>NC_048234.1:9700164-9882209 GCF_002007445.2 Ailuropoda melanoleuca | reverse complement strand
ATGAAACATGAGAGACTATGGACTATGAGAAACAAACTGGGGGCCTCAGAGGGGAGGGGGTGGGGGAATGGAATAGACTGGTGTTGGTTAGTAAGGAGGGCACGTATTGCATGGTGCACTGGGTGTTATATGCAACTAATGAATCATCGAGCTTTACATCGGAAGCCAGGGATGTACTGTATGGTGACTAACATAATATAATAAAAAATCATTAAAAAAAAAAAAGAAAAGAAAAAAAACAACAACCCAGACTCTTAAATATAGAGAACAAACTGGTGGTTACCAGAGGGGAGGTGGGTGGGGGATGGGTGAAATAGGTTAAAGGGATTAAGAGTACACTTATCTTGATGAGCACTGAGTGATGAATATAATTATTGAATCATTATATTGTACACCTGACTCACATAAAACTATGTTAATTATACTTGAATAAAAACACCTATAATATTGATACATGAAAAGAATATATGTAATACATATTGACTTACAGATGGCACCATGATAAAATTCTCAACTGAACTAGAATCCATTTCTTTGATTCCCTCTCCACTATCAGCTTAACCAAAGTTCTCATCTCTGCCTAGACTATTATAACCACCTCATTACCTGGTTTAATGCCCTCAAGTTCAATTTCCACATACAGTTATTTCCTAAAAATCCTTGACTGAAGTCTGTCAATGCCTTCACACTCACTCTGATTAAAATCCAAATAGTTACCATCACCTACAAAGCTCTGTGGAGACAGGCTTTTGTCTAACTCTGATCAGTCTCCCGCTCACTTAGGCTTCAGTCAGAGCAGCCCCCTTTTCATTTCTAGAATACATTTCATTCTTTTCTGTGTCCAGTCCTTTGCCTGGAATGCTTCTCCTTTCCTCTTCCCTTGGCTGGTTGCTTCTGAGTCTTCAAGGCTCAGCTTTAATGTCCCTCTTCAGAAGCCTTCCCTGACCATACTCTCTCAAGGAGGAACCTTCATCTCCATCCCAGTTACTCTTTCATATCCCCCAATTTATCTCATAACTGAAGGTTGTTACAACCATTATGTAGCTTCTTTTTATTTATATACTTGTTAATGTCTCCAAAATTTTAATCTTTGTGGTGGCAGGGACCTGGTCCATCTTACTCATTGCTGTAGACCTAGTGCCTAACCCAGCACACAGAATACAGATGTCTGATAAATACCAATTAAATACATAAATAAATACTGCATTTTGATTCTGAACTGATTCCTTGTTTGTATTTCCAATTGGCAAAGAACCTGGAGGAGAAGAGGAGGGCTCCCCCAAAATTTCAGCAGGCTTTCAGGTGAAGAAAGTTAAATAATGAGTAAATAGGTTTGGCTTAGAAGAAATCAGTGGTGACTCTTAGGAAAGCATTTTCCAGAAAATTAATGAAGGAACAGATGTCAGAAAATGGTTAAACAAATGAGAAAAATGTAAAGTTAACTGGAGAGGACAGAACCGAAAGCGGTGCTTCACGCATGTTTGAAGGAAGGACTAATTACGAAGATCATGTCCTTAAGAAAGCAAAGTCGGTTGAGATGGGAATCAAAAGTAGAGAATAGAGAGAGAAGGAGAAGCAACAGGAGAGGGAAAAGGAGAGAGAGAGCGAGGGAGGGAGAGAATCTCTTCTTCTGAGGTTGTTCTGAGCAAGGATACTACCCAAAATATTTCAGATGTTCTGCTCCAGCCATAACCTATGAACTTAAACCCAATCCTCCTGGTTCTTATTAACTCACCTGGATAGGGGGCTCTTGCCATTTCTCTCACTACCACCCATGGTCCTTTTCCATCCTCCAAATGAGATATCATGTCTGGTTTGGAAACTGCGAGCCCTGTTCAGAGAAAAATGAATAGGACTTGACTGTGTCTATGAGTAAGAACTATTGCCAAATTCAGTCTCAGCTCTTCATCTTCCACGCACAGTGGCTATTATGGGAAGTTCTAGAGATGCACTGTCCACTACGGTTGTCAAAAGCCACATGTGGCTATTTAAATTTGAATTTAAATTAGTTAAAACAATATAAAATTTAAAATTCAGTTCTTCAGTTGGACGAGCCGGATTTCAAGTTCTCAGTAGCCTCAAGTGGCTAGTGCCAGCCATACTGGACAGAACATTCCCAGCACAACAGAACATTCTATTGTACGGTGGTGTTACAGATGATTACAAAGGAGCTCAACACTATGATCCCAGATTTTCTGGGATAAGAGAACATGGGAGAATCTGAGTTTAGAAAGAAAATGAACACATTTGCTCCCTTCTTTCTGGAGGTACCCATTTAGAAAAGTGACCAGAAAAAACTTTAGTCCTAAATCTGGGGGACTGTCAACAATCTCCAAGATTCCAATGAAATATGTATTTCTTACTCTGCAATGGATGGGCCACTTAATTAAGAGCAAGGGATAGCATGACTCCCAACAACATCCCCCTAATACGAGGCTTTAATGTCCAAACTCTAACCCCAAGTTCAGTTAAGTACTTTAGAGGCTCTATACCTTCAGCAAACCTGATCAAGTGGGTATATATGGGAACACAGAAGTTATCCTTACCCAGGGAGACAAGATTCCTATAATTCTCTAGCATCACATCCTTGTGTAGGTTCCTCTGTGAAGGGTCCATCAACCTCCACTCTTCTAATGTGAAGTCAATAGCCACATCTTTAAATGTCACGGAATCCTAAAATAAATACACTGTGATCACCCAGGGACTATACAATGAGACCTGTTGGGGAGAATAATACATAAAAAACTGGAGGAATACTCCAGAAATCAGAATCATCAAATGACCACTTAAGTCAACCTGCAACCCTTAAAGGATGAGTGAATCTCTCCAGTGATAAGAACTTAAAACTACAAGAGGAAGCCCATTCCATTTCCTGAGTTTTACTTGATGCAGGATTTTCTTTTCAGACTAATTCAAAGCTGGCTTTCTCTAACTTTGAAATATTGGTCTTACTATATTATCTGGAGTCAAACAGCATGGTTTCCTCCTTCCCTAGAAAGTCTTAACATCTGATAACAGTTAGTGGTTTCTACCCAAATCATCCTTTCTCCCTCAAAGCCCTGGCTTATCTATAATATCTGCTCTTCCTCAGTTCCAAATTACAGAATATGACTTAATAAAAGATAGAGTTATTCAATCAGATTGTAGATGCAGAATATTGTAAGCTCTGTCTTTGAGCAAGAAAAATAAGAAATCATGGGGACTTTGGAGAACTTTTTTGGTCAGGATATGAATTATATATGTGCTCGCATTAAAAAGGTAAGAATGAGCCATAAAATTCTTTAGTGGTTACCTGTTAGAGGAAGGAGGGAATAGAGAGAGTGGAGAGGACTGGAATTAGAAGCTAACCTCTTTTGAGTATTTCTTGTTTTGTAGATTTTACTTTTGAACCATGTAAATGTATTAAGAGAAAAATTAAAATTTAAAAAAGTCATCCCTAAAATTTAAAAGAAAAATGAAACCAGTTTGAAGCACAGACATTCATCAAAGATGAAATATTTTAACTGAATTTGAAACATAACATATATATCCTTTGTAAAATATACCCCAAGAAGAAAACGAACAGCAAAAACCAAAACCAATGTTTTCAATAAATAATCATACTGTTGCTGGTAGTGCTGTGTGTGCACTGTTTGGTAAAGCAAATTAGTATAATGATGCCACTGAGAACAAATAAATTTGGCATGACAGAAAGAAGATATAAATGTAATATTGATGAAATTATGCAATAACTCCATAGATCCAAATTTGAATTGGAAGTATCAGTATGAACTCATGAATTATTTCAGTTTTAAGGAAAAAAAAATATTTCCTAGCTTCATCCATGGAAAAGGCCTAAAAATAAAAACAATAACTAATAAGGTAACATTATACAAGCTAGACTGTGGCCCCTAAGTATTACTTTTCACTAAAAGGAAACAAGGCCTGGAACATTCTGTGACACTAAAAGGCAAGGAAGCTATCAAAGACTACTAAGATCATATCTAAGACACAGGGGACAACTTGAAAAAACTCCCACTAGTTAATAATAATAAGATAATTTGAACATCAGTGAGGATAGTAAATACAATGGGTTTCAAAAACACACATTGAAATTCATGATTTCATAATACTACTATAAAAATACGCATTGATTATTTTTGGAGGATGCCTGGAAACTGGTAAATAAATTGTTCCGATGTAAAACACATAAAGCTTGTATAGTAATCAAGTGTGATCACATAGTTGATGAACAGAGATTTCTCTTTATGGAAGGATTCCAGCTAATACATGAAAAGGAACAAAAAAATGAGAACATCATCGTTCTGCAACCTCTAATGAATTAAAGGGTCATCAGTGGCTGCTAGGCATGTGACTTCTGGTGGTATACAGCAGGTATCAGAGACACTACTGCCAAAATCATTTTGAAAAGAATTAAATCAGAATCTAATTAAGCGTCTAGATCTAACCAACAATATACTGGACATACAGGAGACAGAGAAACATCTTAAATAACCCTTACTTAACAACCAATAAAATCCATGTTGTATGAAATTCTAAATCAATAGTGTCCAATGGAAGTATACTGCAAGTGCTACATATGTAATTTAACGTTTTCTAGTAGCCCCATTAAAAATAAAAGGAAACAAGGGGCGCCTGGGTGGCTCAGTTGTTAAGCGTCTGCCTTCGGCTCAGGGCGTGATCCTGGCATTCTGGGATCGAGCCCCGCATGGGGCTCCTCCGCTGGGAGCCTGCTTCTTCCTCTCCCACTCCCCCTGCTTGTGTTCCCTCTCTTGCTGGCTGGAAACAAGTGAAATTATCTTTAATATTATTTAATATTTAATATTATTTAGCCTAATATATATGCAATATTATAATCTCAATATGCAATCAATGTAAAAATTATTAATGAGACACTATCTTTTGTACTAAGTCTTTGAAATATGACGTGCATTTTAATTTCAGGCGCTCAACAGCTATATGCGGCTAGTGGCTACTATACTGGGCAACACAGCTAGAAAGTAAAATAACCTGGGTTTCTTCAGTGAATTATTGCAAGGACAAAAAAAGAGGGAGGGGGCAAACTCTAGCCTAAAATTGACCTAAGAGACAATGTAACATATGAATCAACTGGGGAAACAAATACCAAGTCAACATTTGATGATATTAAGGCTTTCTGCTTGTTTTTAGCTGAAACCATGGTAATATACTTAACATTACAAAAATGTGTTATAGATATATAATAAGATATTTATAAATGAAATTATATAATATCTTGTATATGCTTCAAAATAATTAATGAGAGAGGGTAAGATTACAAATGAAGTATGATTATCGAGGGGCTGATAATTGTTGAACACAGGCAATAGGTACAAAGGGATTCATGAAACCATTCTCTGCTCTTTTGTATACATATAGAGCATAATATTTGCCAGGTACTGATCTAAGGCCTTGTAATGACTGAATCCGCACAATAAGGAAGGTGCTAATGAGAAAAGTGAGGCATGAAAACGTTTCATGTCTTGCCCAAGTTCTCAGAAAAGGTAAAGTCTAGATTCAAATTCAGGCAGTTTGACTCCAGAATTCAAACTCATAATCACTAACTCCATGATCTAATAAACTAAAAATCCTGATTAGCTGATCAGTCAAAGGTCTCAAGGTAGATTATGTTTGGCTAAGATTTGCTCTATATCAGAAGAAACAGGTTTCCTCTGGGGTGTTTTCCTGCCATATAGATATGTATACTTGTCAACTGTTTAAACCTCTTTATTTATTTGTACCTGGAAGTCCATGAAGCAAACCTTTCATTCTGTTAATAATAAAATAAGCTAATATGGGAGATAATGACAGTACATAAACTTTACTGTTAATCACTTCACATGTCACTCCAATTATGATGAACTTACTAGGTTTTATTTTCTTTTTCCTACCAAGAGATAAGCCCCAGGAAAAAATTAAGAAGGCCCTCAGCTCTCACCTTTGGCTTACCTTGAAGGTCTGGGAAAGCAAGAGCTGTAAACTCCTACTTAAAATTAGGAAGAGAAGGTACGCCCACCACATACCAAAACCTTCTGACAAATGCTAGAAGACCTGCTGGTTTAAGGCATTTAAGGAAATCTGTGTCCAGTCATTAACTAATTACTATGTTGACCAAGAGAGATTTCAGAGACTGCACATGACAAAGAATACAAACTTTTCTGAATTAGTCCAGAACAGCACAGCAGTAGCGGCAGCAGCAAACCCTGGGGAATGCAGAATCTGACTTCCAGAGGTGCTGCATCAGTTTATTTAAAATATGTGTTTTGAAGAAAAGTTACGAGATACACAGAGAACCAAGAAAGCATGGGTCATGGTTAAAAAAAAAAAGTCAATGGAAAGTGTCCTTAAGGAAGCCAAGAAGTTGTACTTACTCAATGAGGACATTAAATGAATATTATAGGTATATTCAAAGACCTAAAGAAAAGCAGATCGAAAGAATTAAAAGAAATTATGAAAATGGTATCTCACTAAATAGAAATTCTGTAGTTTAAAAATACAATAACTGAAATAAAAAATTCACTAGAGAGGTTCAATGAAACAGCAAATTGCGCAGCGGTAGAGTGTGAATGTTTGTGTCTCCTTCTCCTTCCCCCCCTTTATATGTTGAAGTCATAATGCCCAATGTGATGACATTAGGAAGTGGGGCCTTTGGGAGATGCTAAGGTGGAACCCTCATGAATGGAAGTAATGCCTTATAAAAGTGGTTCCAGAGAGATCCCTGGCTCCTTCTGCCATGTGAGATTACAATGAGAAGTCTGTGACCCAGAACAAAGCCTTCATCTGACCATGCTAGCACCCTGATTTCAGACATCCAGTCTCCAGAACTGTGAAAAATAAATTTCTGTTCTTTACAAGCCACCCAGTCTGTTGTATTTGTCTATAGAAGCCTGAACAGACTCAAGTAAGCAGGCAAAAAACAAAAAAATAAAAAAAAATTGGTAAACTTTAAAATTATTATCTAGACTGAGGAACAGAGCAAAAAAGAATGAAAAAAGTGAACAGAACTTCAGAGACCTATGGGACAATGAGCACACCAATATATGCATGATGGGAGTCCATGAAGGAGGAGGGGGAAAGAGGCAGAAAAAATATTTCAATAAATAATGCCTGGGGCACCTGGATGGCTCAGTTGGTTGAGCATCTGCCTTCTGCTCAGATCATGATCCCAGGGTCCGGGGACAGAGCCCTGCATTGGGCTCCCTGCTCAGTGGGGAGACTGCTTCTCCCTCTCCCTCTGCCCCTGTTCCCCACTCATGCTCTCTCTCTCAAATAAATAAATTAAATAAATAATTTAAAAAAAATAATAGTCAAAAAACTCCCCAGATTTGATTAACATTAATCTCCAAATACAAGAAGCTCAATGAACAGCAAGTAGGATAAAATCAGAGACCCATGCCTATATATGTCATAGTCAAACTGATGAAAGACAAAGAGAAAATCTTGAAAGAAGCAAAACAGAAGGGATTCCTTATATACCAGGGGTCCTCAGTAAAGATGTCAATCAGAAATCAATGAAGGTAGAAGGCTGTGTTATGATGCATTCAGAATGCTGGAAGAAAAAAAAGTGAACAAAAATTCTACAGCCAGCAAAATTATCCCTCAAAAATGATATACAAAAAATGAGAGAATTCATTGCTAGCACATCTGGACTACAGGAAATTCTAAACAGTATCTTTCAAGTAAAATGAAAGGACACTAGACAGTAACACAAGTCCACATAAAGAAATAATAAACAGCAGTAAACATAACTTTACAGATACGAATATAAACATATTTTTGTTTGTAACTTTTTCTTTCCTTTTTTATTTTTTAAAGATTCATTTATTTGAGAGACAGCATGGGTGTGGGGGTTCAAGGAAAGAGAGAATCTCAAGCAGACTCCCTGATGAGCACATGATTTCACAACTCTGAGATCAGGACCTAAGTCAAAATCAAGAGTTGGGCACTTAACCAATGAGCTGCCCAGGTGCCCCCTTTTTAATCTATTTTTTTAAAAAGATTTTATTTATTTATTTGACAGAGATAGAGACAGCCAGCGAGAGAGGGAACACAAGCAGGGGGAGTGGGAGAGGAAGAAGCAGGCTCACAGCAGAGGAGCCTGATGTGGGGCTCGATCCCATAACGCCGGGATCACGCCCTGAGCCAAAGGCAGACGCTTAACGACTGAGCCACCCAGGCGCCCCTCTTTTTAATCTATTTTTAAAAGACAACTGCACAGAACAATAATCATAACATTGTGTCAATGGGCTCATAATGTATAAAAGGTATAATTTGTTTTCGATTTTTTGAAAGATTTATTTACTATTTTAAAGAGAGAGAGTTGGGTGGGGCAGAGGGAGAGGGAGGGAAACTCAAGCAGACTCTGTGGTGAGCATGGAGCTTGATAAGGGGTTCGATCACACAACCCTGAGATCACTACCTGAGCCAAAACCAAGAGTAGTATGCTTAATTAACCATAACATTCAAGAACCACTGATTTTTTTAAAAAGATTTTATATTTAAGTAGTCTCTACACCCAACATGGGGCTCAAACTCACAACCCTGAGATCAAGAGCCACATGCTCTACTGACCGAACCACACAGTGCCCGTAAAAGGTAAAATTTGTATGACAACAAGATACACAGGAGATCAAGGGACTGGAGCTATGTATATTGCAGCAGAGATTTATATACCATTAAAGTTAAATTGGCATCAACTTGAAATACATCATTTTATGTGAAGATGTTAATTGTAATCCAGAAAAACTAAGATAAAAACTCAAAAAGTATTGAAAAAGACATAAGGAAATCAAAGGGATACCAGAAAATACCTAACACAAAACAAAGCAATAACGGAGAAGGAAACAAAAAAAAAAAAGTCATGACATAAATAAGACAAATAGCAAAAAGGAGGACACAAATTCTACCTTACCTGTCATTAAATTAAAAGTAATAAACTGAACACTGCAATCAAAAGGGAGAGGTCGGCAGAAGGGAGTTTTCTTAAATTGATACAAATATATGGTGTCTACAGAAGACACAGTTAATTTATTTTTCTTTTTTTTAATATTTTTTTTTATTTATTTGAGAGAGCAAGCGAGAGAGAGAGCACAAGCGGGGGGTGGGACAGAGAGAGGGAGAAGCAGACTCCTCGCTGAGCAAGGAGCCCAATGTGGGACTCGATCCCAGGGCCCTGGGATCATGACCTGAGCCGAAGGCAGATGCTTACCTGACTGAGCCACCCAGGCGCCCCAGAGGACATACTTCAAATTCAAAGACACTAACAGATTGAATGTAAAAGAATACAAAACATACTATGTAAATAGTACACAAAAGAGAGCTAGAGTAGCAATATTAGTATCAGACAAAATAGACAAAAAGTGTTCTTAGAAGCAAAGAAAGGTATTTTGTAATGATAAACTGGTTAATTTATTAGTAAGACAAAAAAAATTTAAACATATATTCCCTTAAAGTCATCTCAAAACTCAAGAAACAAAATCGATAGAATTGAAGAAACAAAGAGATAATCCAACAACAGACTTCAATGCCCCATTTTTAATAATGGATAATACGTTAAGGCAGAAGATCAACAAGGAAACAGATGACTTAAACTGACATCTGTAGAACACTGAGGTACCCAATAATAGCAGAACATACATTCTTCTCAAGTGTTCATGGAATAGTCTCCAAGATTGACCATATGTTAGGCCACAAAGCAAGTCTTCAAATTTTAAAAGACCGAAATCATACAAAGTATCACTTCTGATTACAATGAAATGAAACTATAAATCAACAAGAAAAAAACTAGAAAATTCAAAAATATGTAATAATTAAACAACAGACTCTTAAAAAAACTAATGAGTCAAAGAAGAAATCACAAGGGAATTTAGAAAATACTTTGAGACAAATAAAAATGAATCACTCTATATCAAAACTTCTGGGAGACAGTGAAAGCAGTGCTCAGTTGGAAATGTATAGCTGTGAATGCCTACATTTTAAAAAAAAAGAAAGATATCAAATCAACAATTTAAATTCATACCTTATGGAACTAAATACTGTACAGACTTGTTCTCTGAAAACTATAAAACACTGATGAAAGAAACTGAAGACAACGGGAAGAAATGGAAAGATATTCCATGTTCGTAGATTTTAAGAACAAACATTGTTAAAATGTCTATATTACCCAAAGCAATGTACAGATTTAATGCAACTCCTATTAAAATACCAACAGCATCTTTAACAGACCTAGAACACAGAATCCTAAAATTCGTATGGAAGCACAAAAGACCCCAAATAGCCAAAGCACTCTTGAAAAAGAAAAACAAAACCAGGTATCACCATTCCAGATTTCAAGTTATGCTACAAAGTTGTAGTAACCAAAATACTACGGTACTGGCACAAATACAGACACACAGATCAATGGAACAGAATAGAAAACCTAGAAATAAACCCATAATTACATGGTCAACTAATCTTCAACAAAAGAGGAAAGAATATACAATGGAAAAAAGACAGTGTCCTCAACAAAGGGTGTTAGGAAAACTGGACAGCTACCTGCAAATGAATGAAACTGGATGACTTTCTTACACCATACAGAAAAAATAAACTCAAAATGGATTAAACACCTAACTGTGAGACCTGAAACCATAAAAATCCTAGAAAACCCCACAGGTGGTCATTTCTCTGAAATCAGCCATAACAACGTTTTGTTGTTGTTGTTGTTGTTGTTGTTGTTTTAGATATGTTTCCTGAAGCAAGGGAAATAAAAGCAAAAATAAACTACTGAGACCACATCAAAATAAAAAGCTTCTGAGTGGGAGAAGATATTTGCAAATGACATATCTGATAAAGGGCTATTATCCAAAATATATAAAGAACTGATACAACTCAGCACCCAAAAAACAAATGATCCAATAAAAAAATGGACAGAAGACATGAACAGACATTTCTCTAAGGAAGACAGATGGCCAACACACACATGAAAAGATGCTCAATATCACTCATCATTAGGGAAATGCAAATCAAAACTACAATGAGATACCACCTTGCACCTGTTAGAATGGCTGAAATAAAAAATCCAAACAAGAACTGCTGGTGAGGATGTGAAGAAAAGGAACACTGATGCACCGTTGGTGGGAATGCATCCTGGGCAGCCACTATGGTAAACAGTATGGAGGTTCCTCAAAAAGTTAAAAATAGAGCTACCCTATGACCCAGGAATTGTATTTCTGGTTATTTATCCAAAAAATACGGAAACACTTAATGAAAAGATATATGCACCCCTATGATTACTGCAGTATTACTTATGATACACAAATTATGGAAGCAACCTAAGTGTCCATCGACAGATGAATGGATAAAGAAGATGTGGTATAAATACACACAATGGAATATTATTCAGCCGTAAAAAATGAAACCTTGACACTTGCAACAACACAGATGTATCTACAGAGTATAATGCTAAGCGAAATAAGTCAGTCAGAGAAGGACAAATACCATATGATTTCACTCATATGTGGAATTTAAGAAACAAAACAAATGATCAAAGGAAAAAAAGAGAGATAAACCAAGAAACAGATTGTTAACTATAGAGAACAAACTGATGGTTACCAGAGGGGAGCTAGGTTGGGGGATGAGGGAAATTGGTGATGGGGATTAAGAGTATACTTATCATGATGAACACTGAGTAATGTACAGAATTGTCGAATTACTATAATGTACACCTGAAACTAATATAACACTGTATATAACTATACTGGAATTAAAATTAAAAATTAATACAAAATAAATTTATACCTTAAGGAACTAGAAAAGGAAGAGTGAACTAAATTTTTTTAAAGAAGAAAATAATGAATATTAAAATGGAGACAAGAGTTAGAGAATTAAAAAACAAAAGAGAAAATCAACAAATGCAAAAGTTGGTTCTTTGGAAAGATTACAAAAATTACATACACTTAGCTAGACTGACTAAAGCGAGAAGATTTAAATTGTTAAAATCAGGAATAAAAAAGGAGACATTACTACTGGCCTTACAGAAATAAAAGGATTATAAGAGAATACCAGGAACAACTGTATGTCAACAAACTAGAAAATCGAGATAAAATGGGCAGATTCCTAGAAAGACACAAACTACCAAAACTGACTCAAGATGACATAGAAAATATGAATAGATCTATAATAACTAAACTTCCCACAATAAAGGCCCAGGTTCAAGCGGCTTCAGTGAATTCCACCAAACATTTTGAGAAGAATTAATACCAATCTTTCACTAACTCTTCCAAAAAATTGAAGGAAACAGTTCTCAACTCATTCTATGAGGCCAGTATTACTAAAACAACACAGATGTAAAGTTTAAGGAAGATCCAGACAGAATTAATTCAGTCTGATTCAGTTTGAATCCCACAACAACGAAAACATAATACATGCCACAGCCAAATGGGATTTACCCCAGGAATATAAAGTTCATGTCATATCTTAAAATCAATCAAGGTAATACACCGTATTAACAGAATAAAGAGCAAAACCCACACAATTATCTTAACAGACTCAAAAAATTATGTGACGAAACCCAACAAACCAGAAGTAGACGCAAACTTCATCAACATGATAAGGACCATCTATGAAAACACAAATCTAACATCATACTTAATGGTGAATGGCCATATGCATTCCCCGTGATCACAAATCTCATAAAGAGGTCCTCTCTCCCCACTTCTATTCAACACTGTTCTGTTAAGCTTTAGCAAGAAAAATCAGAGAAGAAAAAGAAATAGAAGGTATCCATACTCGAAAGGAAAAAGTTAATTTCTATTTGGAAATGACATAATCTCTATTTACAGATGATATTATCATGGATACAGAAAACGCTGAAGAATCCACACACATGCACATGCAAACAAACAAACAAAAACCCCCTTCTACAATGAAATAAACTAGTTCAGCAAGATTCAGGACACAAGATCAATATACATAAGTCAACTATTTCTATATATTACCAATGAACACTACAAACAAGAAATTAAGAAAAAAATCCATTTAAAATAGAAAAATGAATAAAACACTTAGGAATGAATTTAACAAAAGATGTGCAAGATGCATACACTAAACATGACAAAACATCACTGAAAGAAACTGAAGAACACCTAAATAAATGAGAAGACATTCCATATTCTTACTACTAGAAAACTTAATATTAACACAGCAATACTTCCCAAATTGATCAACAACTTCAACACAAGCCCTAAGAAAAGTCTATCTGCCTTTTTTGTAGATACAGAAATGTTAAAAATTGTCATTAAAACATTGGTTCTACTCAAATTGAAATTAAACAAAACTAGGGGCACCTGGGTGGCTCAGTCCGTTAAGTGTCTCTTTTTTTTTTTTTTAAAGATTTTATTTTATTTTTTATTTATTTGACAGAGATAGAGACAGCCAGCAAGAGAGGGAACACAAGCAGGGGGAGTGGGAGAGGAAGAAGCAGGCTCACAGCAGAGGAGCCTGATGTGGGGCTCGATCCCATAACGCCGGGATCACGCCCTGAGCCGAAGGCAGACGCCCAACCGCTGTGCCACCCAGGCGCCCCAAGTGTCTGACTCTTGATCCCAGCTCAGGTCTTGATCTCAGGGTCCTGAGTTCAAGCCCCGCACTGGGGCATGGAGCCTACTTAAAAAAAAAAAAATTAAACAAAACTAAGCTCAGTACTTATAAACAGGATGTACAATTTAAGAAAGAGCCAGACAGAATTAATCTTCTGCCAAGGACTCCCTGTCAGAACAAAAATAAACTACATGAATTATTCACCATGTTAAAAATAATATTTTCCTATAGTTCATGATTCAAAGTCTGAAACTATTAATATTTCACCTTAAAATTTTTAAGTCTAAACTGCCATATTTAAAGGACAATTTTAAGAATGATTGGCCCAGAATTAAATTTCAAAAAGACTACATAAAAATTATGTGTAAGAGTCACAGAATGTATTTCTCATAGAAGCAAAAAGAAAAGCCCAGTTTCACATAAAATATTCTTGGAATAAAACCAATTTCCAAAGTGTAATTTTAAAAAACTTAAAAACATCATTCTAAAAAAAAACAGAGCTGAACTTCAACATAATCTTTTTTTAAATCGTAATTATCTACAAGAGAGGAGGCAAGAATATAAATGAGGAAAAGACAGTCTCTTCAACAAATGGTGTTGGGAAAGCTTGACAGCTACATGCAAAAGAATGAAACTGGACCACCTTCTTATACCCCACACAAAAATAAAGTGACAATGAATTAAAGACCTAAATGTAAGACCTGAAACCATAAAACACCTAAAAGAAAATAAAAGCAGTAGACTCTTGGACACTGGCCTTAGCAACAGTTTTCTGGATCTGTCTCCTCAGGCAAGGGAAACAAAAGCAAAAGTAAACAATTGGGGCTATATCAAACTTAAAAGCTTTTGCACAGTGAAAGAAACCACCAACACCAAAAAGGGAGAAGGTATCTGCAAACGATATATCTGATAAGGGATTAATATCCAAAATATAAAAAGAACACACACAATTCAACAAAAACCCCAAATAATCCAATTAAAACTGGGCAGGGCACCTGAACATTTTTCCAAAGAGGACATACATATGGATAGCCAACAGATACATGAAAGGATGCTTAACATCATTAATTATCAGAGAAATGCAAATCAAAACCACAATGAGAAAATACAGTCATCAGAATGGCTAAAATAAAAAACACAAGAAATAACAAGAATTGGCAAGGGTGTGGAGAAAAGGGGACTACTTGGGCACTGTTGGTGGGAATGCAAGCGTGTGCAGCCACTATGGAAAACATTATGGAGGTTTCTCAAAAAATTAAAAATAGAATTATCATATGATCCAGTAATTCCACTGCTATTTACCCAAAGAAAATGAAAACACTAATTCAAAAAGATATATGCACCCCTATGATTATTGCAGCATTATTTACAATAGCTAAGATATGGAAGCAATCCAAGTGTCTACCCACAGATGAACGGATAATATAATATAATGAATGATGATCATTCATCATAATACTGATGGACCTAGAGGGTATTATGCTAAGTGAAATAAATCAAAGACGAATATCATATGATTTCACTTATATGTGAAATCTAAAACAAACAAAACGAACAAACAAAGAACAGAAAAAAACTCCTAAATACAGAGAACAAACTGGTGTTTGCTAGGAGGGGAGGGGGATGAGCGAAATAGGTGAAGGGGATTAGGAGGTATAATTTCCAGTTATAAAATAAATAAGTCACAGAGATGAAAAGTATAGCATAGACAGTATAGTCAATAATACTGTAATAACTTTTATGGTAACAGATGGTAACTACGCTTATTGTGGTGAGCACTGTGTAATGTATAGCTGTCCAATCACTATGCTATACACTGAAACTAACAGAACATCATACGTCAACTATACCTCAACAAAAAATCTTAAAAAATTTTAAAACCCCATAATCCTAAAAGTGTTGTCAACACATGCCAAAGATTTACTTAAGTCGTTAATGAGAGATCAGCTGCTTGACAAAGCTCATTCAAAGGAGACACAAAAACAGCTTTCTACTGAGAGCAGAAAGGAGAATGCCAGAATAAGACATGTCTAATATGACACTGAAAGGGTATGCATTTATCTTTTGCCTTATTTCTAAGTTTTAGATCATTTTTCTTAACATAATTCATAAATTTCTGACATTGATTTTTTTTTGAAAAATCAGGTGGATTCTGTACTCACAAATAAGAAAGCAAGCTTAACAGACAATAATGAAATACAAAAAAAATCTATACTAATTTAAACACAACTCAAGAATGTTTCCACTCACATTGATGCATTCTTGGCATTTTTTTAGAAGATTTTATTTATTTACTTGAGAGAGAGAGGGCATGCGAGAGAGCATGAGCAGGGGAGAGGGGGAGAGAGATGTGACAGAGGATACTTTACCAATTAGCAGTAATGATGTGCTATGTGCCACATTAGGGCTGCCACCACTGAGAGAAAGGGAATCTGCCAAACTGATGGTGCCAGTCCGGGGGTTACTGCCCCTATCAAGCAAGACGGTGTTCACTGTAAACCTGCCATGAACTAGGAGCATTGAGAACCAGGGGCGGTGAAAGAGGCCTTTCTCTTTCCCTTACATACACGTTAAGTATTACCTTTACCAGCTCTGGCTCTTCTGCCTGAAAGTGAAGATCTTCATCTGGCTGGGAATCTTCAGGATTCTGAGGGGAGACAGGATAAGATCCTTCAGTGACAGGCTGCCCAGGACCTACAGCAGAGCCTCAACAAGCAACACCAGTCCACTGTGGATGTGGCACCTACGGGATAACCTCTTTTACTGTTTTATTTAGGGCTGAGATCAACGTCCCATAGTAACATCCAATTATAATCTTCTCTGACCTTGTTTAAGACAAGGACAAGCATGAGACTGAGAAAGACATAACTGCATGGTTTCTAAAGGAGGCTTCCTACAAAGAACCTATCACAACAAAAATTCATAATAAGAGGCCTTCAGATGCTACATAATTTTCCCTTTTCATGTAGGGCTGAAATGTATTTTTCCAGAAAGTATCTATCTCACTCAAGGAAAGTACTCAAAACCTACCGACACTGTATTTTCCACAGTTGAAAATCATTACAGTGTTGTGGGGGTCAGGGGGACCCTCCAAACCTTATAAACTATATCCCCATGAGGGCCTGATTTTATAGATGAAGTGATCTTTTGTTCTATCTTTCTATTAGTATGTAACAATTTTAGGTTTTGTGTGTGCCATTTTAAAAACTTTGGGTAATACAACTATCTGAAGTCCACTGAGAAAGAATATTATCTTAGTTCTCCCCTCCCAAGTTCTTATCTAAAAAATACAAATATTCAGCTTCCAGAAAATGTGACAGGGATAGATTTGACCATGTCAAATGCTAGACAAATACTTTGGATCTACGGATCAAACACAACATTTTGGTTTTTATTTATCTTTTCTCTCTCTTTTTTTTAAAAGTCGGCTCCATGTGGAGCCCCATTCAGGTCCTGAACCCAAGACCCTAAGATCAAGATCTGAGCTGAGATTGAGTCAGACACTTGGGGCACCGGGTGGCTCAGTTGGTTAAGCATCTGCCTTCAGCTCAGGTCATGATCCCAGGGTCATGGGATTGTGCCCCACATCGGGCTCCCTGCTCAGCTAGGAGCCTGCTTCTCCCTTTCCCTCTGCCTGCTGCTCCCCCTGCTTGTGCCCTCTCCCCCTCTCTGTCAAATAAATAAACAAAATTAAATTAAATTTAAAAAAAAAGAGTCGGACGCTCAACCAACTGAACCACCCAGGCACCCCTTATTTATCTTTCAAGGGTATGTTTTAAGGACTATTTTCATTGTACATCCCAACTACAAAGAATAAAAGATCACTAGGTTATTACTAGTAGGTTATTACTAGAACAAATTATATTTGTTGGTATTATCTTTCTTTGCGATCTGCTACTTCAGAAAGTCACTGCTAAAATACAGCTTTTATCACATTAACTATCTCGAACACACTCACACACACACACATATGTATACTTAAACGTCTTCAGGGAAACATTAAAAAATTCAGTTTAAATAGCTAACTCCCAGTCCTGTTTTTCATAACTTTCCAACTAGAATCACTAGCTCACCCCACTGTTCTCTGCCACAAAGCCTTGCCCTTGAACTCCCTTCGCACATGAAGCACCCTCACAAATACTTGATGACAAATTAAGTCCCACTTGTAACTGGGTACCACCTTAGGTCTAACCGTCCTCATGAGCTTTCTCATGGACCAATTTTGCCCATACTCATGTTCCATTTCTTTTCTTTCATAGCATTCATCATCTTTATCATATGGCTGAGCAACTATCATTCACCAAAATAAATTATGTAACTATTTCTTTTCTATGCCTTACCTCAATGAGACTGTCAGTTCCCTACAGCCAAGCACTGTGTCTTAAACATCTTCTTTCTCAGACATTGAGGAAGACACAAAAAGATGGAAAAATATTCCATGCTCATGGATTGGAAGAATTAACATAGTTAAAATGTCCATGCTATCCAGAGCAATCTACACTTTCACTGCTACCCGATCAAAATACCGAGGACATTTTTCAAAGAACTGGAACAAATAGTCCTTAAATTTGTATGGAACCAGAAAAGGCCCCGAATCGCCAAGGAACTGTTGAAAAGGAAAAACAAAGCTGGGGGCATCACAATGCCAGATTTCGAGCTGTACTACAAAGCTGTGATCACAAAGACAGCATGGTACTGGCACAAAAACAGACACATAGACCAATGGAACAGAATAGAGAACCCAGAAATGGACCCTCGGCTCCTTGAGTAACTAATCTTTGACAAAGCAGGAAAAAACATCCGGTGGAAAAAAGACGTCTCTTCAATAAATGGTGCTGGGAAAATTGGACAGCTACATGCAAAAGAATGAAACTTGACCACTCTCTCACACCATCCATCAAAATCCTAGAGGAGAACATAGGCAGCAACCTCTACGACATCGGCCAAAGCAACCTTTTTCATGACACATCTCCAAAGGCAAGAGAAACAAAAGATAAAATGAACTTGCGGGACTTCATCAAGATAAAAAGCTTCTGCACAGCCAAGGAAACAGTCAAAAAAAAACAAAGAGGCAGCCCACGGAATGGGAGAATATATTTGCAAATGACACCACAGATAAAAGACTGGTATCCAAGATCTACAAAGAACTTCTCAAACTCAATACGCGAGAAACACTGGTATCCAAGATCTACAAAGAACTTCTCAAACTCAATACGCGAGAAACAAATAAACAAATCAAAAAATGGGCAGACGATATGAACAGACACTTTTCCAATGAAGACATACAAATGGCTAACAGACGCATGAAAAAATGTTCAAGATCATAGCCATCAGGGAAATTCAAATCAAAACCACACTAAGATACTACCTTACGCCAGTTAGAATGGCAAAAACAGACAAGGCAAGAAACAACAATTGTTGGAGAGGATGTGGAGAAAGGGGATCCCTCCTACATTGTTGGTGGGAATGCAAGTTGGTACAGCCACTCTGGAAAACAGTGTGGAGGTCCCTTAAAAAGTTAAAAATTGAACTACCCTATGACCCAGCCATTGCACTACTGGGTGTTTACCCCAAAGATACAGACGTAGTAAAGAGAAGGGCCATATGCACCCCAATGTTCATAGCTGCATTGTCCACAATAGCCAAATCATGGAAGGAGCCGAGATGCCCTTCAACAGATGACTGGATTAAGAAGCTGTGGTCCATATATACAATGGAATATTACTCAGCTATCAGAAAGAACGAATTCTCAACATTTGCTGCAACATGGACGGCACTGGAGGAGATAATGCTAAGTGAAATAAGTCAAGCAGAGAAAGACAATTATCATATGATTTCTCTCATCTATGGAACATAAGAACTAGGATGATCGGTAGGGGAAGAAAGGGATAAAGAAAGGGGGGGTAATCAGAAGGGGGAATGAAGCATGAGAGACTATGGACTATGAGAAACAAACTGGGGGCCTCAGAGGGGAGGGGGGTGGGGGAATGGGATAGACTGGTGATGGGTAGTAAGGAGGGCACGTATTGCATGGTGCACTGGGTGTTATACGCAACTAATGAATCATTGAACTTTACATTGGAAACCGGGGATGTACTGTATGGTGACTAACATCATATAATAAAAAAACATTAAAATAAAAAAAATAAAAAGTAAAAAAACCCAAACAAAACAAAACAAAAAAAAAACCACCCCATCTTCTTTCTCTCCATGTCATCTATTAAGCTTGGTCACTTCTTAATGGGTAGAAAAGAGGAGACCACTGAGAGTGGGCACAAGGAGAATGGTCCTTCTTAATTAATTAAGAAGGTGTGTGTGTGTATTTTTCCCAAATTTCCTAAACAAAATTTCCAATTTAAAATATTCTACTCTTCTACCCCATAACTGAAATTTCCTGGGAACAATACAAATTTAACATCAAAAGTAAATTTCCTAGACTGTTTATCTATCAAAAATAGCAAAAGTATTTTTTGAAAGATCATGTGTCTTGATATTTGGTTCAATATGTATGATGAATCTTTTTATAGATTACAAGCTTTACAACGATGAACCCAATTTTCATGGGTGAAACAATTTGATTCCGTTACCAGAAGGGGTGTGGGTAAGGTAGGGAAGTCACAGGCTTCAGGAAAAACTGACATGCTCTCAAACCAAGAGGCAGGTCAGGACCAGAGGAAACCCCAACTTACCAGAGGTCCAACTGAAAAAACCACAGCAGCCATAATCTCTTCCTCTGGGTTCCCCTCTCTGGCAAGAGTGGAGTCCTACAAAGGCATATCTGAGAAAGAGAAATAAACCATGAAAACCCATCCTGCCTTGGAAATCTCAGACTTACCTAGATGGAATCCTGACACTACAAATAAGCATGACTTCCCTAAAGAACACAAGAGTAACCCCCAAGATCAGTGAGAAAAAAAGAACCTTGCTCCTGGAGATCTTGACATTTCAATACCATTAAATGTAGTCACGGCTAGCAGGCCAGACATGGTGCTTTTAATTTGAACTTCACATCAATCCAAAGGGAATTATATTCCCATTTGCACTGATCAGGAAAATGAAGCTTAGAGAAATTACACTATTTACCCAAGGCCATGTATGACCCCAAATCAGTCTAATTACAATGCCCACAACTTTTCTATTAAATCAACTTGTGAAAGAAAATAATTCATTCTTTGCCACAATCACCTATTCATCTAAAAATGAAATATTCTAAGAATCTCTTCTTCCTGTCTTTCATGTGACGATCAATTTGCTACAATTTTCAGAGATTTCAGCTTCATGTAAAGAGAACACCACAACTTCCAAACTTAAAAGAAGCCCTGACATGCCTCTCTCCATCTCATATTGAAACAGATCTTTATCTACTCATTCTGTATGAGGCAAACCCAAATAAAAAGGAAGCAGAAAAAAAAAAAAAAGAACATGGCCCTGCTAATGCTGAGTTTGGTTGCAAAACACGAGACTGATGTTTGTAAACATTCTCTTAATAAGTGCATAGTTGCAGAATGATGCTGCAAGACATGTAAGAGGGCAGTGGCACAGTAAGAATTAAGCTCCCCAATTTTGTGAAATACTTTTTAATGACAGTTTCCTAGGAAGTTTGGTGCTCTCGCCATGCAGTAGGGCTTTTGGGGCACAAAAGAATCTATGCAGGATTATGCTGAATCTGTCCCTGCCTTCCATAGACAATTTGCCTCCATCAAGAATTCACATCCAAGAGCCTTGTATTCAAAAGTGCAGTCTGAAGAACAGCAGCATAAACATCACTGGAGAGCTTGTGAAAAATGCAAAATCTGAGGTCCAACTCCAGAACCTATTGAATCAGAATCAGCTTTTTGATAAGATCTCTAGCTGATTCATATGCACACATTAAAGTATAAGGCAATATGGATCTAAAAAAGATCATGCCAACGAATGGACAACCTAGAAGAAATGAGCAAATTCCTGAAACATACAACCTACCAAGACTGAATCACTAAGAAAGAGAAAATCTGACAGACTGATTATTATTAAGGAGATTGAATCAATAATAAAAAGTCTCGCAAAAAACAAAATCCAGGACTAGGTAGCTTCATTGGTGAATTCTATCAAACATTTAAGAAGAATTAATACCAATCCTTCCTAAACTTTTCCAAAAAACATAGAAGAAGGAACACTTCCAAACTCATTTTATGAGGACAGCATTATCATGATACCAAAACCAGGCAAGGACACCACAAGAAAAGAAAATTAGAAGTCAATAACCCTCTTGAAAAGAGATGCAAAATTCCTCAACAAAATAGTAGCAAACTGAGCTCAACAATACATCAAAAAGATCATACACAATGATCAAGTGAGATTTATTCCAGGGATGCAAGAATGGTTCAACATCTGCAACTCAATCAATGTGATACACCATGTTAACAAAATGAGAAATAAAAATCATATGATTGTCTCAATGGATGAGGAAAAAGCATTTGGCAAAATTCAGCATCCATTTATGATAAAAACTCTCAACAAGGGCCATATATGACAAGACCACAGCTAACATACTCAATGGTGAAATAAAACTTTTTTCTAAGATCAGGAACAGAATAAGACAAGGATGCCCATTCTCATCATTTATATTCCGCATAATACTGGAAGTCCTAGCCAGAGCAATTAGGCAAGAAAAAGAAATAAAAGGCATCCAAATTGGAAAAGAACTGTTACTATTTGCAGAGGACATAATATTATACATAGAAACCCCTAAAGACTCTACCAAAAAACTGTTAGGATAAACAAATTCAGAAGAGTTGCAGGATACAAAATCAACTTATAAAAATCAGTTGTGTTTCTATACACTAACAACGAACTGTAAGAAAGAGCAATTAAGAAAATAACTCCATTTACGGGGTGCCTGGGTGGCACAGCGGTTAAGCGTCTGCCTTCGGCTCAGGGCGTGATCCCGGCGTTATGGGATCGAGCCCCACATCAGGCTCCTCTGCTATGAGCCTGCTTCTTCCTCTCCCACTCCTCCTCCTTCCTCCCACTCCTCCTGCTTCTTCCTCCTCCCACTCCTCCTGCTTCCTCTCCCACTCCTCCTCCTCTGCTATGAGCCTGCTCCTTCCTCTCCCACTCCTCCTGCTTGCTCCTCTCTCGCTGGCTGTCTCTATCTCTGTCGAATAAATAAATAAAAATATCTTAAAAAAAAAAAGAAAAGAACTCCATTTACAATTGCATCAAAAAGAATAAAAAACCTAGGGATAAATTTAACCCAGGAGGTGAAAGATCTGTACAATGAAACCAGAAGACATTAAATGGAAAGATATCCTGTGCTCATGGATTAGAAGAACAAATATTGTTAAAATGTCCATACTACCCAAAGCAATTTACAGATTTAATACAATCCCTATAAAGGACCAACAACATTTTTCACAAAACTAAACAAATCATACTAAAATTTTCCCAAAGTTTCCTCAAAAAATTAAAAATAGTTCTACATTTTCCAGCAATTCCACTTCTGGGCATTTATGTGATGGAAATAAAAACACTAACTCAAAAAGATATCCACACCCATATGTTCACTGTAGCATTAATTACAATAGCCAAGAATTGGAAGTGTTTGTTGACAGATGATAGGATAATGTGATACACATACACAGGAATATTATTCAGCCATAAAAAAGAAGGAACTCTTGCCGTTTGTGAAAACACAGATGGACCATGAGGGCATTATGCTAGGTGAAACAACTCAGACAGATGTAGGCAAGAATCACCTCACTGTTATGTGGAATCTAAAAAAGAAAACAAAAACCTCTCCAAACCTGAACTCATAGATACAGAGAACAGATTGCAAGAGGTGGTTGCCAGAGGCAGGGGTGAGCAGTGGGCGAGATGGGCAAAGGTGGTCAATAGCTTATAAACTTTCAAATATAAAATAAGTAAGTCCAGGAGATGTAATGCACAGAATGGTGGCTATAGTTAATAATACTGTATTATATATTTTAAGTTGATAAGTGTAAATCCTAAAAGTTCTCTTCACAAGAAAAAAATTTGTAGCTATGTGCAGTGATGGATGTTAACTAGATTTGTGATGATAACTTTGCAATATATACATATACTGAATCATTATGTTGTATGCCCGAAACTAATATATGTCAATCATATTTCAATTAAAAAATGAAGTAATAAGTATCTTTGTGGATGAAAAAAAAAAGAAAGTTCTCACTACAAACACACACACTCTAAAATAAATCATGTGGCAGGGGGGCAGGGGGGTCCTGGGTGGCTCGGTTGAGCGTGTCCAACTCTTGATTTTCGCTCAGGTCATGCTCTCAGGGTCATGGGATTGAGGCTCATGTGGGGCTCTGTGCTCAGTGGGGAGTCTGCTTGAGGTTCTTTCTCTTCCTCTCCTTCTGTACCTCCCCCCACTCTCATGTGCTCTCTCTCTCAAATAAAATAAATAAAATATTTAAAAAAAAAAAGAAAGAAGAAACTGAATACATGACATTCTCTAATTACGGTGTAGTAGAACTACAAATGTAAGTCTGGAGTGAGGGGGAAAAACCCAATCACCAGGGAATTAAAAGAGACCCTCCTGAATACCTATTAAGTCAAACAGAGAAGTTTAATTTCCAGTGAATTAGAAAATGAGAGAATTATAAATTAAAAACTCATGGGTTGCCAAAACTTTTAAAAAGATAAAATTTAGGGGTGCCGGGGTGGCTCAGTCGGTTAAGTGCCTCCTTTTGGCTCAGGTCATGATCCCAGGGTCCTGGGACAGAGCCCCACGTTGGGAGGGAGCCCGCTTCTCCGTCTCCCTCTGCCTCTCCCCCCTGCTTGGTCTCTCTCTCAAATAAAATTAAAAAATCTTAAAAAAAGGGGCGCCTGGGTAGCGCAGTCGTTAAGAGTCTGCCTTCGGCTCAGGACGTGATCCCGGCGGTCTGGGATCGAGTCCCACATCGGTCTCCTCTGCTATGAGCCTGCTTCTTCCTCTCCCACTCCCCTGCTGTGTTCCCTCTCTCACTGGCTGTCTCTCTGTCACATAAATAAATAAAATCTTTAAAAAAAAATCTTAAAAAAAAAAGATAAAATTTATATCCCTATATACATGCTACTAACATTTTTAAAAAGAATATAAATATTAAACATTCAACTAAGAAAAATAATTAACAAGGAAACCATAAAGAAGAAATAATAAAGAAACTAATAAGAAAACAAAACAGTTGACAAAGGCAGGAGCTGATTCTCTAAATAATGAAATATATATGCCACTGGCCAAAGAAGGAAAAATACCAATAAACTAAAAATAGAAATAAGAAAGGGGTTATAACATATAAATCATCTTAAAACTGTATGCCAATAAAAATAAAATTTCCCAAGAACAATTTTTGTTTAAAAATTTTCTAAGACTGACTCAAGCAGCAGGAAACAAGTAGGCCAATGTAGCAAAGACTGTTAATTGCCTTCCAACATCCAGTCTCCCCCTCTGTATTGACAAAGGCTTGAAATCTCAGCGGACATAAGGCCACGAAGCTACAGACATTTCCCAGCCACCACATAAGCAGGTGTGCCCATGTGACTAAATTATAGCAAATGGGATCTGAATAAGAGAGCTGATGTCACATCTTTAAAAGGGAGCTGCCTGACCTCCAGTTCTTCGTTTCCCCTTCCAGAGGCCTGGAATGTAACAGGATGAGTGAGCCACTTCTACCATAGGAAAGACAACAGCCCAAGAGGTGGAGAAGCAAAAAGATGACTGGAACCTACCCTTATCACTGCCTGCCACCTAACAACTCAGACTTTTATATGAGAAAGAAATAGGCTTTCTTGTTCAAACCACATAGACTCTGCTAAAGCTGAAAAATTAATTTCCTAATTAGTAGAAGGAATGGCCATGAAAGAAAGACATTAGTTCTCAGGTAAGCTGGGGAGAGTAGGGTTTAGTTAAATCAAGAAAACGTGATTGTTGGGGCACCTGGTTGGCTCAGTGGGTTAAGCATCCGACTCTTGGTTTTGGCCCAGGTTGCGATCTTAGGGTTGTGAGATCGAGACCCCGAGTAGGGCTCTGCACTCAGGGCGGAGTCAACTTCAGGTTCTCTTCCCCTCCCCTTCTTCCTCTGCTCCCCCCCCACTCATGCTCTCTCTCAAATGAATAAAATCTTTAAAAAAGGAAAAGAAAATGTGATTATCTTAAGACTGTAGTGTAGAGGTTGATTTTAGGTAACCAACTTGAACAATGGAAACCTGAGTGAGGTAGACGGGCCCACAGTGAACACGAAGCTGAATACAAACAGGCCCATTAAGGGACCTATCTCAAAATATCCATAAGCCCTGGCTGACCAAGGGGTTACTTATATCTGGACACAGGCACCAAAACAGGAAAATTCCGAATGTTCCCATGCCTCCTCACCTTCCCCCGTAACTCCAGCCCCCACCCCACTGCCTCCTTGTGGACAGTCTCTCCCTTGCTTGTCCCGCCGGCCACTCCCTCAATAAACTCCTTTTTTTTTTTTTTTAAGATTTTATTTATTTATTTTGACAGAGAGAGACAGCCAGCTAGAGAGGGAACACAGGCAGGGGGAGTGGAAGAGGAAGAAGCAGGCTCCCAGCAGAGAAGCCTGATGTGGGGCTCGATCCCAGAACCCCCGGATCAAGCCGAAGGCAGACGCTTAACATCTGCACCACCCAGGCGCCCCAGTCAATAAAGTTCTATCTCCTGGGGGCACCTGAGGATGCAAAAAGCTCACTAGGCATGTTTAATTATTTTATTTTATTATTACCATATTTTTAGAGAGGGAGACAGGGCACGTGAGTGGCGTGAATGGTGGGGATGGAAGGGAGGGGCAGACGGAGAGGGAGAGAATCTTAAGCAGGCTCCACACCAAGCGCAGAGCACAAGGCGGGGCTCCATCTCATGACCCTGAGATCAAGACCTGAGCTGAAATCAAGGGTCAGACGCTTAACCGACAGAGCCACACAGGCACCCGTAGACGTGCTTTTTTTTTTTTTTTTTTAAAGATTTTATTTATTTATTATAGAGACAGCCAGCGAGAGAGGGAACACAAGCAGGGGGAGTGGGAGAGGAAGAAGCAGGCTCATAGCAGAGGAGCCTGATGTGGGGCTCGATCCCATAACGCCGGGATCACGCCCTGAGCCGAAGGCAGACGCCCAACGACTGCGCCACCCAGGCGCCCCCGTAGACGTGCTTTTTAACAAGAGGAAATTCTTTGGCTCCTTCCGAGATCTAAATTAGGATCTCTAAGTGTGAAACACAAAAATCTACATTGTCAACAAGCACCTCAAGTTCATACTTTGGGAATATAATTCTAAAGCTAACTTCCGAACCCCAAATTAAAGACTCTTTCACACGGGAGAATCTAATTGAAATATGTTTTACCAAGACGATTCTAGAGCCCAGGCAAAACTGGCCCTATTATTAGTTCCCTTAGCTGAGTTTCTGCTTCAAGCCTGGTGCTTTTTGCATCACTCTTCATTTCACAGTTTAGAAACACCACTTGTGGCCAGTTCAAACACAATTTAAAACAATAATTGAAACTGTTCTGGGAAGCCTGGGTGGCTTAGTCAGTTAAGCGTCTAATTTCATGATCTCAGGGTTATGAGATCAAGTCCCAGCTCAGGCTCTGCACTGGGCGTGAAGCCTGCTTACAATTCTCTTCCTCTTCAAAACAAAACAAAACAAAACAAAACAAAACAAAACAAAACAAAACAAAACAAAAAAAAGGAAGAAATAAAAGAAACTGTTCTAACAAATAGTAACAATGACTGCATGTCAATGCCAGTAGGAGTTACAGATCTATTTCAGAATTTGACCTTGTCCACAGAATAATGCGCATGCATGTCATGTTGCATATTATTTCAGGGAGTTTGAAGATTGACTTTCACTTCCCCCGACCCATACACTCACCCTCAAGTCAAGAAATCCAGTTTTACAAGGTTGGAAGGAAAAAAAAGGGCTAAGAGAAATAATAAATAAAACCATTTTTTCCAAACACACAAGTGGACCTACAAAGAGTGACTGAAGACATTTCCAATTCCAAAGAACTACAGTAATGGTTTTCTGCATCTTTAAAAACTTATTAACAGTGGACTGAGTCATCATTTCTTTTTAAATTTGTAAAGTTTAATAAACTCCTCCCTGGCAATATGCCTATATAGATAATGCTAGCCAAGTATGTTTAATACCAAACTGTGCCATAAACATCTTTTAAAATTTTATAATCAGAACAACCAACGCTATTTAAAATTCAATATATTCAGCCTGATCTCAATCATGTAAAAATAATGCATAGAGACAAAGACAGCAAGTGAATGAGCCAAAACTCCACTGTGACCTCTGAGTGCAGGGCCTGTGATGCTTACACTTCCTTCTACTTTTCTACACTTTCCAAGTAGACAATAAGAAGGACCTATATATACACAGGAGTCTGGTGTAGGGATAAAATTCCACAGTGGCTGTCCACACCCCCCGCTTCTAACTTTGGTTTGGCTACTGTGGAAATATGTCCACAGACAAACCACTTCAGCACAAGGCAAATCACTTGCGCAGTTTCTCCTTTCACCTCCGACATTACACATAAGATATCTAGGCCAGTACTTCTCCAAAGTCATAATTTTCTAGATATTTTTTTTCGGGATATTGTGACTTCACCCAAGCCCTGTGTTCCCAAGCACTGCGGAAGTATCAAGGGCTTGAGACATTTCTCTTGCTGTGGATCTTAAGCCAGCCAGCTTTGTTATTTTAAAATAACTCAGGGGACCATGTTCTTTAGAACTTCTGCGCCATGGACCAATCCAGCATTTCCCAAACCAAGCAATGATGCCATTATCACGTCAGGGACAGACAAGTGATTTAAAAGTGATTATCTGAAATACCATAAAATGAGGCAGGGAAAAACTGCCTCCGGTACCGAAAAACAAGAGTTCATCCACCTGTCAGGTCACCAGGTGTGAAACCGTTCCATCCCCGCCGGTTCAGAAGCCGGGAGGGAGACTCCTTCCTCCAGCCTCGCCCCTTTTTCCTATGAGCGCCTCGGGGGTCCCCTCCTCCCTCCATCAAAGGCGCGGGACTGGGAACAGGCGTCCAGCCCCAGTGGAACCCTACTAGCCGGGGCTCCGTTCCCGGCACTCTCCGCCCCCAGCGCCGCGCCCGCCGCCGAGGGCACCGACGGTGCCCGAGCCAGGCCAGGGTGACACCGAGCCGACGGCCAGGCAGGAGGCCCAGCCCCAGTCGCCTCTCGGGTGGGCGTGTCGGCTCGGGACAGGGGCTCTGGAGGGACCGGCCACGCCCCGGACGCCACCAGGAGCCAAGCGCCGAGGGAGGGGTGGCGGGGAACCGGGGCCTGGCGCCGGGAGCAACGAGTACCTGGCTGCCGAACTGAGGACAACTGAGGGCACTCGCAGAGCAGGGCGGGAACGCTTCCAGCAATGGCGCCGGCTTGGCGGGGCCGGCCTCCAGGCCAGCCAGTGCGCCTGCGCAGCCGGGGCCCTCGAACTACAGTGCCCAGAACCCTCAGCGCGGAGCTTGCTTGCTTTCTTTTTTTTTTTCTTCTTCTTCTTTTTCTCTCTTTTCTTCTTCTTCTCCTCTTTTGTCTGCATTTAAGAGGGAATTGGCTGTGTTTATCGACAATTTGGATGACTTAAAAAATCCAATCAAATTGAACAAACTTGTATTGAGAGGCCACAGCTATGTCAGGCATTAGCACGAGTGACGCAAAAAAGAATGACACTACCCCTTGATGCTGAACATTTCAGTGTGCCTAAAGAAATAAAGTCAATGACAGAAGATACGGGCCTTCTGTAAATTAGCTAAAGCCTCAGATGCCAGTAGAGTTGGTAAGTGCCTGCTTGTCTTTCAGGTTCTTGACCGAAAAATCGATATTGCTTTCATTACAATGTCTTCAAAGGTATACTATAAAAAGTACTACATATTTAAGACTACCTGGAAATTATTTCCACATGATTGTTACCAGCGTTAAAAAAAAAATCATAGAAATTGTATTTTGCTTTGGTGTTCTAACAGATCTCATTGGAAAAAGTAATGTGGCAATCCTCAGCCACTATTCCTTTCTGGAATACTTCCTTACTTTTGTTAATGACGTACATGTATATATACCATGTCCAACCTCTTTTATGCCTATCCAGAGCCTTGTTTCCAGCTCCTTTGTGTAGCACCAGGATTTCAGGAGTAAGAAAGTGGGAGAAATTTATTTTAAAAAGATCTTTCTGTACTTCGACTGAAATTGGAATTAAAAATTATGTTTTTATAGCTTTATTTGCATAATTTTTTTCTTACTCAGACTCACTGTTGCTGTTGAACTTAAATGAACAGGACTCTTGAACATAATAAAAATAGTCTCTAAGAATTCCATATTTTCCTAGAGGGTTAGAATGAGATCATTTTAAGTTAAATTAGTTCTTGGCCTAATACAAACAGCAGCTGCCTTAAGGCATAATGTAACTTAAAAAACCTTTTGTGTGCTGAGCATTACTATGGTGTTCAGTTATTGACTTAATATGGATCTAAGAGGTTAGGGGAGGTAATACTGAGGATGATTTTAAATGAATCTTTTTCTTTTTAAAAAAAGCACAGACATTATAAGTGTTTCTTAAACGAAATACAAATTTTCATCTTCAAATGTGTGTCTATATATTTTATAAATTTGTTTGCATGTATTGAGCTTTTGTTCTAGATGGAAGAGCATGAGAAAAATCTTTAAACTTAGTGCTTTGTCTAGTCTTTATCTTCCTCAGCGTGGACATTGTTTTGACTTATTTTTGCTTTTAAGCTATTTGAGATGTCACTGTTATTTTTTTAAAAGATTTTATTTATTTGAGAAAGAACAAGAGTTGGGGGAAGGGGAGAGGGAGAGGGAGAAGCAGACACCCTGCTGAGTGCAGAGTCTGATGCAGGCCAATCCCAGGACCCTGAGATCATGACCTGAGCCAGAGTCAGAAGCTTAACAGACTGAGCCACCCAGGTGCCCGCCCCTATTCTTTTTTTTTTTAAGATTTTTTTATTTTTTAAGTAATCTCTACATCTAACATGGGGCTTAAATCACAACCCCAGGATCCAGAGTCACGTGCTCTACCGACTGAGCTAGCCAGGTGCCCTAAGATGTTGCTGTTATTTTTTTCTTTATTTTAAGATTTATTCATTTTAGAGAGGGAGTGAATGGGGGGAGTGGCAGAGGGGGACGAAGAGAGACAAGCAGATTCTGTGCAGAGTGCGGAGCCCAGTGGGGGAATCGATATCACAACCCTGAGATCATGATCTGAGCCCAAATCGAGTCAGATGCTACCCAGGTGCCCCATCACTGTTATTCTAAACAAGGGGTTCTAAGTTCTTACTTCTGGCACAATATTATATAATTTAGTGTTAAATGTCTTGATGCATGAAAGATAAAATATCTTCTTTTACAATTTTTTTTTTTTTTTTTTTTAGGGAGGGCACGTGTGAAAGCAGAGTAGGGGGTTGGAGCAGAGAGAATCTTAAGCAGGCTCCAGTGGAGCCTGACCTGCGTGGGGCTGGATCTCTCACAACTTTGAGATCATGATCCGACTGAAGTTAGATGCTTAAAGGACTGAGCCACCCAGGTGCCCCACACTTCTAACTTATTCAAAAGATTTCTTTTCTTTCTTTTTTAAAAAAAAGATTTTATTTATTTGAGAGAGTGAGAGATCACGAGCAGGGTGAGGGGCAGAAGGAGAATCAGGCTCTCTGAGGAGCAAGGAGCCCAACTTGGAGACTCAATCTGAGAATTCCAGGATCAGACCTGAGCCAAAGGCAGACACTTAACTGACTGAGCCACCCAGGTGCCCCTTACTTATTCAAGAGATTTCTAAAGATAATAGATTCTGGGAAAAAAAAAGCTTCTGAAGAGTAACTGGAGCAGAATGTTAAAATGAAAATATTGGTGAAAACCCCAAGATGACAGACCTCAAAAAAAAATGCCCAATGATGTATATTTTTAAGTAGGTGGCTGAGAATGAATTAGATGGCTTCTAAATTTTTTCTCTCCATTAAGGACATAATCTGGAGAATACAAAAAGACTTTTGAAGATCTCTTGGCTGTATTTGATATGCATTCTCTGCAACTGGTCTGACCACTGAAGAAATCCAAAGGCTAAGAAATTAGGTGTGTAACTACTAATATGTAGAGAGAAGTGGTTCCATGAGTGCCTTGCACCTGGAGGTCCTTAAGACAAAGTGTACATACCATGAACATGTGAGAGATGGCAATGGGGTCATCTTGAATCCTATTTCTGAGATGAGAGGTGGAGTAGATGGGCTTTTAGCAGAAGCAGCTGAAGTTACTACCAGCTTCCTAAGAACTGAGGAAGGTATAAGCAATTAGTGCTCAGATGCATAAGCACATACTAGAATTCCAGAAAGATGGGAAGATTGCTTAAGAACCCATGGAAGTGTTGAGTCACCTTTACACCTCTGCAAAGTCCAAAAAGCACAAGACCATCCTATAACAGTACCAGCCAAGGGCTTTTCTTACCCCTCTTCCCTCTCCTAGCTCCAACCCTGGAAGAGTTGTAGCAGCTTTTATTGAGATTAAGAGGAAAGAATAGATCATGCCGTCCTCTTGCACCTACAGGTATGCAACCCTGTGTGAAACAAAGAGCAAAAGAAGGGGAGTTTAACTTTAAAATCAAGTTCACACTGGAGGGGCGTCCGAGGGGTGCAGTCGATTAAGCGTCACATGGTCTTCCAACTGAACCAGCCAGATGCCCCCCATCTGTGTAATAAGATTAAAATTACAAAACGTGTATATAAAAATAAAGCTCAGAATAAACATGTTATATTACTTATTTCTGGATGGCAAGATTTAGGTTGTTTACTTAACATTTTTCTCTATTTTTACACTTATTAGAATGAGAATGTTATTTCTACAATAAAACACAAGGCTATTTTAATTTTAAAAAAGACTTGAAATAAGCAAAAATCATAAAGTGATTATTAGGGTGATTGGATTATAGGAAATGTTCTCTTTTTTTCTATACTTCCTTAGTATCTAGCAATATAATTATATAGGTTTTGTAAGATAAAATTAATTTTTAAAATTTTGCACATCTTATTTTCTTTCTGTGCTAGATTATGTGTGTTACTGATTTTCTACCCAAGTTTTTATTTTGCTAATTAACATAATTCTTTAAGAGACTGATGACCAGGGCCTTTTATTTTTCAATTTTAAGTTGAATACTTACTTCCACAGTTCAGTCTCCTACATTTGTTATGCTATGCAATTGATTTCCAAAATGTTTTCCAAGGTATTCACTGAAAACTGAAAGAATGGTATTTGGAAGAAAAAAAATTCCCTGTCAGTTATGGTTCATCTATTAACTCTAAATTTTCTGATAAGCCACAAAGCTCGATATATAATTAAATAATTTCCCGTGTTTGTTATAGTTGTAAGTTTTCACTCTCCAGAATTTTTTCAATGAATAGGAGTTGTAAATAATTGCTGAAGATTTTCCTTCCCATATTCATTACATGTATATAATTTATTTCAGCATGTATTCTCTGGGAACTGACACTGTATGAGATCTTGTATTCCTTATATTCATACTCTTTGCTGTGTTCTCTGATGTATGGTAAGGCTTGAGCTATATCTGAAAGCTCTTCCACGTTCATTTATAAGGCTTTTCTCTAGTATGTACTCTCTAATGTACAGTAAAGTCAGAATTACTCCTGAAGGTGTTCCCACATTCCTTCCATGCATTAGGACTTTTCACTGGTATGAACTCTCCAACGAAGGGTAAGCTGTGATACACTGATAAAACTTTCCCGATATTCCTTCTGTCTGGTATGTGTTCTCAGGTGCACAGCGAGGTAAGAAGCTCTTCTGAAGGCCTTTCTGGATTCATCACATTTATGGGGTTTCTCACCCCATAAGAGTAACTGGAGAATTCTCTGATGTTCTATAACATATATCATCTTGCTGAATGCACTTCCTATAGTCATTACGTATAAGTGGTTTCTCCCCCGAATGTTATTATTTGATGGGCATTGGGGCCTGCATTACTGGGTGAAGACTTTTTCATATTTATTACATTTGTAAGGTTTCTCACCAGTAGGAGGTAATTTATGCAGACTGGGCTGTGACATGTTAGCAAAAAATTTCCTACATTCATTCCATTTGTGTTTTTTCTTCATTATCGGTCTTCTGACGTACAATTACTCCCAAAAGATTTCCCACAATAGGTACGTAGACATGACTTCAATCCAACGTGAATTTTCTCATGTTGTGTGAGACTTACCATTTGAGTGAATACTTTCTCACATTCAGTACATTGATATGGTTTCTCCCCAGTATGGATTCTGTGATGAACAATTAGGTGTGATTTTAGCCTGAATGATTCCTTGCATTCATTACTCCCATAAGGTTTCTCCTCTGTATGAATTCACTGACGAATAATAAGAGATAAGGAATGCAGGACGGCCTTTCTACATTCACTGCATGTATACGGTTTGTCTCTAGTATGAATTCTTTCATGTACAGTAAGGCTTGATTTATTTCTAAAGGCTCCTCCACATTCATTACATGTATATGGCTTCTCCCTTGTATGAATTCTCTGATGTGCTATGAGGTTTTGTGTACAACTAAATGATTTGCCACATTCATTACATTCATAGGGTTCTCTCCAGTACGCACTCTAACATGCAGAGTAAGGCTTGAATTACTTCTGAAGGCTTTCCCATATCATTACATCTATAGGGTTTCTCTCCAGTATGAATTCTCAGAAGCTGGGTAAGGTGTGCATATTAGCAGAAGGCTTTTCTGCAGACAGTGTACTCCTGAAGTTTGTCTTCAGCATGAATTTGCTGATGTGCAGTTAAAGTTGAAGAAACAATGAAGGCTTTCCCACATTTGTTACATTTACAGGGTATTCTCCACTGTGAATTTTCTTATGTTGATTAAGGTATGCAGGTTGACTGAAAACTTTCCCACATTTATCACATTCAGATTCATATGGTTTCTCTTTAGTATGAATTCTCTCGTGTTCAATAAGTGATGACCTAAAACTAAAAGCTTTTCCACATGCATTACATTTATAAGGTTTCTGTTTACCATTAATTATCTTATCTATTTTAAGTTGGGAGGCCTGCCTCACATCTCTGTTTCCTTTAGTAGTTTTGAAAATTGTCTTGCCCAAGTCAGTTCCTGTTTGAATAATTAGCTCAGAGATTTCTTGACAACTTTGTCCATATAGATCCCTTTGGTGATGTCTGTTTTCTGTGAGAATTCTCTGTTCTTTAAAGAGAATAGACTTCCACAAGAAGTAACTTTCTCCACTGAGAGTTTTTTCATGGGTTTTTCATTCTCTCATTCAAAATTTCCCAACTATTTTGTCTCAATAACCTGTTATCTCTTTTCTGGGATTCTCTTGAACTAGGGTGCTGTGGGTCATTTTTAATGAATCTTCCTACTATGGTCCCCTGGCAAGTTTCTTCTTCAGAAATATCTGTTGTAGTTGCAGGTTGCTTAGTTTCAGGATTCAGCTTCTAGTCTGAAAGAGATGGAAAAAGCAGGTTATTTCCCAATGCAAAGGAGAAAGCTAACTGATCTAGTGTAAATATGATGGGGAAAGTGAAAAGGATCAGCTTTGTACTACACAATTATTACTGAAATGATTTCCAATCATTTGTTTAAAGCATGCAAACATCACAATGAGTTTTCATTTTATTAGCTTTTCTTCCCATGTCTATCTACACATGGAATATTCTATAGCCACAAAATATTTTTAAAAGATATAAGTATTAGGGGCACCTGCATGGCTCAGTCGTTAAGCATCTGCCTTTGGCTCAGGGCGTGATCCCAGCATTCTGGGATCGAGCCCCACATCGGGCTCCCTGCTCCGTTAGGAGCCTACTTCTTCCTCTCCCACTCCCTCTGCTTGTGTTCCCTCTCTCACTGGCTGTCTCTCTGTCAAATAAATAAAATCTTTAAAAAAAAATTAAAGGGGCGCCTGGGTAGCACAGCGGTTAAGCGTCTGCCTTCGGCTCAGGGCGTGATCCCAGCGTTATGGGATCGAGCCCCATGTCAGGCTCCTCTGCTATGAGCCTGCTTCTTCCTCTCCCTCTCCCCCTGCTTGTGTTCCCTCTCTCGCTGGCTGTCTCTATCTCTGTCGAATAAATAAAATCTTAAAAAAAAAAACTCTTTTAAAAAAAATAATAAAAAAATAAATAAATTAATTTAAAAAAAGATATAAGTATTATACTACATATTTTAAGGTTTTAAAAAATAAGGTAAAAGCAATATATGAAGGTATATAAAATGGAATCCCATTTCTATAAAACAATGACCAGTATCCCCAAATGTCAATATATATGTATATATATGTGTGTGTATTTGACTACAGAGAAAAATATGTGAAGATGCATGTGTTTGTTAACATGGGTCACCTGAGGTGGAGGGGGGGAACAGAGGGAAGGCATATCAAAAGAGAAAAAGAAAATGAAAGACTCCACTAAATACAAATAGTAAATGATTCATGCATTTATTATTTTTTTTAAAGTTTTATGTATTTGGGGCGCCTGGGTGGCTCAGTCGTTAAGCGTCTGGCTTTGGCTCAGGGCGTGATCCCAGAGTTCTGGGATCGAGCCCCGCATCGGGCTCCTCCGCTGGGAGTCTGCTTCTTCCTCTCCCACTCCCCCTGCTTGTGTTCCCTTTCTCGCTGGCTCTCTCTCTGCCAAATAAACAAATAAAATCTTAAAAAAAAAAAAGATTTTATGTATTTGACAGAGACAGCAGAGAGGGAGTGGGAGAGGGAGGAGCATGCAGGGCTCGATCCCAGGACCCTGGGCTCATGACCTGAGCCAAAGGCAGATGCTTAACGACTGAGCCACCCAGGCACGCCTCACGCATTTATTTAAAATTAAGTATATTTATGGAAATAAGGGTTTAAAAAATTAAATTTATTTTTAGCAAATGAAACTTATTTTCCAATATAGCTATTTAAGCCATATTTTTTTTAAAGATTTTATTTATTTATTCGACAGAGATAGAGACAGCCAGCGAGAGGGGGAACACAGCAGGGGGAGTGGGAGAGGAAGAAGCAGGCTCATAGCAGAGGAGGCTGACGTGGGGCTCGATCCCACAACGCCGGGATCACGCCCTGTGCTGAAGGCAGACGCTTAACCGCTGTGCCACCCAGGCGCCCCTATTTAAGCCATATTTTGACAATATATTTATTTTACATTTTAGCAGATTGTTTTAACTTTAAGCATAAATCCCCTGCTTTACTCTTTTTTTTGATACAACTCATATATCAAAATCACAGCTACAATGAAAGGCATTTATAACTATAATATAGATTTAGGATACAAGGGAAAGAAATTGATTATTTATTATTTATTTATTAAATTATTTATTTATTAAAAATATTGATATTTTAAAATTATCCAACTTAGAAAAGAAAAAAAATTAATGCATGAAAGGTTATAAAGTTAACTAGAGTCCATAAAAGTTATCATATATGAGCTAACGATTGGAAACATTTTTTCCTAAATAATTTGCTTTATGACAATTCCCTCAAATTTGAAAGAGACAAAAATTCATGATCATAGTGCCAGTTAAGCAGAACAGATATAAATGCTTGAAAATAGGAAATTTTAGCAAAAATTCTTCAAAATGCAAAAATAAGCTTTTTAAAGACTGATAAAATGATACAGAAATTCTCCACAATGCATACAAAATGACAGTTCTTAAAATACAATGACTGAAAAAATTCATTTACAACAAATTTATTTATTCAAGCGCTGTTTGCCGACAAGCTGTAGTAAGATTTATTTACTTTCTGTTTTCCCTACCAAAGAGGAAATCTTGAGAACAGAAACTATGTGTCATGGAATTTATTATCATTGCGGACTACTTGGCAAAGGGCTTGAACGAATTATTTTAACTCCTCTTCCCAGTATATTCCCACATATAAAAATGCACAGGGAATGAGGCAGATCCTCAAAGGAGAGTGGTATCAGAGAGTAATTAAACAACAGATTTTTTTCACACAAGACTGCAATAAAAAAGGGTTTGCCGTGAAAAAGATTTTAAAGAATATTTCTTTAAGACATTCTGAGATTAGAAACTCAGCAAATGCAAATCTGTGGCAGCCTCAGTTCTCTTGTCTCTGGGAGAAAAAGATCAGCTAAATACAAGCCCATGATTTAAAAAATCACAAAACAAACAAGGAAACAAGCCACAGTGAGTGAAAGGCAGAAACACTAACCTACAGAAAATATATCCTCCAAAACTTCAGATCTAGAGCTTATCTGTTACAAAATTTTAAATAACTTTGTTGAAAATGTTTAAAATATAAAAGATGAAATGAAAAACATTAGAAAGAAACAACAGGATATTAAAAACCACCAAGAATATTTTAAATAAAATTATATAGGGGTGCCTGGGTGGCTCAGTCAGTTGAGTGTCCAACTCTTGATCTCAGCTCAGGTCTTGATCTTGAGGTTGTGAGTTGAAGCCCTGCATTGGGCGCGGAGCCTACTTTTTTTTTTTTTTTAAAGATTTTATTTATTCATTTGACAGAGAGAGAGACAGCCAGCGAGAGAGGGAACACAAGCAGGGGGAGTGGGAGAGTAAGAAGCAGGCTCCCAGCGGAGGAGGGAGCCCGATGCGGGGCTCGATCCCAGGACCCCGGGATCACACCCTGAGCCGAAGGCAGACGCTTAGCAACTGAGCCACCCAGGTGCCACTGGAGCCTACTTTTTTAAAAAAGGAATCATACAGATCTTTTAGAAATAACATAATTAAGAGAGAACATTAAATGTCATAGATGAGTCACATACACAGTTATATTAAGTACCACATGAGGAAATTACATATTTATTAAAAAAATTTTTTTTTAAAGATTTGCTGTCTTTTAGATTTCTAGTGGAAATCACCAAGTATCTTCTGTAGGAGCGAGGTGTCCCATATATGTGACTATTTCTTTTAACCAAGAAAAACCAGGGTCTCATTTTCCTATTATGAGGAAGACAAAGAATTCAAATCCATAGTTTAAAAAAATGGCTCAGTGGAAGCAGGAAAGATATAATTTAGGGACTGTACAAACTCTGTACATGTAGGTGACTTCCACTAGTATTTTTTGGAAGTCCTAGACCAAATACAATTTGGAAAAAAAGTCCCTCAGAATGTGTGACCTGCATGGAGAAAGATCAGAGGAATACAGAAATGTCTGTAGCTGAAAAAATTTTGAAGGAAAAGTTAATCATGTGGTATAAGATGGATAGGAAAGCAGAAAAATATTTAGTTACCCAGGAAACTATATGTAGTATATAATGTGAAAAAAACATTTCAACAATGAAAGGTGAGCTTCCGTACTCCGTATCATGATTCTACTGGGAGTCAAAGACCCAGGGAAAGCAGCATGGGATGAAATGAGATACAGACAACAAGCAAAGCATATCAAAGATCAAAAGATGGGTCCTTTTCCTGTGAAACCTCTTTAACAAGAGTTATCTTAAATTTTTTTTAAAAGATAATTTTTCAACACTAACTGAGGGTATCACTTGCAATGAAATCTAACATCCTAGTTCTCATTTATTTACCTGGATAGAGGTTTCTCGAAATCTGTCTCACCACCATCCAAGGTTCTCTTCCTGCTTCCAACTAGGAAGTCATGTCTGGTTTGGAAAGTGCAAGCTCTGTCAGGAAAGGAATGAGAATTGACCATGTTGGTGACAAAAAGCCATTATTCCAGAATTCAGTGAGGTCATCAATCTCTTGGAAGGTGTGGCCAGTATAAGGAGTTCCATTTCATTATAGAAGTACCTGGGGAGGGCTCAAATCTATGCTCTCAGGGATGCTGAAATACCCTGTGTCACAGAATGAATATAGGTCGACTCCCCCTACTCCCTGAAAAAGGTAGAATGGAAGTATCTTACAAGAGATTCTAGAAGAGATAATCCTAAATTTCAGGATTATTTTCAGGTGTGGCTTTCAAGGTAAGTCACAGAAAATATAAATTTTTCACTCTATGAAGAACAGAGTTTTTACTTGGAAATGGGGATAGAATTACTCCATAGAGGGTCCTTAAGAAATCCTAAACCCCTGGACCCTAAGCTCCATTTGGTCCAGTAGAAAGATGGAGAGTCACAGAGGAGAAACTGTTCTCATCCAGAGACCAGGTTCCTGTAGTTCTCCAGCATTACGTCCCTGTATAGATTCCTTTGTGTGGGGTCCATTAACTTCCATCCTTCCCAGGTGATGTTTACTGCCACATCCCTGAATGTCATTGATTCCTAAACATCAAGTACACTGTAATAATATAAAATTATCCATTTCATAACCTACTGGGAAGAAAAATACAGAGAGTATTGATAGGGAGATTCATGTAAACAGAAAATCCTTAATTTGGAAGGGAGCTTGAAGGTCATTTAGTCCAATTCCTAAGAGGATATTTCAATGTCCTCAGCAAGTAGTCACCTAATCTCTGCCTGGACTGCTCCAAGGATTAAAACTTATTCTTTACAAGGCAAGCCTACTCCATTCTCAGAAGCTTTTCATGGTTAGCATACATTTTTATAATTTGAATAAAAATCTGCCTTCAAGTAACATTTAACCACTGTCTTATGATCTGGAACCAGAAATTATAAGTTTCTTCCTTCACTAGAGAGTTCTTAAATAGTTTAAAATTTTGTTAAATATATAATACACAAAAGAATGTCTATAAAAATCACTATAGGGGCGCCTAGGTGGCACAGCGGTCAAGCGTCTGCCTTCGGCTCAGGGCGTGATCCCGGCGTTATGGGATCGAGCCCCACATCGGGCTCCTCTGCTATGAGCCTGCTTCTTCCTCTCCCACTCCCCCCGCTTGTGTTCCCTCTCTCGCTGGCTGTCTCTATCTCTGTCGAATAAATAAATAAAATCTTTTAAAAAAATAAATAAATAAAAATCACTATAAACTGAACAACAGTGTATCCCTACCCAGCTTAAAAAATAAAACATTACCAATACATTTGAAATCACCTGTGTGTCCTTCCTGGATTTTATCCTTGTAGGAATAATAACCTATCCTAAATGTTGTGTTAAACATTTCCTTGCTTTTCTTTATAGTTTTACCAAATGTATACATATCTCTAAACACTATACTGATTAACTTTGCTTCTATTTGAATAGTACATAAATCAATTGTATATATCAAACTTAAGTGACCATCAACTTAATATACACTGTATATTTATATATAATACTGTTATATATAAATATGTATAAATATATATAACACTGTTATATATAAATATATATAACACTGTAATATTATATATTATATTACATATAATGTAATATATATATAATATATGTTATATATAAACCTAATGATAACCATAAATCAAAAAGCAGTAATAGATATGCAAAAATAAAGAGAAAGGAATCCAAGTATATCATTAATGAAAGCCAGCAAACCGTGAGAGAAGAGAGCAAGAGAAGAAAGGAGCAGAGAAGAACTACAAAAACAAACATAACAAGTAACAAAATGTACATATCTATCAATAATTACTTTGAATGTAAATGAATCAACTGCTCCAATCAAAAGACACAGGGTGACGGAGTGGATAAAGAAAACAAGACCCATCTATATACTGTCTGCGAGAGACTCATTTCAGACTGAAAGACATATGCAGATTGATAGGGAAGGGATGGAAAAACATTTATCATGCAAATGGATGTGAAAAGAAAGCCAGGATAGCAATATTTATGTCAGACAAAACAGACTTTATAACAAAGACTGTAACAAGAGACAAAGAAGGACACTTCATAATCATAAAGGGAACCACCCAACAAGAAGATTAAACAATTGTAAATATGTATGCACCCAACATGGGACCACCCAGATATATGTAAAGTAGCTATTAACAAACATAAAGGAAGTAATCAATAATAATACAATAATAGTAGGGGACTCCACATGTCAATGGATAGATCATCCAAAGAGAAGATCAACAAGCAAACAATAGCTTTGAATGACACATTGGACCAGGTGAATCTAACAGATATACTTAGAACATTCCATCCTAAAACAGCAGAATACATGTTCTTTTCAAGTGCCCATGGAACATTCTCCAGAATAGATCACGTTAGGCCACAAAACAGGTCTCAACAAGTAAAAAAAAAAAAAAAAAGACTGAAGTCGTACATGCATCTTTTCCAACCACAACGCTGTGAAACTAGAAATCAACCGCAAGAAAAAAATCTGGAGAAAACACAAAAAACGCATGGAGGTTAAATAACACGGTACGGCACAATAAATGGGTCAACCAAGAAATCAAAGAGGAAATAAAAGAATACGCTGAGGCAAATGAAAATGAAAACACAATGATCCAAAATTTTTAGGATTTTACTAAAAATCCTAAAAACTGTGCTAAGAGGGAAGTTTATTGCAATACAGGCCTACCTCAAGTAGCAAGAAACATCTCAAATAAACAACCTCACCTTATACCGAAAGGAGCTAGAAACAGAAGAACAAACAAAACCCCAAATCAGTTGAAGAAAATAATAAAGATTAGGGCAGAAATAAATGAAATAGAAACTAAAAGGGGATGCCTGGGTGGCTCAGTCAGTTAAGCTACTGGGACTACATCAAAATAAAAAGCTTCTGCACAGCAAAGGAAACAATCAACAAAACTAAAAGACAACCTACTGAATGGGAAAAGATATTTGCAAATGATGTATGCAATAAGGAGTTGGTATCCAAAATACATAAAGACCTGATATAACTCAACACCCCAAAAGCCCACATAATCTTATTAAAAATAGGCAGAAGACAAGAACAGATATTTCTCCAAAAAAGACATTCAAATGGCCAACAGACACACAAAAAGATGCTCAATATCACTCATCATCAGGGAAATGCAAATCAAAACCACAATGAGATATCATCTCACACCTGTCAGAATGGCTAAAATAAAAAACACAAGAAACAACAAGTGCTGGCAAGGATGTGGAGAAAAAGGAACCCTACTGCACAGTTGGTGGGAATGCAAACTGATGCATCCCCTGTGGAAAACAGTATGCAAGTTCCTCAAAAAATTAAAAACAGAATTACCATTGACCCAGTAATTCCACTACTGGGTTTTTACTCAAAAAAATATGAAAACACTAATTTGAAAAGATATATGCACCCCTATGTTTGTTGTAACATTATTTACAATAGCCAAATTATGGAAGTGACCCAAGTGTCCAACAGGTGAATGGATCAAGATGTGGTGTATATATAACGGAAAATTATTCAGCCATACAGAAATGAAATCTTGCCATTAGCAACAATCAGGACGTATCTAGACAGTATTATGCCAAGTGAAATAAGTCAGTCAGCAAAAGACAAATACTGTATAATTTCACTTGTTTGTGGAATTTAAGAAACAAAACAAAGACAGACAAATAAAAAACCAGACTCTTGACTATAGAGAACAAAGTGATGGTCATCAGAGGGGAGGTGGGTGGGGGGCATGGTTGAAACAGGTGAAGGGGATTAAGAGCACACTTCTCTTGATGAGCACTGAGTAATGAAGAGACTTGCTGAGTCACTATATTGTATACCTGAAACTAATATAATACAGTATGTGAATTATACTGGAATTTAAAAAATTAAAAAAAATTAAAAAACATATCTACTTTATAGCTCTGCCTGAAGAGGACTAGATGTGGGTGCTACCCAATAGAAATGAATACTCCTGGCACCCAGGAAAGCAGGAAGATATACATAAAATTCCCAATTTATATTAGCAGTAGCCATTCTTTTTTTTTTTTTTTAAAGATTTGTATTTATTTATTTGACAGAGACAGAGACAGCCAGCGAGAGAGGGAACACAAGCAGGGGGAGTGGAAGAGGAACAAGCAGGCTCATAGTGGAGGAGCCTGATGTGGGGCTCAATCCCAGAACACCAGGATCACGCCCTGAGCCGAAGGCAGATGCTTAACCGCTGTGCCACCCAGGCGCCCCTAGCAGTAGCCATTCTAAAAATGAACTTTTAGAAAGATCCAATTTCTACAGGTACAAAAACTATAAAAAAATAGCAAAAAATCTTAAGATTTATATGAAGAAAGCTACGAGACTTTTTAAAAGGACATTAAAAACTTAAGCTCTCTCTTTCCTTTTCTCCGCCATTGTGGTGTGTGTGGTTGACTGGTCTTCGCCATGTCTTCTCAAAAGACTTTTAGTATCAAGTGCTTCCTGGTCAAGGAATGAGAGCAGAATTGTCCCATTCCACAGTGGATTCAGATGAAAACTGGTAATAAAATCAGGTACAACTCCAAGAGGAGGCATTGGAGAAGAACTGTTGCAATCACAGGCAGGGTTTGAGGAGATGGGCTCCAATTCTGATAGTTCTACTGTGCGTAAAATGGTATCAAATAGTATCGCATGTCACAAAGAAATTGTGAAAGGAAGAGTCAACCTATGTAGTCAACTTCATTGTCTTATTTTGAGAAATTTCTCAGCCATCCCAACCTTCAGCAACCACCACCCTGACCAGTCAGCAGTCATCAGCACTGAGGCAAGACCCTCCATCAGCAAAAAGATTAGGACTTGCTGGGGCGCCTGGGTGGCACAGCGGTTAAGCGTCTGCCTTCGGCTCAGGGCGTGATCCTGGTGTTCTGGGATTGAGCCCCACATTCAGGCTCCTCCACTATGAGCCTGCTTGTCTCTTCCACTCCACCTGCTTGTGTTCCCTCTCTCGCTGGCTGTCTCTATCTCTGTCGAATAAATAAATAAAATCTTTAAAAAAAAAAGAAAAGATTAGGACTTGCTGAAAGCTCAGATGATGTTTATGTGCCCTGCTTTTTTGGACACAATGCTATTGCACATTTAATAGACTACAGTATAGTATAAACATAAATTTTATATGTACTCATAAGGCTAATTTCTAGTTGTCTTTTCTCAGTGCTATGATTTAGCAGTAAGTTCCGGTTGTAAAACTATTTTGTAAAATTCTAAAAATATATACTCTAGTGTCCACAGTGGTTTCACTGAGGAAGATGAGGAAATGATCTTAAGGCTTGTGATCAAAGGAGTCTTTAGATTTACCTATGATGCTTGGGGTTTTGTTTTTATTTAATTGAAAATCAATTTATGTTTTATCTGTATCTTGTATAAAATGTAAGATTTAAAGAAAAATGGGCAAAAAAATAGGCAATTTCATGACAGGAAATGCAATGTCCAATAAACATGAAAAGATAGCATCAGCAATCATCAGTGAAATAAAAATGAATCAATTTCATTAATTCATTAATAGAAAAGTGATACAATGAAAAGTTCTGACAACACCAAATACGGCAGAATGTGGGAACACATCGCCAGTGCATATAGGCATTAATAAAGAAAAAAACCATAAAATGGTATAACCACTGTAAGGACAATTTGGTGGTAAATATTTATGTAAAATAAGTTTAAAATCTTTTGCTCTTTAATTCGGTGTCTTGATTATGCCAATGCCTGGAAGGGTGACTTGGGGAACAATTTCCTTCAGTTTCTGGGCTTTGGTTAACTTATTTTAAATGGGGCAAACCATTTTATGTTTCTCTCCGTCTAACAGGAAGAGTCCTCTGCCAATCACTGGCTAAATGACCAGTTACTTCTTGCCCCTTGTGTCGGATCCTATTCCCAGGATATTTTAGGGTGTTGTAACTTTACAAGTCTTGATCTCCCAAAGCAAGATGACCAAGATTAGGTGATGCATAAGCAGCTTGGGTATTTTATCGGGAAGAAATCTCCTACGTCGTGATTCCTAAACCTGAATTGCTATGTAAAATACAAGAGATCATCCCTTGTGTGATCTTCATGGCCACAGCCCAATCTAGCAACCCCCAAATTATCCAATCATAATATGTCAAGGAATAGAGATTTAAAAATGATTATCTGAACTGCCTGTGCATTAAAATGAGCTTACAAAAAAGTGACTCGATTCAGGCCAGGGAGGAGAATGCCCACCTGTTAGGTAGCACAGGTATGGACATGCGAAACTCAGAGGGCAACCACTCACCATCACCCGCACTTTTCAGAGGACCCTGCGAGATTCTCCTGTCAGCCTCCTCCTTCCCGGGTCTAGGAGGGGACCCGGGGGCGAGGGATCCATACAGTCAAGGGCCGGCACGCCTGGCCCTCCGGGGACTAGACTCCTGGCCCGGGACTCGAATGCGGAGACACACCAACTCGTTGGGCACTTGACGCCTCCACAGGAGTCGGCGATACTCCCGCACTAGCGCCTCAACCCCGCTGTCATTTCAGGAGCCGGCTAACCCAGGGCAAGAGGCCCGCCCGGGCCCCACGTGAGTTTGGGTCCGTGCCCGCGGGTATACAAAGCGGCGGGAACGTCAAGTTCGTCACAATGGTGCCGGCGGGTTGCGGGGACGTTCAGTGCGCTTGCGCCCCTCAGCACCGCGCTCCCGCATGCGCATAGAGCTTGGGTTTGCTTCCGGTTTAGGTGACCTGCTGCTCGTCAGCTGGTCCCGCTATTCCAGTGTGGTGCTGGGTGCTGCTGGGCGTGGGAAGCGCCGAGGAAACCGACGTAGACTTCAAGAGCGACTATAAAAGTATGACTGAGAAGCACAAGGGAGACTCTGGCGCACGGGCAGGACAGGCGGGCCTTTTTCGATTCTGCGCAGGGGTGGCACATGGTGGCCTGGCCTCAGCTCGTCCTTCCTGCAGATCCTGGAATGAAAACCCTTCCCTCATCCCGCGTTCTGCAACGGGACTTCCCTTTCTCGGCTGTTGGGCCACGTAGTCCTCCTGGCGCTGCCCCACTTTTGTTCTCGATACCCAGAAAAGTATTTTCCAGCTCCTTGGTTGAGTTGAGGACTTTCGGATTCTTTGAAGCTGCTCGCCTTAAGCAGGAGAAGCTTCTCCCTCTAGACTGTTCCTGCACCAGCCTGGGGGCTACAGGTTCTCCTGCTTTCATGGTCCCTCGGGTCTGACGCCTCTTTTGGACCCACTTCTCGCGGTGTAAAAGCACTCTCTGTGCTGTTCTCTTTTGTTCTCTTCCTTGCGTGTTATCAACAGCCATTAACATGTAGATAACCGCCTTGTTGCTATGTGTAGTTCACACTAGAGAGCTCTAGATACATCATAATGATTAACGTGTATAGAATTTGTTATAGGGGCGCCTGGGTGGCTCAGGCGTTAAGCGTCTGCCTTCGGCTCGGGGCGTGATCCCGGCGTTGTGGGATCGAGCCCCACATCAGGCTCCTCCGCTATGAGCCTGCTTCTTCCTCTCCCACTCCCCCTGCTTGTGTTCCCTCTCTCGCTGGCTGTCTCTCTCTGTCAAATTAATAAATAAATTAAAGATCTTTAAAAAAAATTTGTTATAGAGCAGGCAGTTGTAAGCAGTTGACATACGCTAATTCATTGACTTCTCACAACCACCTATCAAGTATGTATGTGTTACCATTGCATTTTTCAGATGAGGTAGTACAGAGAGGTTACCTGACCTGCCCAGGGCCCCTCTAAACACCTCAAACTGAACCTGTCCCACATTGAACTTACTGTCTTCTGCTGTCACACAGGCTACCCTCATTTTAGTCATTTCAGTGATATTAGCCTCTTTGGGTTTCTAGGAAACTTGTTTTTATATGGATGCACCTAGTAGATAGATGCTGCATTCTGAGATAGTTACATTGTTGCTTGCAGGCTAGGGTTCTGGAGTCACAGAAAAGTTTTTCACATTTATTAAATTTGCAACTATTTTCTTCTCTGTTTTCTTTATAAACCATCTGTTTTCTGTATACATAGAACAACAATTCTGTGTTGTCTATACAGTTTCTGTATTAGTCAGGGTTCTCCAGAGAAACACAACCAATAGGATGTGAAACAATTCCAATAGGAATACAGAGAGGGGCACCTGGCTGGCTCAGTCAGTAAAGCATGTGACTCTTGATCTCGGGGCTGTGAGTTCAAGTCCCCTGTTGGTGTGGAGATTACTTAAAAATCTATTTTAAAAAAGGAATAGGGAGATTGATTATAAAAAATTGGCTCACACAACTATGGATGCTGATAAGTCCCGAGATCTAGAGTTGGCAAGCAAAGAGTCCCAGTCTGAGTCTGAAGGCCTGAGAACCAGGACAGCCAGTGGTTCAAGTTCCCATCTGAAAATTGGCAGGCTTGAGACCCAAGGAGAGCTGACGTTTCCATCCAACTGTGAAGGCCAGCAAAGACCGGTGTTCTGGCTCAATATCAGGGAGGAGGAGTTCCCTCTTACTCAGCCTTTTTGTTCAATTCAGATCTTCAGTGGATTGAGTGAGGCCCATCCACTCTAGAGACAGCAATCTCTACTCAGTGTGTAGATTCAAGTACTCATTTCATCCAGAAACATCCTCACAGACACACCCAGGATAATGTTTGACCCAAAAGTCTGGACACCCATAACCTAGTAAATTGACACATAAAATTAACTGTCACATTTTCTCTTTAGTGCAAATATTCTTATATAAAATAAAGTGTTAGTGCTGGTCTGTGGTTCTTTAACATGGATTAAAACTATCTTTCTGATGTAACTTTTCAATGGATGATTAAGTCAGACTTCTTTGTGATCTGCATTTCATGTGCATTCATATGTGGACTCTTTCCTGACGGTTCTGCAGTAAAATAAAGATAAACTTTGATCTGAAGCCTCTTTTCCAGTTTGAGGTATCTTGTGAAAAAAGCCAACTTTCCATCAGATGATACCCCTTGTTATCTTGCTCCTTTTTAACAAGTCTTCATATTCCTAGGATTTTTTCCACAGTGGACTGTTGATAGCATTAAAAGTCTTCCCATTCTTGCCCCGTAGGTTTTTTTCTGCTTTAGAGAATTCCTCAGATCTCTGTGATGGGGAATGAACCTATTCTCTGATGTGTGGGAGAAGACAGAAAATCTGGTTTGTTTGTATGTGACTTCATACAACTCCAGAAAATGTCCCGTATCCACCAAAAAGGAGAACAGTTCCATGAGACCTACACAGGTGAGCTTTTATATTGTTTCCTTTTTTTTTTTTTTAAAGATTTTATTTATTTATTCGACAGAGGTAGAGACAGCCGGCGAGAGAGGGAACACAAGCAGGGGGAGTGGGAGAGGAAGAAGCAGGCTCACAGCAGAGGAACCTGATGTGGGACTCGATCCCATAACGCCGGGATCACGCCCTGAGCCAAAGGCAGACGCTTAACCGCCATGCCACCCAGGCGCCCCTATATTGTTTCCTTTTGACTTGTGGTTAAGGTTGGCGAAATGAAGCTGCAAGGTATCTGTGTATCTGTTTCATTTACAGACACACTGACCTTTATCTTACTGTGTTTTTCAAATATTTCCCTACAGTTCGAGGGGATTAATAAATTAGGTTATAAAGACTTAAGGTAAAGGATTTCTGATTAATTTATAGGGTATAGTAGGAGGTTTTTTTTTTTTTTTATAAATGTAATATAAGGAATCTCTAGGATTCCCAGAGAAGAGACTGGACTTCTAATTCTCTGAATACGGCCTTTTTTGAAAAACGAAAATAAAACTTCTCGTAGAAACACTAGTTTAGAGGGATTTTTATGTAAGAATCCAAGTGCCCATAATCAGGGTGGCTCTGTAAACAAATCAGACTGGCTTGATGATTTTGGTTTAAAAAGAGCCAGATGTTTCTTCCTGAGTTTTATCATTACGGAATATACCGTAATCATGCATTCTCTGTTTTTTAAGATTTGGTATGTTTCTGATTCTAGTATGTGGGTTTTTTTGTTTTTGTTTTTTGTACACATCCAAGCAATTCTTAGACACCAGGTGGGTGTCCTATAATTTAACTCAATTCTGATATGATTACCTGGAGATAGCCTCAAATTCCAGAGGCTAAGGGCTCAATCCTATAAGACTGCCCCCCCACCCCCGCTCCAGTTCTCAATCACAAATTCACGTTGTCACCTGTGCTTCTCACCAACCCACCATAGATTGGAGGTTTCAGTGACCCCCTCCTTAGGTTCAATTAATTTACTAGAGCTGCTCACAGAACTCAGAGAAACATTTCACTTTTTAGATCACCAGTTTATTATAAAAGGATATAACTCAAAACAGCCAGATGGAAGAGGGCAAAGGGTGGGAAAAGGATGCAGAGCTTCCATATCCCCTCTAAACACACCACCTTCCCCAAAACTTCCCATTTCCACCAATCTGGGTTTGGGTTTTTATGGAGGCTTTCTTACATAGGTGCAATCGATTAAATCATTGGCCACTGATGACTGATTCAATCTCTAGCCCTTGTTCCCTTCCCAAGGTCAAGGTGGGGGGCAACAGTTCCAACCCTTTAACCACCTGGATGGTTCTCCTGGCAACCAGCCCCCATCCTTAGGTGCTATCCCAAAGTCATTAACACAACAAAAGACTGTTATCACTCTCATCCCTTAGGAAATTCCAACGGTTTTAGGAACTCTGCCAGAAATGAGGACAAAGACCAAATATATATTTCTTATTCTAAATCACAGTATCACACTTGGGTTTGCTTTCTCACAGAGGGCTTAGTTGATCTAAACTTACAGTTTTACCTATCTGCTAAGTTATATTACTTCCACATGTTAAAGATTATGAAAAACTTAATGCTGGTGTTCACTTCCATTGAATTATACTTGCGACAGACTTTTTGGTATCAACAGTAACTATGTTGCTCTGTAGTCAGCTTGGAAATAATTTCCAAAGGACCTTAACCGTAGTTAACTTTAAAGCCTGGAACTGATATTAAAATGAATTGGATTTTGTAGCATGTATGCGTGTACACACATACACACATGCACACTGGCGCTGAACTACTGACTCACCTCATTGGCACGAAGCAGAAGCTGGACCTGCGCTTGCTTTGTCTCCCTTGGATTTTTCCTTCAGTTTCTCTGATTCCCGGGATGCAGGTGTGTGTTCAGCTCCAGGATGAAGGGCCCTACCTTCTTCAGGACGCCCTGATTCCCGAGGTCAGAGGCAAGAACGGACACAGGATTCAGTCTGTCTGGATGAGGTCCTAGCTCATGCTCATGGGATTCCAGCCTGTCTGTGATCAATCCTGTGGACTCAAGCATCAGACATGGAGACTGTGACTATATTCAGTCTCCACAATTCCCAGAGCAGGTCTCTTTTCAGATTCTAACCAGGGCTCTCCAGGAGAGGATCCATGACTTTCTGGCTGACAGCAGATTTCCCATTACATCCAGGAAGGGTCATTGCTGGGATCCAGGGAATACACATGGGCCTGTCTTGATGGCCCACTGTGGCAACCACTACAGTCATTATTATGCCCTCTCTGTGATACTGGAACATAAAAATTCTTTTCTGATTACAAGATCACAGGAACTAACGAAAGAAAAACCTGAAATGAGAATTTGATAGCCTGTGCTTCTAAGAAATATAATGTTTTACACAGATAATGAAGAAGGCACGACTGTTCTGATGTCTCTACTAATTGTCACAGGACTCTTACGTGAAAGTTTCATTGATGGGTGTGGATAGCTAGCTCAACTTTCAACTAAAGATTACAGATTCAGCAAACTGTAAACATAATTGTGCTTTTTCTACTCAACATTATATCAGATAGTTGTGGATGTTCAAAAATATATATTTATGTATTTGTAAATACAAGCTGTATAACTGAAACGCTCCTTGGGGTGACTATTCTTCATAAAATGGAAATGATATTGAGATTGCAAAGTCTCATAATTTACCTTATTTGTCCTAATAGTAAAAATGTATTCAAATGCATTTGTTGATGTATAACATGCATACCAAAAAGCACAGCCATAAATCACAACTCTAATACTCACTGAGGTATCACAGAGGGACTATGCCCATGTAACTACAACAGAGTTCAAGGAAATAAAACAAAACTAGCAACCCAGAAGCCCATCTCCTGGTAGTCCCCAACCACTATCCATTCCATCTTGCCAGAGCGAACCGTCATCTATTTTCTAACACCACCGATTAGTATTGCCTGTTTTTATAAATTTGTGTGTTCAGAAGCATACAGCAGGAATTATTCTGCATCTGACTTCTTTTGCTCAGCATTGTATTTGTGACACTCATCCGTGTGGTTTCATGGAGCAATTCATTCATTCTTGCTGCAGTGTATTCTTTTTATGAATATACCAGTGATCAGTTCTGCTGTTGATGGACATCCGGTTTGTTTCCAAGCTGGGGCTGTTAGCAATGATGCAACCATGACCATTCTTGTTGGTTTCTTTTGGTGCACATACAGTCGATATCTTAGTTAAGTATGGACCAACCTATTAAATTGCTTGGTCTGAGTCCCTGCATATATTAAAATTACACGTCACTGAACAGTTTTCCATAGGTGTTTGACCAATATGCAACTCAACGACCAATTTAAGAGTTCTAATTATTACACATCTTCTTGTTTTGATGGCCATAGTAGAAATCATGATAGGCATAGCTATTCCTTCTACACAATATTGGAAATTACGTGATTGTGTCAGTCTTTCTCATTTTAGCTATTCTGGTTAGTAGGTGGTGGTATTTCATCTTTATTTATTTTTATTTTATTTATTTATTTATTTATTTTTAAAGATTTTATTTTATTTATTCGACAGAGATAGAGACAGCCAGAGAGAGAGGGAACACAAGCAGGGGGAGTGGGAGAGGAAGAAGCAGGCTCATAGCAGAGGAGCCTGATGCGGGGCCCGATCCCATAACATCGGGATCACGCCCTGAGCCGAAGGCAGACGCTTAACCGCTGTGCCACCCAGGCGCCCCTCATCTTTATTTATTTTGATCATTTAATTATTAAAAGATCTGAGCATATTCTTTATGTTTCTTGATAATTTATATATACTGTTTTTAAGGGTCTGTGCAAATTTTCTGCACATTTTTTTCTACTGTGCTGTTACGCTTCCTAAATGATTTCGAAGGATTAAAAAAATACTGAGTCTTTTTTTCAGTTAAATATGAAAGTATCTTCTCTCATTCAAAAATTTATTAATAGATAATCTTGATACTTAGGTTTTAAGTAAGATACAAAAGTCTTTTAACATATTTGCATTGTGTATACTTTTGCCTTTTATTTATATATGTTATAGCAAGGGTCTGATTTCAGGTCCTGTTAATGTATCTGTCTACTTAAAATGCTTTTACTTGGAAATAATCTGTAACTTACAGAAGTTGTGTTAGAAGTACAAAGGATATCCATGTTCCCTTTAGTCAGATTCACTTATTAACATTTTATCCTATTTGTTTTCTCATTTACTCTCTCTATATATACATATTTTTTCTGAATCATGTGAGAGTAAGTGCATGCATTATGCTTTATCCCCCGATGTACTTCAATGTGCGTTTCCCAATAAGGATATCATTTTACATAACTATGGTATAGTTATCAGTGTCAATAAACCTAACATGGATATAATACTTTTATCCACTCTACTGCTTGTATTCCAGTTTGATTTCAGTCATCAATCAGCATGATCTCAAGCAAAGCTGAGAAATAGCCTTGGAGATTTTGCTGGAGCTATTTAAGAAAGAAGTATTCTCCTTGGGATTGTAAATGCTTAGAGGCATACTAACCTGGAGTTGCCAGTAGATGTATCTGTCATCACTGGAAAAGACTGGTAAGAATATAGCCCATACAGAAAAAAACGGCAGAGGTGGAGAAGTAGTCCTTGATCAAGGAATCCCTGAGTCTCTAGTTTCACTCTTGATTCCTCAGACATGTGAACTTTCTTGACATCATAGTAATGTTTATGGGTGAATCGGGGGGAGTGGGGAGGAGAGTGAGTGAAGTATACACATTTTATGTATAGTCAACTCAATCTACGGGCAAATTATCTGGCTTTTGTAATAACAGAGGTTACATTGTAAAAAATTTAAAGACAATTCAATGAAAACATCTGATATTTTGAGCACATCAATTAGAACTACAAGGTGACCCATAGATGTCGTGTTATACATATTACCACAGGGGTACACACGCTTCCCTCTTGCCAATAAAACCTATGGTAAGGGACAGCATATGTGGTTCTGGATCTAAGACTGCCCCATTGGGACCTAAAAAGGATTAGGTAAGGAAAGGGAGAAAGCAGGGACAAAGAGCTTTCAACTTGAGTCCTGTTGTGATATTAAAAAGTGAAAACTCACCTAGGAAGATAAAGTTATTAGAAACTTTTAATAGACAGTTGAACTAGTCAGTTGCTGACTAATTTGAATACTGTTTGCTGTTCTTATACAGTACTATTGTTTTAATACTTTGGGTGATGTAATATTGTCCTCCCAAAAGCCAGATGTAATTTAAAATTTACACTGTATTAGTCTACCTGATCTCATCTAGTTGGAATGGTACTTTTTTTTTTTTTTAAAGATTTTATTTATTTATTTGACAGAGATAGAGACAGCCAGTGAGAGAGGATACACAAGCAGAGGGAGTGGAAGAGGAAGAAGCAGGCTCATAGCAGAGGAGCCTGATGTGGGGCTCGATCCCATAATGCCGGGATCACGCCCTGAGCTGAAGGCAGACGCTTAACCTCTGTGCCACCCAGGCGCCCTGGTACTTTTTTTTTTTCTTAAAGATTTTTTAATTTCTTTATTCGACAGAGATAGAGACAGCCAGTGAGAGAGGGAACACAAGCAGGGGGAGTGGGAGAGGAAGAAGCAGGCTCATAGAGGAAGAGCCTGATGTGGGGCTCGATCCCACAACGCCGGGATCATGCCCTGAGCCGAAGGCAGACGCTTAACCGCTGTGCCACCCAGGCGCCCCTGGAATGGTACTTTTAATAGTAGTAATGAGTGGTGCCTTTTTTCCCCATTACCTCCTCTTAAGTGAGTGGCGCCTGTACTTGGCCTGAGGACTCAACACCATTTGGTAGAAACAGCCTTCCTCTACTCTTTAAGCTTCTTGCAGAGACATGGGCTCTGGAGGGAATTCCCCAAACCATGTCTTCAGAAGTTGAGAAGCCCAGACGAACAATTTGAAATGTGACTGGTTTCTGGAACGGTATGGAGATAGTTTATGGTTGGTCTATCTTTGCCTCTTAAACTATGCTTAAATTAGGAAACTTTAGAAGCGATTTACAAAAGTTTCTGAGAATAGATAAACAACATCTTTATTGACAGTGGACCAATAAGAGCAGTCAAATTTCGTTAGTTTATAGGTAACCAAAAACATTTGAAAAGCAGAACATTAAAACTTCCAAGATTCACGTTGGAGTACAAATACAGTCGTATTGAACATCAAACATAAACAGAACAAATACTGAAATGTCAAGGGCCAGATTTCCCAGTAGAACTAACTCAGAGCAAGTCTCTTAACACTACTTAAACTGCAATTAGATTACAAACTTGAGTCTCTGAAACTATCAGATAGTTCCTGGTTAAGTGGTACTTAGAAGAAAGTAGATTCCCCAAGGTCTAAAGAAGGCTGTGTAGGGAGCAGCACCAGATGGAAGCAAGAGCAGGAGAAACCCCTTCTCTATGATGCGCTAGAAAGCAGGATGGTGACAGTTCTTGATCGGTAAACAAAAGGTGTGGAAGACACATTCAGTCTTAGGTAATTTCTACCTCACTGATGCTTAGCCACTTACTGCAGACTGAGTTTATATCTCCCCAAATTTATCTTGAAACCTAATCCCCAGAGTGATGGTACTGGGAGGTGGGGCCTTTGGAAGGTGAATAGGTCATGAGGGCAAAACTCTCAGGAATAGGGTTAGTTGCCCTTACAGAAGAGGCCCCAGAGCCCCGTTACCCTTTCACCATGCAAAGACATAATAAAAAGATGGTGGTCCCTGAACCAGAAAATGGGCCCTCACCAGACACTGAACCTGGTGGGGCCTTGATCTTGGGACTCCTGTCTCCAGAACTGTCAGCATGTTGTTTCTAAAGCCACTCAGTCTGTGGTGAGTTTTTTTGTTCTAACAGCCCAAATGGACTGATGTCTCCTTAAAATCCACATATATGTATATATTTGCAAACACATACATATAGAGGCTGTTTAATTTGTGAGCCAGGTCTTTTACATGCATTGTCTTATTTAATCCTCACAACCTTACCAGAGAGGTAAGTTTTATTTCCATCTTACAGATGAAGACCCTGAGACCTAGAGACAGCAAGTAGTAAAGTCACATAAAAGCTAAGTGGAGGTGGAGGAATTCAAACTTGGCTCTGAAAAGCCCAAGTGGGTCTTACTCTGTGAGTCAAATTTTGGTCCCCAAATGATGAATTTATTTTCACTCAAGTGTTTGGCCCACAGAAAAATACCAAGTATTTTAGGCTTTGGGGGGAACATACAGTCTCTACCACAACCACTCAACTCTGACATTGCAGCACAAACACATGTAAATGAACGAATGTGGTCGAGATCCAACTAAACATTTAGAGACATAGGCAGAAGGCCGGACTTGGTTGTGGGTCCAGGTCATAACCTGTCAGTTCCTACTTCTGAACATGAATACTGAGTATTAAGGTGAAGAGGGCTGAGTGCCTCTCCCCTTACCCTCTTCCTGTGTCAGCCTCCTACCCTGACTCTCAGACCCTGAGCCTTCCCACCCACCTTCACCCCCGATGTGTTTCTGGTTCTTTCCAAACCTCTTCCCAGTCCTTTCAGCTGCGTTTCCTATCGTTTTCTTTAATTTCCATCACAGCTGGATTTAACCCATTCATCCTTAATGATCTTGCTCTAAACTCTATTCCTCTACTTGTCCTCAATAATACAACTAAGGTTTACAGAGAAGGAATTATGAGAAATAACAGAGATAATGTGGAGAAGGCAAGAGTATGGACTGGCTGTTGAATGTTCATAAAGGATAGAATTTAGGAGAAGTCAGAAATCTGTAACTATTTTCCTTCTATCTTTTCTATACTCTTCTTTTCATACAATAGAGTAACAATAAAAACTGACATCTGTATAGTGTTTTCCTAAATATTTATGTGAACTTTGCTTCTGCGATCCCAATCCCACCACTGGTTTTTGGTCACCCATGTAACTTCCGTGGTTTCATGCCTCTTCTACCTTCTTTAGGGCTCTGGGATATAGCCCAACAAACATATAGGGAGAATAACAACAACAAAACATGTGGGTAGACATGAAAGCCAGAGAAATGGCAACCTCTTCTTCATGGAGGGAAGCTGCTATCCTCCAGTGAGTCACTGTCCTGTGAACTATTTTCCATATTTGACAGGAAGGTGTGTCCTTGTGTCTCAGAGTTGTTTCAGTTCTCCTTCTTGACTGGGACCCTAAATATAATAACACATTGAACTCATCAACTTTTCAGACCCTCAACATTCTAGGGGCTTTTTCTCAAAGTGACAGAATAACTGTAAATGAATGAGCTGGAAATGAAATATCCCTAACACTTTGATTATAGAAAAACCAAGGACTCATTCAATGCCACGGATAAGAAAAGAGGCATTTGACTGAAAACTGCAGTTAAGATTTTGACCCACACTTAACTTCAGGGAAATTCCAAGGAAGTAGAAAAAGAAAATCTACAGAGCAGAGGGTAAACAAGGATCTAAACTTATGACCAGCATAAACCAAGTGAACATAACTTAGAATCTACAATACGTTCTATTTATGTTCATCAAATTAGACAGTAGCCTTTGGGGGAGGGAATCCAAAGCATATGTCAACTCTTAACCTTTACATTTTATAGCTAATGTAGAAGAATTAACCCTCCCTGGAAAAATGACACCTGTACATCTGGAGATCTACTTTGGATCCAAAGAGGAACAACTCTGTCTTCCTGATGATAAAGACAGGAGTCCACTACCTACGTTTACAAATAAGAATTTCCTTACAGAGCGAGAAGCTATAACAAGGCTTTCATGTGACAAATAGAAGGAGGAACCACATTTCACAATGATTATACCACTATCCACTCCCAAGGATTTCTTGAATTTCCATGAAAGGGTATTTGGTAGTGGTGGTGGGTAGGGGGTGGGGGTCAAAATTTGAGATCCCTGGCCAGAAGCTTTCATGATGATCAAATCAATAGATATAGGGAACATTCTATCTATGGCTCAAAACTACATGTGATGCAAGTGAAAGCAGACGCATACAGAATTGGTCCTCAAGCAGCATTTTACGGGTGTTCCACCTAAACACTCAGGTATTTAACACAGTGATAAAGCCAACTTACTTTTCTTCACATTCAGTAATTTTTCAGAGTCGCTCTTCAGTATGAATTCTTTGATGTCTGATGAGGGATGAACTGCACTTAAAGCTTTTCCCACATTCATCACATCTGTAGGGCTTCTCTCCAGTATGAGTTCTCTGGTGTTGAATAAGAGCTGATGAATGAATGAAGGCCTTTCCACATTCGTTACATTTGTATGGTTTCTTTCCAATATGAATTCTTTGATGTTTAGCGAAATTTGAGCTCCGGCTGAAGGTTTTCCCACATTCGTTACATTTGTAAGGTTTCTCTCCAGTATGAATTCTCTGATGCTGAACAAGATGTGTGCTCTGACTAAAGGTTTTTCCACATTCGCTACATTCATATGGCTTTTCTCCAGTATGAACTCTCTGATGTTTAGTAAGGGATGAGCAATGGCTGAAGGCTTTCCCGCATTCCTGACATTTATAGGGTTTCTCTCCAGTATGAGTTCTTTGATGTTTAATGAGAGCCGATGAATGAATGAAAGCTTTATCACATTCATTACATTCATAAGGCTTCACTCCAGTATGAATCAGCTGATGCTGCACAAGATGTGTACTTCGATTAAAACCTTTTCCACATTCATTGCATTCATACGGTCTCTCTCCAATGTGAATTCGCTGATGTATCGCAAGGGATGAGCTTTCTGTGAAGGCTTTCTTGCACTCACTGCATTCAAAGAGAATTCTAGTATGAGTTCTCTGATGTTTAGTTAAATTAGCTCTGTGGCTAAAAGATTTTCCACATTCGCTGCAGCTATAGGGCTTCTCTCCAGTATGGACTCTCTGGTGTCGAATAAGCACTGAATGGTAAGTGAAGAGTTCACCGCAATCGTTACATTTATGAGGTTTTTTCTCTTTACAGGTTCTTTGCTTTTTCATTAAGTTTGATTTCTGTTTCAACCTTTTTTCAAGTGTATGGAAGGCATAGGATCCTTTGGGAACTATGTCTTGAGTGAGAAGAACAGACTTCTGACTAAAGTTTTTCCAATATACATCATGCTCGTGAGCTCTTTCTTCAGCAAGTGAGTTCACGTGGGTGAACATTTCTCTCAAGTGCCTCTCCTGATTTCCTTGCTGATTCTCTAACCAATTTTCACATTCAAGAGCTGTTTCCAGATTGGAGTCATAGACACTATTCCTTGTCAGTCTGTCTATTACTGCAGCCTGGCATGATTCGTCTTTGGAAATATCTTGCACTGAAGTTGAATCTTTGCCCTCAGGTTTAGTCTCCAGGTCTGAAAGAAATTGGAAATGCAAATTTCCTTTGTTTTCCGTGCTCAATAAAAGACAGTTCTGTAACAGCTAATCAATATGAAAAGCATGCTTTGGAGGAGTAAGTGGATTTGACTTTTTAAGATGACTTGCAAAGAGAAGCAAATGGAAGGAAACAAATGCACAATAATATATGTGGAGAAAATGAGTAGACCTTATCCAGGATAGTCAAAAGGGGGAAAAGATGACCAGAAATACAGGAGGAGAGACGCAGATGAGGCAATGTATCACTGGATGAGCAGGAATGAGCACATAGATCAGAAGAGGGAAGAAACAAATTCTTATTGAATACCTACCGTTGCAATAAATATACAGTTATCACTTTAGCGTAGAGACATTATGACTTCTAGGTTTCCAGGCACCCAATCCTACTCATGTCCAAATATGCATTCCATTTCCAGTTTAATCTTCCCTAACAATATTTTTATAATACGTCTCTGATTAAAAATCTCCTATGATCTCCCACAGATATAATGGCAAATACATGAGATATTTTATGTACACAAGGCTACTTATTGTAACACTAACGGCGATAGTGAAACACTGGTAACATCTCAACATCGATTATAGAGACCTGATTAAATACACTATGATGTAGACATAAAATGGAGTACTATGCAACTTTTTAAAACGTCAGAAAGATCTCATATATAGATATGAAGTTATCTCCAGGATACATTAAATAATTTTTTCAAACACCAGCAAGCTGCAAATAAGTGTGTATAGTTTGCTCCTCTTTATGTAGAAAAAATGGGAGACGGAGATACAAATATATGTACATATTTGGTTATATTTTAAAAAAACAAGGACGGACAAGTGAAATATTAATAAAAATGGTTGCCTACAGGGAAAGTATCAGAATAGAGGAAAGAGGACAGGCAGGGATGGAAGCTAGACCTCTCTAAATATATCTAATATATTAGAATATATACGTCTAATATAAAAATACTTTATAAAGCCACAATATTTTAAAGAGAGTGGAATAGACAGTTCACTGAAACAGAACAGGAACTTCAGAAAGTTGAGCATTACAATTAAAAACAATACAAACGTGATATTTTAGTCAGTCAACAAAAGATCGTTTGTTTTCCAACAAACGGTGCTATGACAACTGATTACACATTTAGAAGAAAATTAAGTCAGGTCTGTCCCCCATTCTATACAGCCAAATGAATTCTATTCCTTCACCAAGCAACCCTTCTATGCCTTTATTCAACAGTTATCCACTGAATATCTAACACATGCTAGGCTCTGTGTTAGGCACTGGGGAAAGACGCACGCATATGAGGGGAGAGAGAATTTGGTCTAACATTCGCAAGTGCATATAAAAATGCACCTGTAGTGATTAAGTACTGAGGAATAAGAGGCAAATGACACTATGAAAAAATGTAAGAGGGGAAATCTAGGGAGATGAGGGGAGACTTCTCTGAGGAAGTAAATCACAGGGTGGAAATGAAAGTGGGGTTGGAGTTCAGGTGAGTGTCGCAGGTAATTGGTACAAAAGCACAGAGGTGAGCGTTCCAGGGAACCAAAGTGAGAGGGCCCCAGCAAGTCCTAATCTTTTAGAAGATTGTAATGCATTAAATTTGTACATTAAAAGGCACAGCAAAGCTGAAGAGCAAAAACTAGAAAAAATGTCCCATAAGGAATAAGTGCCTAATGTATGAAGAGTTCTAGAACATTCAGAAAATGGCAGTATCTCCCACATAAAAAGGGAGAAGGGTGGTGAATAGGCAAGTCACAAAAACTGACAGGCCTGCAAGGGGAAAAGGACCTACATATAATCACAGGGGAAGATTTTAAAACTCAGTATTACCAAAGAAGATTTTTAAAAGCAGAATATTAAAGCAAGATTTCCTTTTAGAGATATACATATAAAGTATAATAATTCAAACAATGTGTTACTGCAGCACAGACAGACAAGTAAACCAGAGGGCCTAGAAACAGACCCATGTATATATGGGACCAGAATTTACCAGAATTTGTGTTACAGATCTGTGATAAAACATAGATTTTTTTCAATAAAGGATGCAGGACTATCAGCTTTAAGCATGGGAAAAAGATAAAAGTAGTTCCTTATTCCCACAATATACAAAAAAAAAAAAAACAACCCAAAGTGGACCTACCTATAAGACTAAACTTGAACATTTTATTATTTATTTATTTATTTAATTTATTTCTTTTAATTAAAGATTTTATTTATTTATTTGACGGAGAGACAGCCAGCGAGAGAGGGAACACAAGCAGGGGGAGTGGGAGAGGAAGAAGCAGGCTCCCAGCAGAGCAGGGAGCCCGATGTGGGGCTCGATCCCAGGACTCTGGGATCACGTCCTGAGCTGAAGGCAGATGCTTAATGACTGAGCCACCCAGGCGCCCCGAACATTTTAGAATAAGGTACAGATTGTCTTACTGGCATTGGAATAAGGAAGGCAATTCAGAAAAGACATAAGCATTAAAAAAAAAAAATCTGATAACATTAAAATTTTAAAATTCTGTATGCATAAGACACCTTAAAATAGAATAAGCCACAGGTAAAAAGAACCATTTTTTTCCCCTCACTGATTTGTAATGCTACCTGTCATATATATATTGCTATTTAAAATGTATAAAAAACAACAAATCAAGAAAAAGATGTGAATAGGGTGCCTGGGCGGCTCAGCTGTTGAGCGTCTGCCTTTGGCTCAGGGCGTGATCCCGGCGTTACGGGATCGAGCCCCACATCAGGCTCCTCTCCTGGGAGCCTGCTTCTTCCTCTCCCACTCCCCCTGCTTGTGTTCCCTCTCTCGCTGGCCTGTCTCTCTCTCTGTCATAAATAAATAAAATCTTAAAAAAAAAAAAAAAAAAGAAAAAGATGTGAATGGCCCTATTTCAAAAAACAAGATAAAGGACGTAAATAGTACTTTACAAAAGAGGAAGCCTGAAGAGCTAACAAGCCTATGACATACTCAAACTCATTCATAACTGGAGAAATGTAAATTAAAAAACATGAAATTTCATTTCATACCCATCAGACTGATGCAAATGAGTAAATCTGATAGCATCAGCTGTTTTCCGGGATGGCGGTAGGACCCCGGCAGTTCCTAATAAAGCTAAACGTGACACTTTAACATCCAGTAGGTCTTATACTGGTTATGCACCTAAACCATCTCCCAAGACGGATATAAAAAGTCAACAGAAGGATGATCACTGCAACTCTCTTACTAACGGCAAAGAAGTTAAAATAAACTGTTTAGTTTATTCACACCATGGACTTACTCCACGGCAGCTGAAATATGTAAAGACAATTCATCTGTATGGATGACTATCAAAATACAACATGAAGTTTAAAAAAACTGGATTACAAAATAAAAAGTGTAATGTAACACTGTACGTACGTGATTGTTTCTTGACATGTGTATATGTGTATGTGTGTACACACACATGCACGTGCACACACATTAGAATGATTCACCCCAACTAGTTATTTCTAGGGAGAAAGCAAATAAAAGGACTTTAAATCTGTAACATTTTTTTCTTTTTTTTTAAAGAAACTTTCTTTCTTTCTTTTTTTTTTTTTACGATTTTATTTATTTATTTATTTTAGAGAGAGTGGGAGCAGAAGTGGGGATGGGGCAGAGGGGGAAGGAGAGAATCTCAAGCAGACTTCCCGCTGAGCACAGAGCCCGACGTGGGGCTCAATCTCACGACCCTGAGGTCATGACCTGAACCGAAATCAAGAGTTGGGTACTTAATCAACTGTGCCACCCAGGTGCCTCATGGTTAGCATTTTTTTTTTAAGATTTTATTTATTTATTTGACAGAGATAGAGACAGCCAGTGAGAGAGGGAACACAAGCAGGAGGAGTGGGAGAGGAAGAAGCAGGCTCATAGCGGAGGAGCCTGATGTGGGGCTCGATCCCATAACGCTGGGATCACGCCCTGAGCCGAAGGCAAACGCTTAACCGCTGTGCCACCCAGGCGCCCCCATGGTTAGCATTTTTTAACAATATGTTTTAATTAAGGTATGTACATTGTTTTTTTTAGACATAATGATATTATACACTTAGCAGGCTACAGCATCATATAAACATAATTTTTACATGCAATGAGAAACCAAAAAATTCATTTGGCTTCCTTTATTGCAACACTTGCTTCACTCTGGTGTTCTGGAACCAAACCCACTATCGCCAGGGTATGCCTGTATGTGTTTGCCGCAGGACATGGAAAATACACATAGCGGCACTCTTCATACAGCCCCAAACTGGAAACCTCCCCAGATGCCCATCTCAAGAGAATGGATAAACTGGTATATTAACATAATGAAAGACTGTAAAAACAGAATGAACTACAATTACAAGCAATGACTGGCTGCATCTCACAGCAATGTTCAGTGAAGAAAGCCAGACGCTGGAACATAGTCTGTACGAAGTTCAAGAACAGTCAAAACTAATCTATGGTGTTAGAAGTTAGGACAAGGTCGCCCTTGGAAGGAATGAAGTGACGAGAGTACTTCTAGGCTGGTAAGGTTGCTTCTTCACCTGGGCACCAGTTACAGGAATGTGTTCCTTTGTGAAAATTCACAGAACTGTACGGTTGAGATGTTTTTAGTTTATATTGCCAAACAGAGAAAGAAACAAAGGCAAAGAAGCAAAATATTACCATATGTTTGATTCTGACAGTGAATGCATATGTGTTACTTTTTTATTACTTAAAACGTTCTATCATTTAAAATAAAACGTTTAAAAAAATAAAAGCACATAGGCATTTCTAATAATCTTTCTTAAGCACTGAAGAGCGCTCCCTTTTCACTGTCTCTGACTCACCCGAACAGCTGCTTTTGGGGGCTTTTCTCTCAAGCATCAATGGTTCTTTTCCGTTCTCCAAATTGTAGTTCTCAGGTCTGGAAACTGGAAGCCCTGCTCGTTTAAAAAAGAAAGAACAACAAGAAACAGGACTTAAGTATTTGTGATGGGTACAAAGCATAGACCCAACTCTGTGATCTACAAGGACACGATGTTACAGGAAGATCACGAATGAAGGAGGATGGGCCTCTGAATGCAGCTTAAAATATCTGCGGCAAGAGTCAGGGTCTGGTAAGGAGCTTATATGCATTGGAAAAGGCAAGTGTTTTTGCCTTTCAAAAAGAAGAGAACTTTTCAGGGCACCTGGCAGGCTCAGTCCACAGAGCACGTGACCCTTGATCTCAGGGTCGTGAGTTCAAGCCTCAGGTTGGGCATAGAGCTTACTTTAAAAAAGAGAGAGAGAAGAGAATTTCTCTTTGTTTCTCTACTGAGGAAGTTCCAGGGAGACACTGCAGGTGAGTCCTTAGCTTCGGGAAGAAATGGAGAAAGTGGGACCTCAGTGGCAGCACCAAAAAGGTGTGACTGGTGACTAGAGTTTTTGTCTTCTAATGGTTTTTCCCCTTCCTCCTTCTTCACTTACCAGAACCCACTCTCTCAGGGAATTCATTACACAAGCACAAAATTAATTTAAGGCAAAAAACATTCAATTGGAAAATGATGGCAACAAATTAAGGGTCCAGATCTAACTTATGTTCATGTGTAAATATCACTGGGAAGAGTTATCATAGTTTCTTCCACCCCCACGTGAACACATATATGTGCACGTGTGCATATGCACACCCCCCAGAGAGGTGACCACACTGGCTAGAGAGTACTTTCTCTAACTGGAAGAATCATGTAACCTCAGAGCTGCCAACGGCCGTCTTTGCCACATGGGGAAATCCTAAGAATAAAGCTAATACAGGGTAAAGCCAAGCCACGTGTTTAAAAAAATAAATAAAGGAAATTTCGATCAACACACATGATTCCCTGAATCAAGATTTTTTATCCCCTTTAAGCAGTGTGAATTAGGTTTCTGTCACTCGAATCCAAAGAATTTTGATACAAAACAAGCACAAACATTTCACCAAGAACCTAGGGCAGAAACAGATTTTCTCTGGGCCCAAAGGGATCAATTCTTTATGATTTCTGAATGTAAAAGGGAGGCTTCGTTAAGTTACTTCACTTTCAATAATGTAATGATGTCCCCATACGCAGATTCCAGAGTCACGGTGAGAAACCATCCTTACAAAGCGAGACCAGGTTCCTATAGTTCTCCAGCATGACCTCCCTTTGTGTAGGATCCAGCTTCCCCCACTCCTCTGGGGTAAAGTCCATGGCCACGTCCTTGAATGTCACTGATGCCTAAGACACAAACATACTTTTGTTCACCATCTCTCACTCGACAGATTCAATTTCACCCCCCAGTTTCTGCTGGCCCTAGAGTAGATGCAGGACGAGAAATGATTGTGATAAATGACGAGCATTCTAATGTATTCAGATTTGGAATACTCTATGTGAAGTCACTAGGTATCAATTATGTGCCAGGCACACTGTGCTGGATTCAGTATGAGAACCAGAAGAAGACAGACTATGGTTTCTCTGTTGAGACTGTCACCTTTCTGGGGAATAAAGAGTTAAAACATGAACCAATGGGTCAACAATGCAATTTGGCAAAGTAAACAAAATTTGGGCAGAGGAAAAAGGCATGTCTGAGTCATTCTCTTTGTGAGGCCCCAGTAAAAACTTAAAGAATCAATCTAGCCAAAAAGAAGATGAATTAGGGGCGCCCGGGTGGTGCAGTCGTTAAGCGTCTGCCTTCGGCTCAGGGCGTGATCCCAGCGTTATGGGATCGAGCCCCACATCAGGGCTCCTCCGCTGGGAGTCTGCTTCTTCCTCTCCCACTCCCTGCTTGTGTTCCCTCTCTCGCTGGCTGTCTCTCTCTATGTCAAATAAATAAATAAAATCTTTAAAAAAAAAAAAAAGAAGAAGATGAATTGAAATACAGAACTTCCAAATGAAGAAGTCATGCAATGAAAAGATTGGCAGCGAGCACCAAATCCAGTCAAACACGGGATTCAAGGCAAAAAGCATTAAACGGGAAACTAACAGGAACAAATTAACTGAAGGTACAGATATAACTTATAAATGTTCCTGTGTAACCATCATAGGACCAAGTTTATATAACAAATTTCTTCGGGTAATCAAAATATATAAAAGCTGTAATAAAGTATGATAAGTGAGGTAAATATTAACTTTTGGAGACTCTGAATGGAGAGTATACAAAAAATCTTTTTACTATTTACAACATTTACTTAAGTCTAAAATTATTTCAAAATAAAGTTCCCAAAGTGGAAATAATCTGAGATTTAAATAACAAGAACAAAACAAAACAAGCCAAGAATTATCCTTGGAAAATAAAATAAAATCTAAAAATCATTAAGGAGCCACTAAGTAGACAAGATATTATGAGGAAAAAAATCACCTTGATCCTATAAGCTACATATCTATAGCTAAAATGACACTCAATACGAATTAATTTGCAAACCATGAAAAGAAAAAACCAGAACAAAAAATGCAAACTATGGCCCAAAAAGAAAATAAAAAAGAATAAAGAAAGTATAATAAACAAATTATAAAAATCATGTGGCAAGAAAAATTTGAAACATAAAAGTAATTCATGTGAATTAGTTCATTTACCTTACAAAAAGGTTTTGTTTTTTTTTTAAAACCCACATCCTATCTACAGAAAGGACACTCAAATAAAAATCCCAAAGTTGGGGATGAGAGGGAAGTGGAAAGAGATACACACCAAACTGTTATCCTCAGTAGGGAGAGGGGGAGGGCTGAATTTGGGGGAGCGAGTAATATTGTCTTTGTATTTATATATGTCTGTGCTGTTCACCTGGTAACAGTGAGCAAGAATTGAAACTTTAATATTTTTAGAAATCTATTAAGTTAAAAATAAAAAAAAATAGCTCAGGCAAATTCTAGTAAGAAAAGTAGTTGTTAGCATCAAACAAAATCTAATGCAATGCAAAAGACAGTTTTTTAAAAAATTTCCATAAAAGGTTTAATCCACCTTGAAGCTGTAACAGTCTTGAATCCATTACCAAATGTTGAAATGTATAAAGCATCCACCCTTCCTGTTACCTACACCCTGATTCTCCTCTGGCCACTACTGTTAGTATAGTTCAGGTTATACTAATTCCACCCCTGACTCATGGGTGGGGTGTGTATTTGGATGAATGTGTGCAGGTATATTCCCGACATCTAACCAATTAATTAGAGAATTACAATTATATTTGGCCAATAGTGGTGCCAGAACGTACCTAATACCCGCTCAAGAGTTCATTCCAGGACTTGGGCTAGAAAGACTAGGAGAGAAGATGTCTTTTTTCTCTGGTCTTCAACACAGGAAGACGTAAGCCTAAATTTGTTAGGAACAGGCACTAGGGAAAAAAGCCTGTTTGAGAGCAAAACCCAGTGGTGGGGGGGACCTCAATGAAATGGAGAGAATACGTGCTAATAATATTACTGTTTGGGTTCTATTTCTAGCCACACCTGGATTTTTCAGTTATGTTACTCAATAACTTTTTGCTTAAGCCAGTCTGAATTTTCATGAGCTGCAACTTAAAACTTCTTGACTGATAAGTCTTCAATACTCATGTATGGCAGTTGAGAAACCAACAGAAATAAGCAAGTAAATAAGGATCCTGAGAAGGGGCGCCTGGCTGGCTTGGTCGGAAGAGCATATGACTCTTGATCTTGGGGTTGTGAGTTCGAGCCCCATGTTGGGTGTGGAGATTGCTTAAATAAATAAAAAACTTGAAAAAAATTAAAAAAAAAAAAAGGATCCTGAGAAGTCACTTTTCAAACAGTACCAATATGTAATGTCTACTTTCTACACTCCGGATTATAGTAGCAGAAAGAAGGGCTAACGGAGGTATGGCACACACATCATGGAGAGCTCTTTTCTCCTACCCAACTTCTTTCCATAAAAACTTTCAAATATACAAAAATTGAGAGACTAACACACTATGCACCCATATAGTACAACCACCACTCAAGTTCAACGATTCTCGATATAGTCTCTTGGGGAGGGGGGACTGGAAAGTAAGTTGCAGATATAACACTTCACCTCTAAAACACTTCAGTGTTCATCATCTTGGAGGGCTGGATTCTAACTCTTTAAATTAAACCTTCCACAGGCTTTCCCTTTCTAGCACTTCCTTGAACTATTTGAATACTTGTTTTCATAATTCGCTTCAGCATTTAAGGTACTTTTTAAAAATTTCTATTTAACAGTCATATGTATGTTGTTTCCCCTAGACAGACATGTATTTTAATAGGTACATACCACATTTTCTTTTAAAATAGTTTCCTATGTTATTCAAGCACATAAATAAGCATAAAAGTTCAAAGAAGGGCAATGCTTTCTACATGCCTATTGATAATGACAATAGATACTAGGTGGAGAAGTTACTATGGGTGCGGAGAAGACATTTTCTGAGTCCATTAGATACCCAAGCAGTCTCTTAGAACTGGAACTCAGCTCTCTATACTGGCTCTAGTGGACACAGAAACTCCACATCAAAAACAAGGGAGTGCATCTGTACTCCGAGAAATAAGGGGGTATTTTTAAGAATCAGTAGACACTCACACTCACCTGGGATCTGGCTGTGAGGCGCAGAGCTGCCACTTCTCCCTCTTCCGTGCTCTGCTCTTGCGAAAAGGGAGAATCCTGGGAAGACAGAGCTAAGGGCAAGAAAGCAGTGATGACGGGGCCTACATCCATCTTGTGACTCAAATTTACAAGTCTAAAATTCCCTCCATCATACTAATGGCGTTCCCTACAAACACTGTAACAGAAGGGAGCCCCAAACAACCCAGGATCCTGGGATCATGGAGAAATGTCCAGAAGTGTTGCTACTCAGGACTTAAATTCACTCGTTTGCTATAATTCTAACACATTCTGGAAAGATGGACTCTCTGATTTAGAAATAAAACCTAGTCAGTTTTCTCCCTGAGCTTAATGTCCATACCCAACAGGCTCAATAGCTTTCAAAAATCACCATGGAAGCTTATTTAAAACGAAGACTGCTATATCCCACCTCCAAATAATTATCATTAGTTGATTCTATGGTGCAATCTAGAAATCTAACAGGCACTCAGGAAGGGTAATTCGATGTAGGAGGTCATAGGCCAAACTTCAACCAAGACTGCTCTAGTAAACTGAAAGTCAGTCACTGACTTCTAGGCCCGTTTTCACCTATATAACAAAAGATGAGTTGCTTTTTGGGGCGCCTGGCTGGCTCAGTCGGTTAATCCGTCTGCCCTCAGCTCGGGTCATGACCTGAGGGTCGCGGGATCGGGCCCGCCTCGCCTGGGGCTCCCTGTTCAGCGGGAAGCGGGCTTCTCCCTCTTCCTCTGCCTCTCTCTCCGCTCATGCTAAAATAAATTTTAAAAATCTGTAAAAAAATGATTTGCTTATTGAAATCACATGGTAATCTTGCTAAGTGGCATAAAAGGTGTGGAAAATATTTTTGCCAACCAGAAAGCTAAATTCCCAGACCCATGATTGAGGCTAGGATGGCATAATCATCTGGGAGGAAGAACGTGGGAGAAAAAGTAATCGAGGCTATGCTCACGCCTTAGAAGCTAACCTTCCGCTCGGATTTTGAGGGTGGCTTTGACGGGTCCATTGTGCGCCCAGCTGGAGAAGCGAGAGGGGTGGATCCCATACCAAGCCCTTCGTGCACTCTCCAAGAGCCCATCGGTCCCCCAGACAAAGGAGACGGACAGCACTCTCCGCCAAGGGCCACCTCCTGCGACTCAACTGATTTCCCTTCAGGAGGAAAGAATTGCGCCCTTCCACAACACAAGTTCAGCAACACTTGAGCAACTCTTACCTCTCTTCTCCGGCATGTCGGCCAAGTCGGTCTCCATGATCACCACCTGCTCCCGGTTCTGAATATTCCGATCTCTCCCCAGTTCAGACTTCTCCCGGCAGCACCGTGAGAAGCCCCCGCGGCCTCGGCGTCCTCCTTCCTGCCTTCCCTCCGGGGGCTCTGCTGGAAGGCTTCGATCAGGGCGGGTCGGGTTTCTTCCTCACTCTCGAGCCTGGCTCGGTCCTACGAGGCTGGAACCTGGAAACCCAGGGACAGCATCCCTGAGGCTGGGTGCCAGGTGCCTGTCCCTGCCGCCTGCAGCTGTCCCTGGGGGCACCGAGCGGCTGCAAGGGACCAGCCAGGTACCAAGCGAGCAGAGAAATCCCGCCGCGCTCCGGGCTCTCCCCGAAGCCCCGCGACGGCCCCGCGCCCCGCCCCTCGCGCACCCGCCGGCACCGCGCTCGCACCCGCGTCTCGGGGAGGCGGTAGCCGCCGGAGGGATTCGGGCCGGAGCGCGAAGGGATGGGGTTCATGGTCCGCCCTCGAGGCCCCTTCCACAAACGCCTACTCCAGCCCCGACTCGGCACGAACTGATGCCCCAGGGGCCACCACCCAGGCTGAGCGGAGAAGAGCGCCATAGGAAGGTCCAACTCACCTCCCATCCCGGGCCTGACAAAGGCTACGAACTTCTCGGGCCAGCTCGGAGTCGCGCATGCGTCAGAAAGAGGGGGGCAAGGCTGGCAGGCCTCAGCCAGCCCCGGAACTACCAATCCCAGAAGCCCCTGGGAGCTGCCAGACTCTGCTTCTCTGCAGGTGGGAGCACACGTGGCGCGGTTGGGAGAATCGATGGAGCTGTGGTCTCCTTCTCTCTCGCGAGAGTATCGGGCCGCATCGCTGGTGTCGGATTCACCCAGGAGAGAGCGTGAACGCCCGAGAGACGGAGCACAGTTTGTGCCGGTACCCGAGCTTTGTCTGCTCGTGGGACTGCAGCGCAGTGCTTAGGGCCCTACTGCTGAGGAGTTCAACCCTAATGACAAACTCTAAGCTATATTAGAGTATATGGCTTTTCCCATATTTTTGTCCTCTCCAAACTCATCCTTTGCCTTTAAGCAACGTGAAAGGTGTAGTTTTGGAGAACAGCAGGTTGTCTACCCAAGCCGATGTTCGTGCATCCATAAGACTGCCTTGTGATACTGAAAATTAACTTGTGTGAAATAGATGAGTTGAAAAGACTCAGCCAGTTTAAACAAATTGGAGCAGCAGATTCTTTGCAGCCGTAAAAAGTTATTCAAATTTATCAAAAGAGGTTGTTTGTTCAATGGACCGCGGTTCGTCTCTAATTCTGCTCTGGCACTAACCTACCCACCCCGAACTCCAAAACATCTAAGCTGCTCTTCCTCTTCTCAGTGAATGGTTTTCACTGTCCACAAACCCATCTGCAAAAGCCGTACCCAGAAAATCCTCAACTCTTCCTTTTCACTGTCTATTTATCTCCAAGTTCCTATTCATTATATTTTTAAACAACTCTCCAATTTGTCCATCTCTATTCTCACTGGCATTACTTTATTTCTGGCCACCACCATTTCACTAGGATTACACTCAGTTTCCTGAGTGATTTCCGTGACTCCAGTTTTCTCTCCCACTGGTCCACTCTCCACACTTCCTGGCTAGTGATCATTCTAGAGCAAGAATATAATGTGATTTTACTGCTTAAAACTTTTGAAATGGTTTTCAAAACCTTTGGGGAAAGATGATTTTTAGTCCCCATGAGAAGGCACCCCTTCTCTGGCTCCCATTATCTGATATGGCTCTCACCCTTGTGTAATCCCCTCTTCTTGAGTGTGAGTAGGACCTGTGACTCACTGTTAAACAATTGAACACACCAAAGGTGACAAGTCTAATACTTCTTGGTTGGAGACTCCTTGCTGGCTTTGATGAAGCAAGGGTTGATGTTGGGGGGACTCACGTGACAAGGAACTGTGGTTGGACTTCAGCCAATAGCTAGTAAGAACCTAAACCCTGTCAATAACCTCGTGGTGCTTGGAAGTGGATCATTTTGGTAGAGTCTTCACATGAGAACCCAGTCCTGGCTGACACCTTAATAGCTGGCTGCAGAGGACCCAGTTAGGCTGTGCTCAGACCTCATCTGCAGATATGGTGTGTTAGTAAATGTATGCTGTTTCGAGCCACTAAGTATATAGTAATATTACTATGCAAAGAAATATTACTAATACAGCATCCTAAGGTAAATGGCTAGCTCCTTTCCCAAAACCCAACCTGAATATCCTTTGGAAGAAGGGAGGTTGGTGAATTTGAGAAACTATTGAAAAACTGATTGGAAGCCCTCTGGAAGATAGATGGCTACAGTTGGTCCTAGGGGTGTGTGTGTGTGTGTGTGTGTGTGTGTGTGTGTGTAGGTGGGGAGGGAATGGCAGCAGCAATGAAAGACAGATGCCACAAGGAGACTGAAAGGAGATGCTATAGGGAGTGGGGGTGCTTTTTGGTGTTTTGTTGTGCTCCTTTCCATCTACTCCCACATTGCCCTGGGTAATTCTTTGCCTGCTCCTTCACCATTGCACAGGGTAGCCCTAGAGGTGGGCTGGGAGAAGAGTGGATATTAATAGATACAAGCATATCCACCTCAAATGGTTTTATTGAGCCTTCTCCCACCCTGACACACACACACACACAAACACACAAAATGAGTCAGGCAATTACTGTAAAAAAAAAAAAAAAGAGGTAGAGATAGAGAGTTTCTCTGAGGAATAAGATCATCTGGTGGGAAGAAAGTAGTAAATGCAGAGTGGTCTTGCCCAAATTTTAATGCCAGAGATTCTCTGCTTTTAAAATAACTCAAATCCCCCTAAGTACCTCTTGCCCTCTCCACATACAAACATTTGATCTACAGCTTGGACCCTTCCTGGTGAGTTGAAGAAGATCTAGGAAACACTCCAGGGCTTGGTTCCCTTCCCTTCCTGTATTACCAGCTTATAACCTGGGCCTGGAGAGTATGGGTTTACAGGGGAAAAAATACCTGAAGAACTCTGTTGCTGTAAAAAGAAAACAAACTGAACAATTTATAGACGATAAAGCAGAATTAGTGGACTATTTAGGATAAAATATATGTAATTTTAAAAAGCTATCCTAAAAGATAAAGGAGGACATAAGAAATATTTAGCAAGAACTTATCATAAAAACAAAACCATGTGTGAAGAATAAATGGTTGAAATAAAATACTATTTTATTGAATAGCAGAATGTGTGAAACCAGAGTGAACTTTAAAGCTGGACTTTACTCTTCCATAAGAAATCAGAAAGGGATGAAAAGTTGAAAAATATGAAAGAAATTTTAAGCAACATGGAGACTGACTAGTTATTTATATAATGAGAGTCCTAGAAGGAAAGAAAGAATAAACAGAAAATATTTTAAGAAATAATAACCAAGGGGCACTGGGGTGGCTCAGTCATTGGGCGTCTGCCTTTGACCCAGGCCTGGGTCATGATCCCAGGATCCTGGGATCAAGCCCTGCATTGGGCTCCTTGCTCAGCGGGGAGCCTGCTTCTCCCTATCCTTCTGCCTGCTGCTCCCCTGCTTGTACTCTCTCTCTCTGTCAAGTAAATAAATAAAATCTTTTAAAAAAAGAAGAAGAAGAAATAATAAGAATTATGGAGAAATGAAAGTCAAAGAACTTAAATTGAAAGTGCTTCTAGAAAGGCAAATAGGAAAAACATGAAGAGACACCACAGGGGCACCTGGGTGGCTCAGTCAGTTAAGCATCTGCCTTTGGCTCAGGTCAGGATCCCAGGGTCCTGGGATCAATTCCTGCCTCAGGTTCTCCCTCTCCCTCTGTCTGCCGCTCCCCCTGCTTGTGCTCGCTCCCTATCAAATAAATAAAATCTTTTAAAAAAGGAAAAGACACCACATATTATAATGAAATGTAACAACATAAATATTGATTTGCAACCTTGAGATTTCTCAAGGTGAAATTTGAAACTGGCCCCCATATACGGAGGGCAAGGAGAGACTGAAGAAAGAGGCAGACTACTCTGGGGTCGGTAGGCAGCAATTTTAATAAACAAGGGAACTTAAATACCAGGGTCTCTTTTTAAGAGACAAGTTGATCTCTGCACCCGCCCATGAGAATCTTTAAAGTTTCTATATAGGCTTAACTGGGTTCAGTCACATATTCAGTCCACATGGTCTCAATAACACATTACTCTCTCAAGACCATATCCCCCAAATGACTACTACTGTGGGAATGCTGGGCAGAATATACATTTCCAAGGGCAGGGGAGGGGGTGAGGAGCTTCCCGTTGCTTGGGTCTAGCTCACAGGTCAACTGGCAGTCACTCTTCATGACCTCTTTCACAATAAATAACAAAGAAGAAATTCTAAAAACTCCCAGAGACAAAACAGATCACCTACAAAACAAAGTTTGGTGCTAAATCCTCAGTGTCAAAAACAGTGCCTGGCATTTTGTGGCCCTTTAATAAGTAATAATTGGATGAATAAATCCGATTGATCAATAATAGTAGTACTTACTACAGAAGAAAGTGTAAGGGTATTTTCAAATTGTAAAAGATAAAACTTTGGATCTAGAATTTTATATTTTAATTAAGTATCATGTAAATGAGTCAAAATAAGGATACTCTTATGCATACAAGACCTTGGAAATTTTCTTGGAGGAACTATGCTGCAAGAAGGAAAAGAATTCAGGAAGATGCTTTAGGAAATAAAGACAGTAAGGGCAAAATAAAATTTAGTAAAGAGTTTATTATCATCTTAAAGGAATAGAGGCAGTGAAACAGGGTGACACCAACTACATGTATGTAACAATTCCACTGAAATTTTAATACCATTGGGGATGAGGTTGGAAGTAGAAATGCACAAATGAGGTAACTAAGTTACTTGTCTTGATTAGAGGGAGGTTATACATATTCACAAGCTTGATAAATGGATGGGATGGGGGGAAGAAACATAGGTGTGAGTTTTAATAAGTTAGGTACAAGTACCATGAGAGTAAAAGGAGATGTATAACATTCAAACCAGAACAGAAGAACTGATTATTTAATGGAAACCCAAACAAGAGGAAAACAAGAAATAACAAAGTATGATCAAGGGAAAAGACAGAATAAGACCTGTTACATAATTTATTACAAAAAATATAAATGAGTCAAACTCATCCATCTAAAGGCAGAGATTCTCTGTTTGAATTAAAAACAAAACAGAAGGGGTGCCTGGGTGGCTCAGTCATTAAGCATCTGCCTTCCGCTCCAGTCATGATCTCTCAGCATGCTGGGATTGAGCCCCACATCAGTCTCCCTGCTCAGCAGGATGCCTGCTTCTCCCTATCCCACTCCCCCTGCTTGTGTTCCCTCTCTCGCTGTGTCTCTCTTTGTCAAATAAATAAAATCTTAAAAAAAAAACCCAAAAAACAAAAAACTGGGACACCTGGGTGGCTCAGTCAGTTAAACATTTGTCTTCAGTTCAGGTCATGATCCCAGGGTCCTGGGATTGAGCCCTGCACTGGGCTCCCTTCTCAGTGGAGAACCTGCTTCTCCCTCTCCCCCTGTCCCCCTCCATGCTCTCTCTCTGAAATAAATAAAATCTTAAAATAACCAAAAAACTAACACAAACCCCAAGATGCAGCAATATATTCTTTACAAAATATACATTGGAAACTAAGCAGCACAGAAAAATTAATAACGAAGTGATGGCAAAGGATATACCAGGCAAATATGAACTTAAAGAGTACACAGGTAAAATATTATTAATAAAATTAGATTCAAGATAAAAGCATCATAATGGACAAAAGAAGGACCTATATACTTGTAAATCTCATGAGGAGGAGTATAATCTATTGTATTTGCCTATATTTCTGCTTTTTCCATTGTTCTTTCTTTTATGATGTTCTACGAGTCCTTGCTATATCTTTTTTTCACCTCTTTTTTTTTTAAGATTTTATTTATTTTGAGCCCTGCATCAGACTCTCTGCTCAGTGGGAAGCCTGCTTCTCCCTCTCCCACTCTCCCTGCTTGTGTTCCATCTCTTGATGTGTCTCTCCCTGTCAAATAAATAAAATCTTTAAAAAAAAGTGAAATGCATTAAATAAATATATTTACTTAACCCAGTATATCCAATATATTTAACTTTTTTTTAAAGGATTTTATTTATTTATTTGACAGAGATAGAGATAGCCAGTGAGAGAGGGAACACAAGCAGGGGGAGTGGGAGACGAAGAAGCAGGCTCCCAGTGGAGCATGGAGCCTGATGTGGGGCTCAATCCCAGGACCTGGGAATGCCCTGAGCCAAAGGCAGACGCTTAATGACTGATCCACCCAGGTGCCCCCCAATATATTGAACTTTTAATCAATATCAAACTTATTAATAAGACACTTTACATTTTTGTGCTGAGTCATTAAAATCTGTATGTATTGTACACTGAAAGTACATCTCAATTCAGATTAGGCACATTTCGAGTTCTCTGTATCCACATATGGCTATTGGCTACCATATTGGATAGCACAGATCTATCTTCTTTGACTGTATGCAATAAAACGGAAATAAAAAATGAAAAGAGAGCTGAAAATTCTCTTTCTGAATAGTAAAAGCAAAATGAAATATAGTACTGAATAAATTTTGGGTTAAAGAGGCAATAGTGAAAGAAATAAGGGAATGCAATGAAAAAATTCATTCAAAATTTGTGGGACACAACCAGAAGAGTACTTAAGAGGATATACGTAATTTCAAACACATTTTAGAAAAATAGAAACATGTGGGCTAAGGAGTCCATTCAAAGAGCTAAAAAGAAGGACAGATTAAGCAAAAGAAATAAGAAATACAGAAATAGGGGCGCTTGGGTGGCACAGCGGTTAAGCGTCTGCCTTCGGCTCAGGGTGTGATCCCGGCGTTATGGAATCGAGCCCCACATCAGGCTCCTCCGCTATGAGCCTGCTTCTTCCTCTCCCACTCCCCCTGCTTGTGTTCCCTCTCTCGCTGGCTGTCTCTATCTCTGTCAAATAAATAAATAAAAAATCTTAAAAAAAAAAAGAAATATAGAAATAATAAAGGACTAAAGTCAACGAAGTAGCAAACCTCAAAGCCAATGGAGAAGATAAAACCTAAAGCTGGTTCAATGAATAAATTAATTAAGTTACACAAACCTGTGGTGACAGTAATGAATGTCAGGAAGCAGACAGATGAAATAAGACAAAATGGAGACACAATAGAGATTATTAAACAACACACTTGAAAACATAGATAAATTTAAGAAAATACACATTGAAAGAAATCAGTACAAAATTAAATTGAAAACTTTAACAGAGCAATTACCATAAAAGAAATTGAAATAAGAGACCGCACTCCAAATTCTACCAAACTTTCAAGGAACAAAACTCTATCTTATATAAGATGTTCTAAAAACAGGAAAATAAAAAGAGCTAAAGCTGCCACATTTGTTTTAGTGACTCAGTACAACCTTGGTTCTTAAAATGGATAAGGACACTACATGGAATAAGAAAATTATAAACTAATTCTACCTTTAGATATAGGTGCAAAAATCCTAAATAGACATGGCTGGCACTGGAGGAGATAATGCTAAGTGAAATAAGTCAAGCAGAGAAAGACAATTATCATATGATTTCTCTCAATCTATGGAACATAAGAACTAGGATGATCGGTAGGGGAAGAAAGGGATAAAGAAAGGGGGGGTAATCAGAAGGGGGAATGAAGCATGAGAGACTATGGATTCTGAGAAACAAACTAAGGGCTTCAGAGGGGAGGGGGTGGGGGAATGGGATAGACTGGTGATGGGTAGTAAGGAGGGCACGTATTGCATGGTGTACTGGGTGTTATATGCAACTAATGAATCATCGAACTTTACATCGGAAACTCGGGATGTACTGTATGGTGACTAACATTATATAATAAAAAAACATTAAAAAACATCCTAAATAGAATGTTAGGTAACTGAATTTAATTGATACTATGATCATATAGAGTTTAACATCAGGAAATCTAGCTATGAAATTTGCTACATTGGAACGCCTGGGGGGCTCAGTTGGTTAACAGTCTGCCTTCAGCTCAGCTCATGATCCCAGGGTTTTGGGATTGAGTCCCACATCGGGGTCCTTGCTCAGCAGAGAGTCTGCTTTTCCCTCTGCCTGATGCTTCCCCTGCTTGTGCTCTCTCTGACAGATACATAAATAAAATCTTATTAAAAAATGTGCTACAGGGGCGCCTGGGTGGCACAGCGGTTAAGCGTCTGCCTTCGGCTCAGGGCGTGATCCCGGCATTATGGGATCGAGCCCCACATCAGGCTCTTCCGCTATGAGCCTGCTTCTTCCTCTCCCACTCCCCCTGCTTGTGTGCCTTCTCTCACTGGCTGTCTCTATCTCTGTCGAATAAATAAATAAAATCTTTTAAAAAAATAAAAAATAAAAAATGTGCTACATTAATGGACTCAAAAAGGATAAAAATAAAATGATTAAATCAACAGAAATGGAAATATCATTTGATAAAGTTTAATAGCTAATAATGATTAGGTTAAAAACTCCAATGATCTTTCTTAACCTGGTAAAATCTATATTCCAAAAGCCTAGAGCAAATGTGAATTTAACAGAGGTGATTAGGAGTATTCCCTAGCAGACTGGGAATGAGACAAGAATGTTATCACGTTGATGGTGAATATAGTAGAAGAGGGAATACAGTACCGTCCAATACAGGAAGTGGGGGGAAGAAGAGAGGGGCTGGTTAGGATACTGGAAGAGACAAAATTTGAATGGCAGTTACTTATATTCATAGAAGTTAAGATCACAGACCCTAGATTCAAACTACCAGGTTTCAAATTTAAAATCTTGGCTCTGCTGCATATTATATGACCCTGGGCACATTCCTTAGCGTCTCTATATCTCAGTTCTCTTTTTGTAGAATGAGGACAATAAATAATGCCTACTTCATTGGTGGTTGTGAAAATGAAATGAGCTATATAGATGAGGATTAAATGAGTTCATATTAAATGGACTCACATGTATTTTATTTAGTTATTTGCTGATGTTATAACAGGATATGAGTATCAATAGAGAAAACCTAAAAGAATCAACAAATCATTAAAGCTATAAAAAATAAAGTTTAGCCAAGTTTCTAGATTCAGTCTGTTTACTAATGTCAATAACATTCCTCTGCACCAACTGTAACAGAAAGTAACATACCGTTGGCAATATGTCTTAAACTGGTAGTAGATATATGGGCATGGTTTACTATTATTTTAAGCATTATGTATTCTTTTGCATGTGTGATCTTTATATCATAAGTTTTAAAAAAGAATTTTTTTTCTCTTGATCTAACAACATAAAAATAATTTGTGGACCTCAGGTGTTCTCTCATTTAGATAAATCTTTGCTCTACAAAATTCACTTTCCCAACACATTATACATTTACATTTTATTTATTAATGGGGGCTGATTAATGAATATGCAGAATACAGGGATCATAAGCCAAAGATATCCATCTATGTAAACCTATGTGTGCATATAATATAAATATTAAAATCTACCAAAAAGTTTCAGATTTTCCCAATCTGAAGATACATTATACCATGTTACAACTGATAATCTCAAATTGCTGCTCTTGCCTTCTGTTCATGCACTCCTTGCAAGGTCACCCCAGGCATTTCTGGAAACATGCAATGAGGCTCCAGAAGCCACACAGGCATAGGCCAGACTTTGGGAGCCACCTTGTTCTTCGGTTCTTGCTGCGGCCCCCCTGGAAAACATTTGTGGGCTGCTCAAATGTCGAAGGAGCCTCATTATTGCCGGTACCAAAGAAAACTACTTTACCTCATGATACTCTGAAGCTGCCAATCTTCATAGGGTTAGAAGGTTCTAGGTTCATGAAGAGGTGGGGAAGGATGGCTTTACCTTTACCTCTGTAAACTAGAGGTAGAGGGTTCTCCTACTGCTTTCCCATAAAATATCTCAACAAAACAGCTTTTCTGACTGCTGGCCTTCACCATCTAATCACTAAATCCCAGGGACCATTCTATCCCACTATATATATATATTTTTTTAAAAAGATTTTATTTATTTATTTGACAGAGAAAGACAGCCAGTGAGAGAGGGAACACAAGCAGGGGGAGTGGGAGAGGAAGAAGCAGGCTCCTAGTGGAGGAGCCTTATGTGGGGCTCGATCCCAGAGTGCCGGGATCACGCCCTGAGCCGAAGGCAGACGCTTAACAACTGCGCCACCCAGGCGCCCCTATCCCACTATATTATATACATATAATATATGAATATTTTCCTTCCCTCTGCTGTTAGAAAATAAAATTTCCTAACAAATCAATTAGCTAATATTTTCCTTCCCTCTGCTGTTAGAAAATAAAATTTCCTACACAAATCAATTAGCTAATATTTATTGAACATTACCTATATGCCGGGAATCATTCTAAGAGCTCTATGTTATTGCATTCAATCCTAATAATAAATTGCTGAGTTGGATGCTACCATTATCTCCGTCTTACAGGTGAGAAAAACCAAGACACAGAAAGATTAATTAGTAGTGGAGCCCACATTCAAATGCAAGCTTCCAGATTCTACAACCCTTGCTCTTAATCACTCCCAGTAGCGCCTCTCGTTCCCAAAAATAATTTCTGGAGGCAGCTGAAGGGGATTTTACATGAGTGGTGGCCAAGTAGTTTGATGTATAATTATAGCTCCATCAGAAAATGATCATGTCTTCTCAATTAGGCAGCATATAGTGAACATGTCGCAGGATTTGTGAATTAAATGATACCTGGCTCTTGACTTGAATGTCATTTTCTGCTGGTGTGACTTTGGACTATTCACTGTAACTCCCTGAGCCTTCATTTCGTTGTCTTTAAAGGAGATGATGATTACTGTCTTTAACATGGGAACATTCTGGGTCACCTGCCTGGCTTGGTCAGAAGAGCATGAGACTCTTGATCTGGGGGTCATGAGCTCGAGCCCCATGTTGGGTGTAGAGATTACTTAAATAAATAAAACTTAAAAAATGAAAATAAAATAGGAATACGCTTTTAGAGTTAATAAGATAATGTATATAAAGCAACCAGCAGGTGTGCTGAGCACACGGAAGGCAGGGACTCAGCATTAATTTCTTCTTTTCCTCTCCAGGAAATAAGTGAACCATAAGCTAATATGCTTCACTGTATTTCTTCTAGGGAGATTCCTTTTGTAAAATAGAGCTCAAGATGATGAACATGCTCTTTTTTGTTTGCTGAAGATTTTTGCAAGAGAGAGAGAGCACGAGGGGCAGAGGGAGAAGCAGACTCACCCTGGCCGAGCAGGGAACCCGAGGTGGGACTCGATCCCAGGACCCTGGGATCATGACCTGAGCCAAAGGCAGATGCCTAACGACTGAGCCATCCAGGTGCCCAACAAAGATGGCCTTACTCAAGATTCTATATGCTGTTCACAATAAAACAATTTTCTGCTGTAAACTACCAGTGAAAATTAAAACAATTCCATGCTATACTAGTTGCAATACTGATTGTGGGTATGCACAGGTGATCTGTAGAACACAAAAATAATCTACAACGAAATACAATACTTCCCTTTGGCAAAATACTAAAAGCTGCTACCAAGAGCTCTATAATTTATGTAATCATTTTTTTGTGTTGCTATATTAAAATATATTGTATCTACTTAATTATATCAGTACCATGACCATATTTGAAGTTCAGTGAAGTCCAAATATCATTTTTAAATGGTTGATAGAATGCCTAATTCTCGAATTCTAAGAATAAACACAAACATGTCTTTGCCTGTTTGGACTGCTATAACAGAATACGATGGGTCGCTCATGGACAACAGAAATTAATTTCTCATAGTTCTGGAGGCTGGAAGTCCACGATCGGGGTGCCAGTGTGGTCGAGTTCTGGTGACGACCCCCTTGCAGGTTGCAGACTGTGGACTTTTTTTGTGTCCTCACATGGTGGAAGGGTAAACATGGTACAATATCAGTCAAAGCTCAACAAAAGTACCTAGGAGTTAACCCAATAAAGAATGCACAGGACAATACACATACTTATTAAGTGTTTACTTCAGATACAACATTGGCCAAAACAGAGGAGCTTCTATTTGGAGTGGAGAGAGCAAAATAGTAAACAGATAAACATAAATATACATTAAGTAGAGATAAGCATCATTAAGAAATTACGAAAGTGGATAAGGGAGATGGTGAATGGCATTATTGGCTCCCCTATTTTGTCTATGGTGTTGAGGGAAGACACTGGTGTTAAAGATGACATTCAAACAGGATTTGAAAAAGGTGAGTGGGTGAGAGCTATGTGGATATCTGGGGATAGAGTTTGGCATGTTGATGAATGGCCAGGAGACTGGAGTGGGTTGAGGATGCGGATGGAGAGTAAAGTAGTGGTAAGGGATGAGGGAGACAGATATGAGGTTGGAGATTGGGTCACTAGAGCAATAATTTTCAAACCCTTGATCTGACCCACAGAAAACACGCAAACACACATGCACACACACTACATCATAACCAAGTATGCACAAACACAGAACAGAAAGAAAAGTGCATTGAAACAAGACATATTATTACATGTAATAAACACTAGTGTTTTCTTCTTCTTTTCTGTTCTATTTCACTCTCTAAAAATGCTGATTGTGTGGCACTGAACTGATTACAAGGACCCTTAATAGTACGAACTTCAGATTTTAGTCTGCAGTGTGAAGCCAACCAAGAATTCTGAGCATAGGAGACAGATGATCTAATAGGCTTTATTTTTTAAGTTAATTTGCATTGTTAAAATTTACTTTATGGAAATTTCAAACACACAAAAGTTGAAGCAGTAACATAATGAACATTCATTTATCTATCCCCCGACGTCAATAATCATCAACAATTTGCCATTCCTGTTGCATCTATCACCTTACACGTTTAAAATAAACCATTAGACTGCTAGGGGCTATGGGATTTGGGAGGATAGTGGGGAGAAGGGGGAGTCCAGCTGGTAGAGCGTTCGATGGGATTTACCTACTGAATCCAAAACTGTAGAGGCCTCAGCGTGCCTTCTGAAATCCTGGCATAAGGATCTCATGGTTGAGGTTTTGCTTTCTCTACAACAGCATTTTTGTGATGCCCAGTGCATTCTGTGTAGAAGAGTGCTTAGAGGGGCGCCTGGNAAAAAAAAAAAAAAATTTTAAAAAAAAAAAAAAAAAAAAAAAAAAGAAAGACAGGATCCAGGGTATGAGGACTGGATAGGCTGGATTTATATAGAGGTTCTCCTCCTCAGGGGTGGGGTGGGTGGTAGAGGTGGTGGTAAGCCTGGGGGTTTGTCCTAGAAGTTGGGACACCCTCTCAACACCTCCTGCTTCTGGAAGTGATAAAGACGACACCAACACCTCAACTGTCTTCTGTCCTGTCGCAGTAGAACCGTGTAGAAGTACATTCAGATGGGCCCATTAAGGAGAGTTGGCTGTAGAATGTACCCCCAAAAGGTTAAATTAACTGAACCTAGATACATATAAAATCAATCACTAAGGAATCTGGAGGACTGTCACGCATATGGAAATGGCTAGCAAACAGGAAATAATAGGAACAATGCAGCATTCTACTGGACTGAGACATGTAAACATCAAGGTTGCTAAGAAGAGTGATACAGTAGGATGTGTTCATCGCTCGGAGTGGGCCCTACCTCTCCACGTCTCAGATTACTACACCTCGGTGACAGAAACCCAAAAGGCCGTTAAAGGACCCAGGTTCTGGGCTGAGGGTGCAGGAGCGTGGGAAGCAGTGAAGATCTGTCGCAGAATGTGAAAGCACAGGGCATCCGCCTGGATTGCTGGAAAGATGTGGGGCCTCAAGCGTGGTTGTGGGACTGTCGTGGCGGGCTTTCCGCAGCAGTGCTGCAGATCCGCTTATTCTATGAAGTGACCAGAGGGACTAGCTCACCGGAGACCTCCGCTCTCCAGACCCCACCCCCACCATCCCCCAAACACCCTAGACAGTCATTGGTGGTTTAGTAAACGCCCCCAGTGGTTCCTGTCCACTTTCGCTGGGCTGCCAACGTGAACCTCTCTTTTTAGGGCTACTCAGTGGCTTGCTTCTCAGGGCAGAACAAGCGGGAGTCAACTCAACGCCACTCGTGCTTTTCCGAGTCCAGGCGCCGGGCAGGGCCGAACTACATTTCCCAGGAGTCTCGGCGCGCACTTCCGCTTCCGGCTCCTTTGTCGGGGAGCGCTCCGCTCGCGGCTAGTCTGTCGTTCTGGTCCCGCCTACAGTGACCAGCTCGCTGTTTCGACCGGGGAGGAGCAGACGTTGGACAGGGCTGTGTGTCGAGCAGGGGATTGTCAAGCTTGGGGGTCTGGCCGCGCGTCCCACTGGGATCTCCCTGCGCCCGCTGACCTGACCGTAATCCCTCCTGCTGGAGCTGGGGAGCTGTCTGTCAGGGCTCGGGCACCTTGACCCTGCCCCTCTGCTCTGGGTTTTGTGTGTCCGTGATGGTGGTGTGTACGTGTGTTTAAGTCTGTGGCACGTCCAGGTCCTTTGCTCGGAAACGGGCTGAGGGCCCGCACAGCCTGAAGCGCTTGGCTGGAAGGTGAGGCAGGTAGGGCTCAAGGCTGCCCATGCTCCCAGGTCAGAGATCAACGCGCACCTGCGCTTGTGACCTTGCAACCCACACCGTGGTGGATCCCTTGTATAGACTCAGACGATGTCAACGCGGGAGGCCGTGGGTGTAAGAGAGCCATTTGTCTACATGTCGAGAAAGCGGTTATTGCTCGGTGATGTGCCCGTTGCCTCTCCTGTTCCAATCTGTAAAGTGAAGTTTATTGTCCCTACCTTACGTGGTGATTGTGAGGATTCAGTGGAAATTTGATATGAAACAGTTGACACAGTGCCAGGCACTAAGTAAGGGCTCATCAGTGGTAGCCATTATGAATGGTAGGTATCCACCTCCCCATTTGTACATAAAAAGCAAACCCAGGTAGGAAAAGTTACTTGTTCTGGGTCACCTAGCCATCTGGTACACAGGAATGAGAACCCAGGTGCCTTCATTCCCAACGGGGCACTTGCCACTATGGCCTGCACTTGTGTATCCTTCAGGCATGTTGGTAACAATATCTTTACCTGTTGTCTTTGATTATCTCTGTTCTTGGGTGTCTGTCTCTGCCCTGGGGGAAAGGTTTTATTGAGACTTCCCTGTGAATGGGCTTCCTGAAGCCTGAGGCACTGCTGAACTTCCTGACTTTAGTCTTAGCTCAAAATTTACTGCTTCAGCCTGCCTGATTACTGTTATGAGCGGGGTCTCAGAGAACGAAAGAAGTACAATGAAAAAGAAGAATTCAATCCAGAATCTCTTGCTAGAGTTTCTGGGAGAATGCTGGTAACCCCCAGGAAGAGACATGGAGGATTTGGGTGAAGTTGCTTTACCCAAATGGTGCAAAGGCTGTGGTTATGGAGGGTCAGAGCCACAAACTCCAGAAAAGAGGTAAGAAACACAAGTGAGAGAGGTTTCTGCTGTTAGCTGGGCACCTACAGTGTGCACATAATAATCTCATTTTCGTTTTTCTTTACAGCAGCCTTGTAAAATGTGTGTGGGCAGCTCTGAGACCTTGGGCAAGTCATCAGTTTCCTCATTTGTAATAAGTGAGTTATGGAAAGCAACTGGTACATGGCGAATGCTCCAGAAGTAGTAGTCACTGTACTGATATCATTCCCTTTTTGCTTGAAGCTCTAAAAAGTAACACATCTCACTGTCCATACTCTATTATACCAGATGCCTCTCCAAAGGATGAGAGGGGTCAAGTCAGACTCCTTGGCTAGAGAAAAGGAAATGGACATGGAGAAGCAGATGATCTGATCTGGCATTCTAGCACATGGGAGAGGTCAAGTGCAGAGTTGGGGCCTGCATCTGCAGGGTCCACTGCCCAGTTCTGGTGGGATTGAGAACTTCTCCTGACTTCCTTTCAAACTCTTTTAAGAAGTATTCTCTCTTAAGGAGATACAAAAAGGATGGCCCAGATGAGAAGAGGCTTCCATGGTCTAGCTTCAGTCTGTTTGGTTTTCCCAGACATCCTGCCCTCAGCCCCTCTGATTGCCCAAGGTCCTGAAATTTACAGGTTCCCATCTCTACCCCATCCTTCACTGATTGTCAGAGTTCAGTACAGGGAGCCGACAGGCATCTTGTGGGGAAGTAGGGGCTTTGGGTATGACCATATACATTGACGATGCCTTTAGTTTTCATAAAACAAAGGATAGAAAGAAAATCCTATAAAATTTTGGTTAGTGGTGATACGCAGAAAATAGTAAGAATAGGAATTAACTGATAAATGACATTTACTGAATGCTTATTCTGCACCAGGTACTGATTTGGGCCCTTTATATACATTAATGTACAAATGCTTTAAGGTAGGTACCATTGTTATTCCCATTTCTCCAATGAGAAAGCTGAAGCACAGAAGAAACTTGCCCTACAGCCGTGCAGAGCCAGGATTTAAAGGAGGGGATGCAGCCTCCAGAGCCAGTGTTCTAGTGAGAATGCGTCGTAGGAGACCTAGATTTGTTTTTTAAATCGTGAAACTCTGTACTGTTTATAATGATAAGAGCTTGAAATTCCTACTTCTTCCACAAGCAAATCCACAAGAGACTTTTTGTTTAATAAAAAGATTTATCTATTTATTGGATTGAAAGTGCTTGAGTGTGCAGGGAGGGTCAGGGAGAGAGGGTAAGGGAGAGAGAAAATCTCCAGCAGACTCCCAGCTGAGCCGGGAGCCTCACATGGGGCTTGAGCCCACGACCCTGAGATCACGACCTGAGCCAAAATCGAGAGTCTGAAGCTTAACTGACTGAACCACACAGGCGCCCCCCCATAAGGGACTTTAAGCATTGCTTTTTGGTGGTGGGGGAGAGTGAGAGTTAAAGAAATAATAAGCTAGACTATTACGAAAACAGTTATATATAGAATAAAATAAATGGCATATAACCCTACCACCCAAAGATAAGCTCAAAGAAGTGCTCAAAGTTAGTATTATCAGTTCTCTCCCAGTAGGCAAAAAAAAAAAAAAAAAAAAAAATCAAAACGGGAAAGGAAATTGCTAGCAGAATTTGCTCGATGGGCATGGAGTCAAAGGACTTAGAGGGATTACAAATTCATTCTCAACACCCACGTTGGGTGCCTGGGATACAGGGGAGTAGGAGATGACGGACTATGATTTAGTGGATCACGTGTACGGTGGGATGAACCTAGGACGGCTGCAGACTTAGCAGGGGCCTGGGATAGTCGTGATCTGGTGGCTCATGCTTCCTGTGTCCTAAACTGCCGGGATGGGTACTGTTGCCCTTTGCCTCTGTGGCTCCTTTTTCTCGTTCTATGAAGTTGGAAAGTTTTTCCATTTGTGAATAAAGGAGTTGAGGCAGGAGGTCTGGAAGCTTCCTGCTAACCCTGACAGTATATGGGTTTTTGTTGTTGTTGTCACAGGGATCCTCATTCTCAGAGCACAGGCTCAGGCTTATCCTGAACCCAGTTAATGATCATACCTGTCCCTGACTAAGTTTACATTCAGTTTACTCTCTGAGGTTATCTTGGAAGCCTCATTACATAGGTGTCTGTGGGATCCACCATATGACAGCCAAGTCAAAGGCACAATTGTCACGAGTGGCTATTTATAATATAACAGGTCTGAGACACATATTAATAAACTGGATTCCTTTATTATTCTTCCCTTCCAGTTGTGCCATCTCGGGAGGCTGCCCTTTTCCAAAAGGGGGATCTTGAGGAGGAGAATATGGCTGCCCTTGTCCAGGCAGTAAAGTCCCAGGTGAGTTGGGGATTTTCGTCTCATCCCTAAAATCTCATTTTCATTCCCGAGGCAAATAAATTTCTCTCTCATTGCGTGAAGCTCGTCAGCCCTGGTAGCGTCAGCAGTTTTCAAAGATAGGATCAGGAGGGTGGGAGGGACCGCCAACAACAGGTTGGGAGAGAGTCACACTTCCCTTTGTCTACTTGAGGCCCTTTGACTTAGATCAGCAAAAACACGAGATACCTGTCGTATCCATCTCCGTGTGGCACAAATCAGCAAATTTACTGACACCCTAGTTAATAAAGTGCTTTAGGGAAAATGTTGTATGATTTCAGAGGAGAGTGAGCAAGCGTGTCTGGCTGAGAGAGGTTTGGAAAGGCTTCATTCATTCAGCCAGCATCTTTAAGCCCTTCTAAGGAGCCTTGATGATTTCAGAGGAGAGTGAGCAAGCGTGTCTGGCTGAGAGAGGTTTGGAAAGGCTTCATTCATTCAGCCAGCATCTTTAAGCCCTTCTAAGGAGCCTTGAGCTAATAGAAGTAGTGAGATTTGAAGTGGGCCCTGAAGGATGAGAAGATTTTTTTTAAAAGATTGTATTTATTTACTTATTTTAGAGAGAGAGCAGGGTGATGATGGGCAGAGGGAGCGGGAGAGAAAATCTTGAGCAGACTCTGCTTGAGCACAGAGCCCAACCAGCATCTTTAAGCCCTTCTAAGGAGCCTTGAGCTAATAGAAGTAGTGAGATTTGAAGTGGGCCCTGAAGGATGAGAAGATTTTTTTTAAAAGATTGTATTTATTTACTTATTTTAGAGAGAGAGCAGGGTGATGATGGGCAGAGGGAGCGGGAGAACTGCTTCTTCTGAGACAGGAAAAAAGAAAGTACAAAGTACATTGAAATCATGGATATGTGACGCCTGCATGGTTCAGTCCATTGAGTACCTGCCTTTGGCTCAGGTCATGATCCTGGGATCCTGGGATCGAGTTCCATGTCGGACTCCTTGCTCAGCGGGAAGCCTGCTTCTCCCTCTGCTTGCTACTCCCCTGATTGTGCTTTCTGTCTCTCTCAAATAAATAAATAAAATCTTTAAAAAAAAAAAGAAATCATGGATGTATTGTCCTATAAAAATTTAAGAAGCTTCTGATCTGTTTGCCATATACTAATAATCACACACAAAATTCTTTGCTGGATATAAGTCTCAAGCTTGGTATATTACTCAGTTTCCTTTTTTTTTTTTTTTTAAAGATTTTATTTATTTATTCTACAGAGATAAAGACAGCCAACGAGAGAGGGAACACAAGCAGGGTCTCAAGCTTGGTATATTACTCAGTTTCCTTTTTTTTGCCTGATGTGGGGCTCGATCCCATAACGCCGGGATCACGCCCTGAGCCGAAGGCAGGCGCTTAACCGCCGTGCCCACCCAGGTGCCCCTATTTCTCAGTTTCTTACTTACTCTGTTTCTTAATGAAGATTACCCTAAGGTTTGCCTAACGATAGGCTTGGATGAGAACGCCATATCCTTAACTTGATCTTTTTTTATAGGTCTAAGTCACTTTGTTTAGCTGAGAAGTTTCAGTGGGCCTTTGTTGTTCAAAGCCTTTTTTAAACTTCCAAATTGTATGAGATCTAGAAACAGTTTGCTTTTTCAACCATGTGAAGCCCCAAATTTCTGGACCCTCTATTCCATTTTATTTTAGCTTGAAAATTGGTAAATTCCTTCCTGAGCTCAACTCTTTCTTTCTTTGCCAAATATATCGAGAAGCATCCTCCATAACCTGGCATTCTAGTTCTTTCCAACTTCTTCCCCCAGAGCTAGCAGGCCCAGTGAACTTTTGGTCTGCCTTCCCCGTTACTAATTACTTTGCCAGTATAGATCAATAGCCTACATCATTCCAGCCTTAACTACCCATTTCTTTGAAGCTTGCCGCCTGAATGTCAAGCCAATGCCCCTGTATATTTTAGGTGTCTGTTGTGATACCTTCTAGTTCAAGGTTCTAGTTTCTGAATTAATTAGGATTGGCTAACTTGTAACTAGTGTAACTGCTAGATCCAAATTGTATAATGGCCCCAATAGAATAGAAGTTTATTTCGTGTTCTCGTGACCATATGAGTGGGTCAGCAGGTTGATAGGGTGGCCATTCAGGGCCCTCAGCTATCTGAAGCTCTAATGTCTCTACCACGTGGCTCCCAAACTCACGTTTGGGGTGGTGTCCATGTCCCAGCCACAGCGGAAAACAGCATGGAGGAACATATGTGAGTTAGGCCTGGAAATGGTGCACCTCACTTCTTGCGTTCTCTTGGCTTGAACTCAGCCACGTGGCCACATGTAGTCACGAAGGAGATTGGGAAATGTTTGTCCACCTAGAAAGATGGGGAGGGCAAGTGTACTTTAGTAGGCAGTTAGCAGCTTCTGCCACTCTCCTCAAACGTTTAGGTTATTTAGAACTATTCTGCTATTGTAAATTATGAATAGGTGAGACTCTGTTGATAACTCTTTACTCATATCTCTGAGCGTTTCATTACAATTGATTTCTAGATATAAAATCAGTATGTCAAAAGGGTTTACACATGTTGAGACTCGTTAACCTACGAGTCCATATGCCTTTGACACTATGAACATAGTTGGATCCATTTCCTCTGCATTCCATGAATCTCCCCTAATTCTTCCTTATTCAACCGTTACTTCCACACCCCATGCAGATGCTTCAGGGCCTGTCCTTCAAGGACATGTCTGTGAACTTCACTGAGGAAGAATGGAGAGAACTGGACCCTGCTCAGAGAGACTTGTACAGGGATGTAATGCTGGAGAACTATAGGAACCTGGTCTCCTTGGGTAAGGTTGGGTCCTCACCCCAGGTAGGCATTTTGGGATGCCATTGCTTTCTAAAGATTCCCATGCTCCTGTTAGGGGACAGTCAGAAAGGAGGCTTTGGGGGGTGTTTGGGTGGCTCAGTTGGTTAAGCATCTGATTCTTGATTTTGGCTCAGGTCATGATCTCAGGGTCATGGGATCCAGCCCTGGGTTGGGCCCTGTGCTCAGCAGGGACTCTGCTTGTCCCTCTTCCTCTGCCTGTCCCCCTGCACTAAGAAAGAAAAGAAAAGGAAAGAATAGAAAAGAAAAGAAAGAAAAGGCATTAAACATAGAGAGAAGGAAGGAAAGGGAGGAAAGAAAGGAAAGAAAGAAGGAAGAAAAAGGAAGAAAGAAAGGAGGCTTTGGTTAACATTTTCCTCCAGAATCCAGAGCAGATCTTTAAACTGTTTCTCACCCTACTTTGGTCGAAAACGTATAATTGCTTTTGAAAATTAGTTATCTTGCTTTCTGCTCTTGAAGACACAAGAGTGTTATTGAAAGTGGGGTGGTCCTTTGTCTTAGAAACTGACAATCACGTTCTATTTCTTTCCCTTGAGTAGGGTTTCCATTTTCTAAACCTGATATCATCTCCCAATTGGAACAAGCAGTGAACCCCCGGACGCAGGAGAGAGAAGTGCTAAGAAGCAGCTTCACAGGTAAGTAAGAACCAGACAGACAACATCTTTTGAAATATGAGTTAGGGGTTCTTCCCCAAATCCTCCAGGCCTGTAGGAAATGTTAAGGTCCCCTCTAAGTCTCATCTTCATTTGGACATATCAGAGTCTCATTAGCCTAACTCTGCCTCTTCCCAGAATTAAGGAAGGTACTTCCTCTTTAAAGTTCTAACCCGACACTTGATCCAGAGACCACTGTTGTGCCTCACTGTGGCATTTGATGAGGTCATTCCTCTCCTCTCTAGTAGCTGGAGTCTCTCCTTCATTTACTTTGTCTTCGTTGTGCCTAGTTTTTTCCTACCTCAAAAGGAAGAAGAGAATGGAAGAATTTANAGACCACTGTTGTGCCTCACTGTGGCATTTGATGAGGTCATTCCTCTCCTCTCTAGTAGCTGGAGTCTCTCCTTCATTTCCTTTGTCTTCGTTGTGCCTAGTTTTTTCCTACCTCAAAAGCAAGAAGAGAATGGAAGAATTTGAATGTGAATTTAAGGAATGTGATCGTACATCCAATTTTAAGATTGTAAAATTGATAGAATTTAATGACTATATGTGGGCAGTGAGGGAGAAACAGACAAAGATAATTACCAGGTTTCTGGCTTGGCTGTGTAAATAGATGGACAGCTTCTTCCCTGAGATGGGAAAACACAGGAGAAATGACAAGTTTGGGGGGAGGGAGTGGAAGATGAGTTCTATTTATTCTAAGTTGTTTGCAGAGTCTGTCACAGGTCTANAATCAGTGGTTCTCAAACAGGGGTGATTTTGCCCCCAGGGGACACATCTGAAGACTGGGAGGGTGCTCTGAGCATCTAATGGGTCAAGGCCAAAGACACTGCTAAGTTTCCTACCATGCACAGGACAGCTCCTCCCACAAAGACTTGTCTTGTCAAAATGTCAGTAGTGCTGCAGTTGAGAAGCTGTGGTCTAAGTAGTGGTGTCTGGAAGATAGATGAATATAAGGAGGAGTTGTCAAATGGATCTCGGTGAAGGAAGGAGATCATAATGGTGGTACAACTTTGAGAATCGTGAGAATAGATGGTAATGGAAGTCATGGGAGTGGATGAAACATGAAAATAAAGAAATAGAGTATAGAAAGAGTTGCAAAAGAACTTAGAAGGCCAATGAACATATGCATTTAAGTATCTGCTAACTGTCTGTCTATACGTCTATGTACCACTTGTGTACTTAAAAAAAAACACATGGGGGAAAATGGTGTCAAAATAATAAAAGAGTAATAACTTCTAATAATGGGTGATGGCAGTAGAGGTATGTTATGCAAATTTTATCAATATAAATGAAGGAAAGGGAAACTTGATTTTACATGGTCTTCATTGCAGAGATGCAGCCTGTCTCACGGAGAGGCACGTGTGGCACTTGGTACAACCAGTGGCAGGCTGGGAAATTCTCAACAGCTAGCTTTCGGGAGGAAGGGCAGGGAGGGTCCTGATTTGTACAGTTAGCCATTTTCTGTGGTGTAAATAATCCCATCATACCTGACTTCAAGCTGCCAAAAGCTCCGAGTTGGGAAGAAATGGGCATGATTGCCTTTTGTGAGCGGTACAGGATGGCTCCAAGACACCACTGGGGGGTTTTCTGTTTCATCAGAAAAATAGGTATAAGTCACATTCTGTCAATTCCATCTACTTACCATAAGGAAAACAAGGGCAATGTTTTTTTACAGGCATTTCAAATACCTAGAAATTTTCCAAAGCATCTCCATAAACATTACTCTCAAAGATCTTCTGTTTTCTAACTCCCAGCTGATCCTGTTAGGAGGACCTCTTTTAAAGGATTCCAAGTGACATTAGCACCAGAGTCTATGTGAATAGGGTCCTCTGGAGTTACATTGAGGACAGCCTCAAAAATAGCAGTGGAAAGATTTCTGGGGAATGTCCTTCTGGGGAATGTCCATGTTTGACAAAGACTGTGAACATCTGAAACTAATATGACACTCTGTGCTAAGTATACTAGAATTTAAAATAAAGGCACCTGGGTGGCACAGCAGTTAAGCGCCTGCCTTCGGCTCAGGNGTATACTAGAATTTAAAATAGGGGCACCTGGGTGGCACAGCAGTTAAGCGCCTGCCTTCGGCTCAGGGCGTGATCCCGGCGTTACGGGATCGAGCCCCACATCAGGCTCCTCCGCTGTGAGCCTGCTTCTTCCTCTCCCACTCCCCCTGCTTGTGTTCCCTCTCTGGCTGGCTGTCTCTATCTCTGTCAAATAAATAAATAAAATAATAATCTAAAAATAAAATAAAATAATATAAAATGACAGGGGCGCCTGGTTGGCTTAGTCAGTTAAGCCTTTGACTCTTGGTTTCAGCTCAGGTCATGGTCTTAGGGTCATGAGATTGAACCCCATGTCAGGCTCTGTGCTGAATGCGGAGCCTGCCCAAAATTCTCTCTCTCCCTCTGTCCCTCCCACCCCTGCTCTTGCTCTCTCTCTTAAAAAAAAAAAAAAAGCCAAGAAACTTACGCTAGAAGGAAGCCATATGATGCAGTATGGAAGCGCCTTCAGTAATCACTGAAACTGAATTTGATATAAAATAATCCATACTTGAAAGAAACCCTCCGAGTACTTTACAAGTGGAGGACCCTTGCCTGGGACACACATCTTACTCCTCACTGCAACACTCACACCAGAGAGGAGAATGTGAATGCGACAAATGTGCCAAAGCCCCTGGTCTCAGCGTCCCCCTTACTCTCCATCAGACAATTCACACTGAATAGAAACCTTACAAATGCTGTGAATTTGAGGGGACCTGACCTCACTGAGCTTTTACTCTACCTCTGCAGATTCACCCTGGAGAGATCGTATAAATACAGCAAAGCCTTCTGTTTTCGGTTACCCTTACAGCATCAGGTAATTTACNGGGTAATTTACATAATATGCATGTAACAAATATGAATTTATTAATATAATGAAAGTGGGAACACAATTCATATATTATTGATATCAGATAATGCCCACTGGCAAAAACAAAGCCCTAGGAATACAATAAATGTATTATGAACCTGTGGCTTAGAATTCTATGCCTATTCAGCAATTACAATTTTTAGAGGACCCCCAAATCCTGGAATTTAAATAAATATATAAATAAAAAGACTCTAGGGGTGCCTGGGTGGCACAGCGGTTAAGCGTCTGCCTTCGGCTCAGGGCGTGATCCCGGCGTTAAAGGATCGAGCCCCACATCAGGCTCCTCCGCTATGAGCCTGCTTCTTCCTCTCCCACTCTCCCTGCTTGTGTTCCCTCACTCGCTGGCTGTCTCTATCTCTGTCGAATAAATAAATAAAATCTTTAAAAAAAAAAAAANTGGCTGTCTCTATCTCTGTCAAATAGATAAATACAATCTTAAAAAAAGAAAAAAGACTCCAGTAGCACCAGCTTAATTTCATACAGGATAATCCTTCCTGGAGAAAATACTTACATTGCAACAGGGACAGCAACACCTGTCCTGGATCATTTCCAGTTCTGTAATCATAGGTTATAGAACTGAACGGGAGCTTCAGATATCTAGTATAGGTCTTTTGTTTCATAAATAAGGACACAGAGATCGGGAGAGATTAAATGATATGCCCAGGCCATGTCTGGTTTATGTTTTTGTTGCTGTGGGTTTTTTGGTGGTGGGGGTAATCAATAACAGAGATGAATTTCCACAGACTTCCCCTCCCCACCCAAATACTTCTTAGTGACCTGTAGGCTATAAGGCAGTAATACTGTTGAGTGCAGTGGACAGAGGGATGCTTCCAAATGGGGTAAATCAGTGGGCTGAGTGAGGGACAGGAGGGGACTGGCTTGCTGTTTTGTGGCACTTACTGACTGGCACTGGGCTGAGGCCACAACATAGGGTGCTGTGAATTCCTGCTGTAGGTCTGGGAGTGGGGTGTGGGGCATGCATGCTAGGATTTACCTGAGGCAGTTGGGGATTCACTTGATAAGAATGGCTTCCCTTCCTTTCCCTTCCCTTCCCTTTTCAGATTTTATTTATGTGAGAGAGAGAGGGTGCACAAGCAGGGAAGGGGGAAGAGGGAGAGGGAGAAGCAGACTTCCTGCTGAGCAGGGAGCCCAAGGTAGGGCTTGATCCCGGAACTCTGAGATCATGACCTGAAGTGAAGGCAGCCCCTTACCTGACTGAGCCACCCAGGTGCCCAAGAATGGCTTGTCTTCTACTGAATTTAAGCCTCAGAGTTTTGGAAAGGTGTGAAAAGAATTCTGTGTGAGAGCAACCGTGGGTAAGACATCACTAGTTCCAGCAGACATTAGAAATAGATCTCGTAAAGATACCTTTCTTCTGTGATATTTTTGTGAGTGAATGAATGAGCACATTTTGTTTGTTCACTGTGCATTCATAAGGGATCCATTCTCTTAGATCAGGGGTTCTCAACCGGGGTCATTCTTGCCCCATCCCTGGGGGAAGAATTGCCGGTCTGGAGACCTCTTCAGTTGTCACAACTTAGGGAGAGGGCGTCACTGGCACCTAGAAGACAGAGGCAAGGGATGTTACTATACACCCTACCGTACACAGGACAGCTTCCTACCCCATCCCACCCTCATTTATCTGGTCCCAAATGACAATAGTGTTGACCCTGAGAAACCCTCAGATACACACTTTATCATGGCTCTGTGTGTGACCACCAGGTGGCAGTCATGACTCCTGCTGCTGAGATGGTAAAGGAGCTCACCAGGAGCATAGTTATTGGAAGTCTATCTCAACACAGACACAAATTGTTTTTAAATTACAAAAGTGAATAGATTCGAACAATATAGTAGTATATAAACTGGGGCACCTGGGTGGCTCAGTGGTTAAGTGTCTGCCTTCAGCTCAGGTCTGCTTCTCCCTCTCCCTCTCTCTCTCTCTGTGAAATAAATAAATACTATAAAAACAAACAAACAAACAAAAAAGAAGGGTTCTTCTGTTCCCACTTCAATTCCTACCCTTTTTTATTTTTTTATTTTTTTAAAGATTTTATTTATTTATTTGACAGAGAGAGACAGCCAGTGAGAGAGGGAACACAAGCAGTGGGAGTGGGAGAGGAAGAAGCAGGCTCCCAGCGGAGGAGCCTGATGTGGGGCTCGATCCCAGAACGCCGGGATCATGCCCTGAGCTGAAGGCAGATGCTTAACAACTGCGCCACTGAGGCACCCCGATTCCTACCCTTTAGAACTAAGTTTGATGTGGACCTGGCCAGATTCCTATGTATGTGTGTATGTACCCACACATGTAACTAGTCTCGTACTGTTGCTTTTGTTTTGAAGCTCACTTTTAATTCTCGACATCATACTGTGGACATGAGTAATTTAGAGCCACCTAATTTTTTGAATGGATGCATAGTGTTCTGATGTATGCATGTACTATAATTTATTTATATATATTCTTATTGATAGGCATTTGGGTTCATTGCAATTTTTTGCTGGTACAAGCGCTGTTATGGTCTTGCTGTTATTTCTGTAGGATAGATTTCTGGAAATGTGAGTGCTGAGTCAGAGTGTATGTGCATTTAGAATCTTGATGAACTGGCAGTACTAATCTGTATTCTCGTAGTGTAATGGAATACTTATTTCCCCATACTCTTTCCTACATTGGATACTATCAATATTTTTTTTTAACATTTTATTTATTTGACAGAGATAGAGACAGCCAGCGAGAGAGGGAACACAAGCAGGGGGAGTGGGAGAGGAAGAAGCAGGCTCATAGCAGAGGAGCCTGATGTGGGGCTCGATCCCAGAACGCCGGGATCACGCCCTGAGCCGAAGGCAGGCGCTTAACCGCTGTGCCACCCAGGCGCCCCTGGATACTATCAATATTTTATCCTAATTTATCTAATTAATTATTAATTTAATCTACTTCTGCTTGCATCTCACACAGTTGCACAACTAAATTTTTTCTAGAAAACCGTCAGAAGTGCCTTATGCAGGGTCACCTGGATGACTCAGTCATTAAGTGTCTGCCTTCGGCTTGAGGCATGGTCCGGGAGTCCTGGGATCGAGCCCCGCATCGGGCTCCCTGCTCCAGTGGGATCGTACTTCTTCCTCTCCCACTCCCTCTGCTTGTGTTCCTTCTCTCACTGGCTGTCTCTCTCTTTGTCAAATAAATAAATAAAATCTAAAAAAAAAAAGTGCCTTATGCATAGTTCCCATTTTGTCACTTAGAGGATATTATAAAGTCTGTTACTCAAGGGTTGAGATTTAATACAATTAATTTTCATAGTTTCATGAAATGTACTCAAGTGAAACTGACTTTTTTCCCCTTAAGTCTCAGTGTGCGTGGCCGGGAAAGTCCAGCGACTGCTAGTACAGCTTGGTGCTGCTGCTTTGACTTATGCTAAGCCCCCAGTAGTTTTGCCCACCATTGCTTCTGTATCATCAGTGCAAAATGCAAAAACAGTGAAAAATACAAATAATATCCTAGTAATAACATGAAAATACTTTTTTAAAGATTTGTTTATTTATTTGAGAGAGAGAGAGCACCAACAGTGGGAGGGGCAGAGGGAGAGGGAGAAGCACACTCCCCGCTGAGCCCGGATCCCTATGCCTGCTCCACCCCAAGACCCTGAGATCGTGACCTGAGCCGAAATCAAGAGTAGGACACTTAACTGACTGAACCACAGAGGCACCCCAACATGAAAATAATTTTGACCTCACACACTCCCTGAAAGGGTCTCACTGGGCCCCAGGTCTGGACTACACTCTTAGAACCACTGGGTTCATGGCAGGCATCCAGTTTTTGGAAGATGAAGGCAAGTCCGTACAAATACTTTATGGTTGTTATATTTATCCCATTAATGAAATCCATTAGCTTTCTTCTCCAATGCTTACCACGTCACTCCCTCTTCCTTATTGCCAAAGGCGGAGATCATTTAGCTGGATTAAAAAATAATACTCACTTATACGATGCCTAACGAGGTGCATTTTCTTTTTTTTAATTTTTAAAAGGATTTTATTTATTTATTTTTTAAAGATTTTATGTATTTATTTGACACACAGAGCACAAGCAGGGTGAGTGGTAGGCAGAGGCAGAGGGAGAAGCAGTCTCCCTTGTTGAGCAGGGAGCCCAATGCGGGGCTCAATCCCAGGACCCTGGGAGCATGACCAGATGCTTAACCGACTGAACCACCCAGGCACCCCTTTAAGATTTTATTTTTAAGTAATCTCTACACCCAACATGGAGGTCAAACTTATAACCCCGAGAACAAGAGTTGCATGTTCCACTGACTGAGCCAGCCAGGCACCCCTGGGTGCATTTTTTTTTTAAGATTTTATTTATTTATTCAACAGAGATAGAGACAGCCAGCGAGAGAGGAACACAAGCAGGGGGAGTGGGAGAGGAAGAAGCAGGCTCACAGCGGAAGAGCCTGACATGGGGCTCGATCCCATAATGCCGGGATCACGCCCTGAGCCGAAGGCAGGCGCTTAACCGCTGTGTCACCCAGGCGCCCCCCTGGGGTGCATTTTTAATATCAAGACCGAGGTAGGTTGTTAAAAGGACAGGAAAAAAATAATACCAGATAGCCAAAACCCGGAAACAACCTAAATGTTCATCAGCAGGTGAACGGATGGATACGCTGTGGCATATAGACGTAGAATGAAATAGTACTCAGCAATAAAAGTGAACAGGCTGCTGAGACACCATGACATGCCTGAATCTCGATGTTGTTTCACTGAATCAATAAGGTAGACACAAGGGAGTCCCTACTGTATATTTCCATTTATATGAAATTCTAGAACAAGCAAAACTATAGCGATAAAAAAAATGAGGTTAAAAAAATCTGATCTGCCACCAAGGGTGGCAGAGAGACTGATTGTAAATGGAGCTTTCTGAGGTGGTGGAAATATTCTTTTTCTTTTTTTTAAAGATAATTTATTTATTTAAGAGAGAGCATGCATGCATGAGTGGAGGTAGGGGCAGAGGCACAAGCAGACTGCCCGCTGAGTGGGGAGCAGAGGGCAGGGTTCTATCCCAGGACCCTGAGATCATGACCTGAGATGAAGTCAGATGCTTAACCAACTGAGCCACCCAGCTATCCTGGTGCTGGAAATATTCTCTATCTTGATTGGGTAGTTGTCCCATGAATGTACACATTTGTCGATACTCATTGACCTCTGCGCTCCAATGTATGAATTTTATTGCATGTACATTATACCTCAATGCAGTTGATTTTTTTAAAAAAAGATTTTATTTAGGGGCGCCTGAGTGGCTCAGTCATTAGGTGTCTGCCTTTGGCTTAGGGCGTGATTCCGGTGTTATGGGATCGAGCCCCACATCAGGCTCCTCTGCTATGAGCCTGCTTCTTCCTCTCCCACTCCCCCTGCTTGTGTTCCCTCTCTCTCTGGCTGTCTCTTCCTCTGTCAAATAAATAATTTGATTTTAATTTTAATTAAAGCTAGAGCACTAGCAGGGGGGAAGGGCAGAGGGAGAGAGATAAGCAGACTCCCCTGCTGAGCAGGGAACCTGATGCAGGGATTGATCCCAGTACCCTGAGATCACAATCTGAGCTGAAGTCAGACCATTAACGGACTGAGCCACCCAGGTGCCCCAATGCAGTTGATTTTTTAAAAAGGTTTCTCTGGATGCAATTATGGAGAATGGGCTGGATAGAAGAACAAATGGGTAGAGGAACCCTAGTTTGGAGGTTATTGTCATAATGCAGGTAAGAGTCCATGGCGGTTTGGACTACAGTGATGGCAGTGCAAATATGAAGGCTTAAAGTTCTGGAGATATTTGGGATGTACAATGGTGATGGAATGGGTATGGGGGGTGAGGGAAAGGGAAGAGTTAGGGATGTCTTCCAGGTTGGATGCCGGTCACAATCTCAGAGAAAAGAACCATGGGCCAGCTTTGTTGTGGGATCTGGAAAGGTCACAAATTTAATTTTGGACATGTTAGGTTCGAGGTGGCTATAAGAAAGTCAAGTTCTCATATTTCATATGAGATCTCCTATTTCAAGTCTGGGCTGGAGACACCAACTTGTGAGTCATTTTTACCAGGGGAAACTGAAGTCTTAGGAATGAATCATCTAGGGAGAGAGAAGAGGTTGGGAGTAGGAGGAGGTCTTGGGTTAAGACCTTAAAAGACTTCTCACGTTAACAGCCAGGTAACAGGGGAGGAGCAATGTCCACCGGGATGAAGGCAACCCAGAGAACGTGACGTCCTTTGAAAATTATGCATTTGTGATCTACTTCTCTGCTGCGTTACCTTGTTCTAAAATCTGGAATCTTATAGTAACCCCGAGAGTTTCTCAAAGCTGGTCCTACTAATTTTATAGGTGAAGAGACTTGGGGCTGATAAGGCAAATGACACCCGTAAGGGGCCGATCGAGGGCTGTGCTGGAACGCAAACCCAAGTCTTCTGACTCCCAAACCCCAGGCGGCTCTGCTTGTGAACACAATCACTGAACTGCCACGGGAGATGTGCCACCAGATGGAGTTGTTTTTTCAAAGGTGCCGTTCTCTACATAAATGATGAGTTGTTATTTTGAAAGTTGGAAGATATGAGAAGGCATGAAAAGGTCACTGATGGCAACAATTTCATGCAGCTTTCTTCCTGCTGTATACCTCCTTACACACACACACACACACACACACACACACTTCAAAGCTACTCTTCTAGACGTAATTAGGCTCATAGTGTACAGTCCATTTTACAGTCTTCCTCTAGAAACGTAATATACCATGATCCTTTCCTCATGCCATTACATAATGAAAAACTGGTTTTGAGTGAATTGTTTGGCAGAATCTTAGGAGAGCAAACAGAACACCTTGCCAGAAGCAAACAAGTCATGTTGGGTAGATGACTTACAATACTTTTGGGAATGAATAATGGTGTAGAAACTAAAGTCTCCATGCCTTGATTTCTAATCCTCGCTGCTCTCATGTAACCCTGGAGGGTATGTGTTGTATACCTCAACCAGGTGACCTCACCCAGGCCCATGGGGACAGAATGAACACACTCCTTCCCGCATCCCCCAGATGAAGCCATACCCTATTTTAAAGATGACACAACAAATGCTGCCCTCCTCTCAAATGAGGGAAACAAACCCGACAGATCATTATGAATGTCAGGATGGGTACCAGGCAGGGTAGGGTTTCAAACCTGTCATAGATCCAGGAGCCACATATGAGTCCAGAGTGGGAGGGGCAATGCGTTCTCCAGAGGTCAGTGGAAGCAATGTTCTTCTCTTAGGTTAAGAAAGCTATGTCTAGTCTTCCTTTTTCTGGGGACCCCCCAACCCTATCTGCCTACAAGCCCCCCCCCCAGCTTGAGATATTTTACTATGATTGCCTTTTGCCCTTAGCAAAGTATTAACGTCAACGCAGTTGACTTTTTTTTTTTTTTATGATTTTATTTATTTATTTGACAGAGATAGAGACAGCCAGCGAGAGAGGACACAAGCAGGGGGAGTGGGAGAGGAAGAAACAGGCTCATAGCGGAGGAGCCTGATGTGGGGCTCGATCCCATAATGCCAAGATCACACCCTGAGCCGAAGGCAGATGCTTAACCACTGTGCCACCCAGGCGCCCCAACGCAGTTGACTTCCTAGAGGACGGTCACTCTGCCTGTTTGAAGGGCTTGTCAATGGGCTGTAAGTAGTAAGGAAACTTGGTTTTTCTTCTTTTGTTTCCCACATCATTACCCATGGAAACTTCACGAGACAGACAAAACCAGCCATCATTTTAAGTCATCTTTGGTGACGAGTTGAACAGATACAACATGAATTTAACTAATAAATTCATGTAGAATAAAGGTTGATAATGTTATGTTTGATGTGTTGATGACTTCAAAAGACATGCCTATTTTAATTAAGCCAACAGACGTAAACTTTAATTTTCCAGAGATTATCCCAGATCACGTAAACCTGAGAAACATTTGGATTAGTTTCTATCTTTCTGAGCTTTAGAATCCTCAATTTTTATAAGCATTTGTCTTCAAACCACCTAATCACAGACCTCTTTTATAATGGAGTTTAGCAATACCATCTGGAGGTAGAAAATACCAAATATCCACAGACAGAAACAAAAACCTTACAGTTGAGGTATGTATTTATCCTTGACAAGGTATCTTATGGAAGCTGGGTGGTAGGTTTTGAACAAGGATGCTTTTCTAGCCATTTATATTTTTAGAAGTCCTCTTCTCCACCCCCCCTTTTTTCCTTTGGTTTTAGGAATGGCGAATGATCTGGATAAGAGTTCCTGGAGAGATGCAGGACTTTGAATGGTTTCTGGGGCCACATTTCTGGTTTTTGCAAAGATGTGCAAGATAAGGATAGTTGCCTTGAACCCCCCAAGGATTTGGGTTGCAATTTAAATGACATCATCGGTTGATCTGCCCATCTGCTTATATTCTCAATTTGCCTCTTCCCCTCTGAGCATGTAGTTCTCATTTGGACTTAGGGGAGAAGGCCTTAAAAAGAATACCTATCAGGCTGATATCTGAATATCAACTTCCAATCTGGCCGAACTTGTGGCTACAGTTACCAGGGCTTTACCATGGTGAGGACAAAGGAGGGTCTTGATTTTAATGCCCTGCTCCCTGGCATCTCACTTGAAGAATAAGACAAAGGTAGGGCGATAAGTATTTCTTCAGGAGTTGATACTTTGGGGCTCAATTTTGTCACTATTTCGAAAAATTTCTTATTAGTTTCTTGCATGGATGGTATCCTGTCAGTGTTTTTCTAGAAGCTTCTAAATACCCATCAGAATATGCACCCCACGAGGATCATTTAGTTAACAGCCGCTTTCTGGATTCGGGTGCACGAATACACTAATTAGGTATTCCAAAGTAGCTCATTTAGGCCATTTGAGCATTAAAATCATCCTTAATAGGGATGCCTGGGTGGCTCAGCCGGTTAAGCGTCTCACTTTGGCTCAAGTCATGGTCTTGGGGTCCTGGGATCAGGCCCCGTGTAGGGCTCCACACTCAGCAGGAGTCTGTTTGTACTTCTCCCTCTGCCCCTCCCCCTGCTCACTCTCTCTCTCTCTCTTGCAAATAAATAAATAAAATCTTCAAAAAAATTTTTTTTTAAATCCTCCTTAATAGGATCCTAAAAATGTTCTTATCCCACTAACCTGTCCAGGGTGCATGCTTCCAAGGATCTGGGACGCTGTCACCTTCAACTGAGGACTTCTGGGCTCAACTCTAAAGAGGATTCAGTCCACCAGAGCATTTACCAAAGGGGCCTTTCTCCATTTAATAAAACCTTTTCCCCGAGCTTGGATCTCTGTTAAGGATTTGTCTCCACCTGCCAAGAGGTCTCTAATAAGCGTGGGTGGAGCCATCAGTTTGGGCGTTCTCAGCCAACTGAAAAGTTCCTTCTCTGGAGAGTTGGTAACTAAGCTCTTAAGACTGATCATTTAAAAGCACACACTCAGTTGTTTGGCTCTACCAAACTGGGGCCTCCCTATCAGCTCCCGAATCGGAGGTTTATCTCCTTGAGGCCTCCAGGACGAGGTATTCAGGATCAGTATCCCAGATCACGGCGCAGACCTCGAGCCCTTCCTTTCCTCCTCCCTTGAAATAGGGGCTGAGCCAGAAAGGCGATTTGTGGGGTCATTGCCACTGACCTCTCTGAAAGGACTCTCTGATTACAATGTCCAGAGCAGCCACTGAACCCATTCAGTTGTGCCACCCAACACATCAGCTGCTAATAAGAATTTTCTTAATGCCCTTCCCCAAGGTTCCCCAGCAACATAGACCAGTTGGCCCTGTGACCTGCCGCTGCCCACCTGGTGGGAGCTGGGGGATCTCAAAGGTCTTAGGTGTGAGGTCCCATCTGGGTTGTCGAATTTTGTAACCTGGAACTGGATTCACCTCTTGGTGGGTGTTGAGCCCAAAGACACGACCGAGCCAAAGAGTACAAAAGGAAGGGTTGTACTTGTGATAAGTAAGGAGACACCAGTGCTATTTCCCAGAGCAGTGTCTCCTGGGACAACAAGAGTGGGGAGTTTTCAGCTAAGGGTGCATGGATGTTCACAGAGCGTTGAGAGGTGGGGTGGGGGGGCTTTGGCAGAGGAGAATTCAGTCTAGAATTGGGGCAAAAGTCATCCTGAGTTGACAGAGTCCAGGTCCTGGTACACTGAAGTCATGGGGCCAGCAAGGGCTGGCACCATCATTCTCTGGTTCCGGTTAGTCTGGTGTTTGAGTGCTCAGGGGGGTTTAAATCCTGCAAAAACGATTAAAGAATGTGCTTCAGGTCAATCTTTGCTTTTGAAACAGCGCTGGGGGCTTACCACCAATTCATTATCCCTGATATGTGGAGGCTATCTCCCGCCCGGTAGTGGCCGTTTGTTGTCACTTTTTTTTGTTCCTTAGAATAATTAACGACTGATGGCTATCGTCCCCAAATTTTAGCATTTTCCAGGAAGTTCCACAGGAAATGTGTTTGAGCACGTAGTGCTAGTCAGGCATAGATCACGAAATGGCTGGGGGCCTCAAATGGTAATGGCTGGGGGCCTCAAATGGTAAGAAAGCTATGTCTCGTCTTCCTTTTTCCAGGGATCCCTGACCCTCTCAGCCTGCAGAGGGTTATCCTTGGCCTGTTTCTTGTCTCACGGCTTAAGAAAACTCCTTTGAAGAAGTCTTCAGCTCATCAAATACCTGGTGTGTATTTGTGACCATATATTATTAGTATACAAATCCGCTTGCATTTAAATGATGTCTTCTCTTTCGATTTCTTCACAAAATGTAAATTAGTGGGGGCAGAGACTGCGTTCCCCATCTGATGGATGAGGAAACAGGCTCAGAGAGGTTGAGACACTTAGCAGGGTCGGTCACACAGCTAGTTGGTAGGTGCTGGCCAGAATGATAGAGACTTGCCACCTGGCACTTCTAACTTCAGATTCTCTGTCTGACTCTATCTGGAGTCCTCCCATAACAAAACCACTCAAGTCTCCTGTTTAATAAGCTTGTTTCCTTCCTACTAAAATTCTTTTTTTTTTTTTTAAGATTTTATTGATTTATTTGACAGAGATAGAGACAGCCAGCGAGAGAGAGGGAACACAAGCAGGGGTAGCGGGAGAGGAAGAAGCAGGCTCCCAGCAGAAGAGCCTGATGTGGGGCTCGATCCCAGAACGCCGGGATCACGCCCTGAGCCAAAGGCAGACGCTTAACGACTGAGCCACCCAGGCGCCCCCCTCCGACTAAAATTCTTGGCAAGACAGTGATTATTTTACTCTCACGGATGTAACAGGAACTCCGATGTCTACTTTTGAGCACTCTGGATGTTTCTTTAGTTCCTAAGCCGGCAGCATCCTGCTTTGGAGGAAGGCTGCCCGCCTTCCAGGAAATCCATATACACAGGTGTTTACACTTCTCCGCCCAATCAGGGTACAAAGACACAGAGCACTTCGACCATCTGGTTTGCAACAATAAGGCAGAAGTCGAAAACTTTTGAGCAAATGGGTGTCTCCAGGGGGAGTGGAACTAAGAATGGAAGGTCAGGGGCAAAGTATCTCGGGATACACCCTACACCCGAGACAAAGTATCTTCTGCCAGATAGTATATTGTTTAAAAGAGAAACCAAACCATTGTCCTCTGACCCTGGCCACAGAGATCCTTGGAGGGAAGGGCAGGTTTTGGCCCTAGAGGGAAAAAAAACTGCCTGCCTTGGTCACTTTGAGGTACTTTTGGAATATAGGTGGGGTGCAGAGCCAATAACTGAGAAAGAGTGCCTGAGACATCTTTGGTGCAAAAAGGTGATTTTATCGAAGCACGGAGACAGGACACCCCCCACCCCCACCCCCACCCCCGCAGAAAGAGCTGCTCCCCTGGGGTTGTAAGGGGGGGCTGATTATATCCTTGGGAGTTGGGGGAGGTAAGGGAAAAGGGAGGTTTTCAAAAGGACTTTGATGTGCTCAAGAAGATTCACAGGATACTGGAGCCCTCGCCATTGTCACGTTAAAGTCCCCTCTAGCAAGGCATTAACAGGAAGACAGTTGGGAGCTTCCTGGACGAACATTATACTGCCTCAAGTATTTGTCAATGGGCTGCAGGTTGTAAGGACATTTAATTTTATCTACATTTCCTTCTGGAAGTTAGGTTATTGATAAGCATACTTTTTCCTTGTAAATCGCTAAGACGTTTGGAAACTGAGGGAGACTCAGGTCTTGCAGGACTGTCGTCTCTATAAATTAACCATTTGTTTTTCCTTCCCTTAGTTTTAGGGCAGCTGGAAGTGCCTGAGGAATGTCACTCAGAGCCCACCCGGGAGTGTGTGGGGGTTTGTGGGGGTTTGTGGGGGTGTCAGCTAGCTTTGTCCTCAGCTTGACTTCCGCTTCCTCATCGATTTCTTTAGGTCTCAATTTCATTATTGGGTCTCTCTGTGCACATGATAAAACTTGGATATTTTTTCTTCTGTTAATCTGTCTCATGTAAATTTAATTCCTGGTCCGGCCAGAAGACCTTGAGGGTAGAAAGGCAGAATGTTCCTTCCCTTCACTACACATGGGCTCCCACTGAGTCCCAGAATCTCTGCAGCACAGATGCCTACTTTTTTTTTTTTTTTAAGATTTATTTATTTATTTTAGAGAGACAGAAAGAGAGCACAAGCCAGAGGGGCAGAGAGGAAGGGAGAGAGAATCCCATGTGGGACTTGATCTCAGGATCCTGAGATCACGACCTGAATCAAAACCAGGTCAGACCCCCAACTGACTGCCCCACCTGAGAGCCCCCAGATGCCCACTTTTGTTCTCTTCTCTTGGCAAGTCTGCATCCGCCTTTGGGCTGACTGGCCAGTTCCCTGGGGAGTTTCTGGGTTTCGGAAATTTTCAAGCTCTTCTTTGATCAGATCCAGCACTTTCAGGTCTATACACACCCACATGCACACACTCACAGACTGTGGGCAATGCTTCGGCCTCTTTTCCCCGTCTTACAGTCATCTTCCATCACAACAGTGGCCGATGCAGCTTGCTCTTCAGTCTGATTCACGGGCATCACACTTAGAGCCAGGATGCCGAGGCTCCTACATGTTACCGTCCTCCATCCTTTTTGTTTATCTGACATTAAACACTCACGTTCTCTAGGTCTGAGTTTCCTTATTCATAAATGTTAGGAAGGAGGATCGTGGAGGGGATGATTTTCTAAAGTTCCTTCCAACTCTGAAGGTCTACACCACACTAGTAAATGGAAGAGGTCCCTCACCCTGGCTGCCCTGCACCTGCCAGCCCGCCCGCCCTGGCCATTAGCTGCTCCTCAGAGCAAGCTGGTGGTGATCACACCCTGGCCGGCCTAGGCTGGCCCGAGATAATTTTAGGAAGGTAAATCTGGCTTCCTGGAATGTGTGCCATCCCAGCGAACGACAAGCTTAGAGGCACCCATTTTGACTGGGGGCTGGACAGCTGTCTTAACTTCCAGAAAGCCAGCGGTCACCGAAACAACAGTTAACTTAGGCCCCTGGCATAAGCCAAGCTGGGAACCCATGTTTCATCCCCAGGGCGAGGAAGAATGTTTGTTACCTGTTTTAAAAGATTTCTTTCATTTGTGGCAAGTAGGTTATTTTGCCATTTTAGACCTAACCCGTAAAGATAATGAGAATTTAATTTGTGTAACTGCTTTAAGTTTGTTATCATGGAGGTTGAAATGGAGATTCAACAGAGCGTTGTTGAACAAATGTGCTGACTTTGTGCCCCATAAGGCTCTGAAATCTACTAAGAAGTGGAGAGGCGGCCTGGGTGGCTCAGTCAGGTAAGCATCTGACTCTTGATTTTTGGCTCAGGTCATGATCTCAGGGTCGACGAGTCCTGGAGCGGAGCCTGCCTGAGATTCTCTCTGGTCCTCTGCGCCCACTCCTTGCCCCTTGTTGGTAGTGCATGCGTACCCACAACCCCATATGCTCTCTCTCTTTCTCTCTCAAACAAAACAAAACTGGAGAGTATGGTCAAATTCCTCAGCTGTCCATTTCCAGAGCACTGAAGACTCCCCATGACGAGGTCTCTGGGTGGTCTAGCTGCTGACCCTGGTCCTGCAAGCCTGGGGTGTTGGAGAAGAGGTGGTCAAAGTGTACCACAGCCGTGCCTCTTTGGCAAACAAGAGGCAGCCTGGGAACAGCCCAGTCCTGGCCCTCCTGTGGCTTAGGGAGGAAACAACCTTAGTGATCTTCCTTCATTGTGTAGGGGCACATCTCCCCAAGATGGAGATTGTTTTGAGTTAAAAAGCCCTCAAAACCCAGCAGATTCAGGAAAAGCTCTTTACCTCTCTCACAACTGCCTTAAAGAATTTAGATAGAGGACCTGCTTAGAGAACTGGTGATAGCTTAGGACAAGAATGAGGTATTGTGAACGGGGAGGAACCTAAGAGGGCCTGTTTGACCAAAGTCCTCTATGTCCCGTTGTTCCCAAGCAGCCCAGCAAACATTGATTTACCAAACATTAACTCTTTCTCATCTTCTAGGGAATTGCATTTTTTCCGTTTGAAGCCCCAGACTCCTACCCTCTTCTTAGCTCAGAATGACACACACACCTCATTTTCCCTGACTGTCTTCGGAATTTCCAAGTCGATGTGGATTTCCTGTCTATGCAAAAGTCAATATGATCTTCTCCTGTTAATTGGTCTCATCTCAATTTGAGTCTTAGCCTGGCTAGGGGGACTTGAAGGGCAGAGGAAATTCTTCCTCCTGACAATTGGTGGATGTCTGTAGCTAAGTGGAAACTGATTCCAGCCAGTTTTCTCCTGCCAACAGCAAGAGCCCTTCAGGCATTGGCTGGGTGCTGGGCAAGACAGACCCTGTGGGAGTGTGCAATTCCGCCTTCCAAACCAACATGGGTGTCCCCTGTCTTTGTGAAGAGAAGGCTTGGGGTGGCCCCTCCTACTCGGGGGGACCAGTCACTACCCCAGAAAGAGATAGGGGGTTAGGGGGCAGGGGTGGGGGCTGCCTTCAACCATCATGTTCTGAAACGAAGTGCAATGATCCTTCTAGTCCCTAAACCCTGTTCTCCCCTTAAGTTTGTTCTCTTGTTTTGCCAGCAATAACCAATCACCAAAACAATCCAAGAGGATCTTAGTAGAAAAGGAGAGCTGGGGACCAGTTTGCTGAGAAGGATCCCAGGCCAGAAAGTCCACTGAACTCACACCCCCAGGTGAACCAGGAACATTCTGGGCTGGTTTCCGGAAGAATGATCTAACTTCCAGTTCTGTGGTTCTCAGACTTTGGGGTCTTGGCGGAAAAATGGCAGAATGAATTTGGAGGACTGACTTACATGTAAGTCTTCCAGATAACTCCACCCCCACTGTTATCACCAGTTTCATAAAAGACAAGATGTTGACTTCCAGAAAAGAGTGCAGGACACAGTCTCAATAAAATATAATCCCTTAAAATCAACCAAAATTCAGATTTATGACCATTTTATTCTATTATTCTCACTTTCTCAGTCTGATGGGCCGATTTTTCTTAATTTCTGCAGGCTCACGGAGGGATATTATCTACATTTGTGAATCACAGCTCTGCATGGCTCAGCAGAGACGCAAATGAAAAAAATCTGGTGAGATTTTTGAAGAGACATACGGGAAGCTGTTTGGTTGGAGAAAAGCTTGAGCAGCGTCTTTAGCCAGAAACCGCCAAGTAGAATCTTGAGGTTAAGAAAGCTCTCCTTGGGGGTGCCTGGGTGGCACAGCGGTTGGGCGTCTGCCTTCGGCTCAGGGCGTGATCCCGGCGTTATGGGACCGAGCCCCACATCAGGCTCCTCCGCTATGAGCCTGCATCTTCCTCTCCCACTCCCCCTGCTTGTGTTCCCTCTCTCGCTGGCTGTCTCTTGCTCTGTCAAATAAATAAATAAAATCTTTTTTAAAAAAAGAAAGCTCTCCTTGAATTGTTCCAGATTCCTCAAGGCAATAACCTGAAACATGCAAACGAGGTGATATGGTTTGGAGCGTTGGGGTGATGGCCAAGAAAGAATTCTTGAGACGTCTTTGGTGCAAGGTGGTTTTATTAAAGCACAGGGGACAGGACCGTGTGGGCAGAAAGAGCTGCACTGGGGGTGTGAGGGAGGACTGACTGATTATATACTTTGGAGCTGGGGGAGGTAAGGCCAAAGGGAGGTTTCCAAAGGACTTTTATATGGTGAAGAAGACTCATAGGATCCCGGAGGCCTGGCTATCATCGAGCTAAGGTTGTTTTTCCCTCTAGCAAGGCATTAACACGAAGACAGTTGGGAGTTTCCTGGAGGAATGTTAAAATCTGCCTGCCTTAAGTATTTGTCAAGGGACTGCAGGTTATAAGAACATGTAAATATGTTCCCCACATCAGGGGGAATCCACTGGCGTTTAATGTTTAGGGAGTTTGCCAGTTTGTGGGATTATTTGTCCCAAAGTCAACTGGATGAATGATTAATAGTTACTCTCCTACCTACAAATCATCTACCACATGGCTTGTTAGAATTCGAGTCCTCCAAATTCTGGGTAGGGAAACTTCCCTTAATTCTGGGAAGGAATACAAACCACCACCCGCCCTCACATTCCTGGAGGCAGGCCTGACTCCGGAAAGGATACCTCAGTGAAATTATGTTAGTTCTGTGAAGAAGAGAGCGACACTTGATTTTATACAAGGGTGAAAGTTTTGAATGGATGTGAGTGGTATCCAGTTAATCCTGGACCAAGCCTCCTCTCAGCAGGGCCATCCCTATGCCTGAATTGGTCTCAGTGAATTGCACATAATAATTTGTTGCTGTGGAGACCAACCAGCAGGCTGCAGAATGCCCCAGAGCACTGGAGGTCAGAGCTGAACTGACCAGAGTCAGGAGTGAGAGGAGAATGGCACCCAGAACTTTGGTATCACTCCCTGTTGCTGGAAGGATTAAGCAAGACCCTCCCTAATTTTTATAATGGAAGATACTAGAGTATGTTTGCAAATTGCTGGGAGTGATCTAGTGGAGAGGGACAGAATAAGGGTGCAGGAAGGAGCATAACTGAAGGGGCAGAGGCCCTGCTAAGGCAAGTAGAAGCGGGGGGGGGAGGCCAACACTCTTGGGGAAGGACTAGACTTTAATAGACTTAGGGACCCTGCTTCCACTGCAGAGGGATGAGGAAAAGGAGGAGGAGAGGTGACAGGCTCTGGCACCTTTGTAGAGCCGGTCATGGAGACGTCAGCAAGTTCCTGAGTAGTGGCTTCTGTTTCACAGGAAAGCAGGAGCCCAGATCCTCTGCACAAAGGGGAGATAGGAAGAAGGAAGAGGGTTGAGAATGGAGGAGCCTGGTCCCTGAGGAGGGAAGAGAGGGCTTACCTAGAAATACACAGCGCCATGGCTATGCAGTATTGGGGCCCCTGGAGGGTAGCCATCTTGAACGTTTAGTGGCACCTCTCTGTGGGATTAGAGATTTTGCTCCAGCGATCCTTACCTTTAGGTGTAGGCTCAGGGAAGGTGGGAGCATTCTGGGGTTGCCAGGAAGGGGAGACAGAGGGCGGAAAGGGCACCATGCTTATGCTGGGCCATGGAGTTTCAGAGAAGCTAAGAAGAACCCAAAGACAGGAGGGGAAAGATGGCAAAAAGGAACTGCATTAGCGGCACACTGGACCTGAGGCCCTTTCTTCCCCAGGGCATCAAAGCAGGGGAGCTGCAGGTATAGTCAGAGTAAAACTCCCAATTCATGATTTCGGAGATAAGAGATTTCTGGCAAACGCAAAATCCGTGTGTGAAGAAGGAAGGGAATTCTGACTCCTGCTACAACGTGGATGAACCGTGGGGACCCTACGTGGAGTGACACAAGCCAGACACAGAGGACAAACGCGGTTTGATTTCAGTTCGATGAGGTACCTAGAGTCGTTAGATTCCTAGAGGTGGAAAGTAGAGGGGTGGCTGCCAGGTGCTGGGGGTGGGGGGAGCGGAGGGATGGGGAGTTAGGCTTGAGCGGGGACAGAGTGTTAGTTGGGGAAGATGAAAGGGGTTCTGGAGATGGATGGTGGGGATGGCCGCCAACACTGCATGTACTTAATGCCACAGAACTGTATACTCAAAGACAGTTAAGGATGGTCAGTTTTATGTGATGTGTATTTCACCACAGTAAAAAAAAAAAAAAAAAAAATTGCACTTGTGACTCTAGGGGGTGTGGCTGAGGTAAAGGTCCCCAGCAATGGCGTGGCTCTAGAAGCTTGCAGCGGTACAGGTCGTGAGAATGGTGACAGGGCTGGGGTGGAGAGGGAGGCTGTGGTCCAGGTGCTGCAGTCTCCCCTGAGGAAGGGGCCTGATGGGAAGGCTGGGGAGGGGCCGGTGGATGAGCATCAGGGGAGCCAGCTTGACGGGAGGGCCGGGGGACCGTCTGCACGTTGTGATTGGAAGTGAGGAGGACGCCCAGTCTGCCTTGGCTCTGTCATTTGAAGGGGGTGAGAGAAGCCAGAGTGCCAGGTGAGAGGTGGCAGGAAGCTTTGGGGGAAGCCAAACATCGGTTAAGTCAAGGAAGCAGAGGGAACTGTCTAAGAAAGACTAAGAATGTTGGGCGCCCCTGGGCTGCAGCAGGAGGAAAGGGGAGATAATGGTTGGGGAGCACTTGGTGCAACAGGGATTTCGAGTTTCAAAGATCTGCTTGACGTTAGCCGCGATCTTCTGGTGCCGAAGTGTTGAACCAGGGTATTTGAGGCACAATGACACGTATCAGATCCCCTGGAAGAGGGTCAGAGCTCAGGGCTACTGTCATCTGGAAGGCTCGGCTTCAAGGCCTGGCAGTGGAAGGGATTCAGAAGGTGTGGTGAATTCTGTGGTGCCCAGAGGGCTAGAGGTGGGCCTCCAGAGGGCTTCCACTCTCCCAAGAAGCTCAGACGGGGAGTCAGAGACAACACAGTGCCCCAGAGAGCGAAACCAGGAATCTCTTTGCCACCCTGACTCAGGCTGACATGCCCATTTTATGGGTGGGGAAACTCGGGTGTTGTGGGGCAAAGGCTTTTCTCAGGCCAGGCGGGGAGCGAAATTCAGATATCTGTTTTCTACGCCTCTGCGGCCAATCTGCTAGCTTAGGCTCCCCAGTGCGTAATGGAGTAGGCCCTGGAGCTGCCCTATAGGACTGGCAGTAGAGGAGGGATGGGCAGGGAAACAGTTCATGAAAGGAGAGAGGGTGGGAATAGGATGAAGGAATGAACGGGAGAGGCCAGGTGGACACCAGACTGTTTCAATGTCCCTGGATCAGCCCTGGAGGCTCTGGCCACTTTCCCTCCTCCTCTGCAGAAAGATCAAAGGCTCTGTGCCTGTGGGCGGACCAGCTCAGCTCTAACACCAGGTCATTCTGAAAAAGGGATGGAAGGGAAAGCAGCCTGATCTGCTAACCCTGAGAGCAGTGTGAGCCTGCAGAAACCAGCTCCTTTCCCTCCTGGCTGGAGATCTAAAAACTGAATTTAAATGCAGGGAAACCTCTTCCAGGGGGCTCTTCAACAGTGGCCCACAGCATTCAGGACAGCGACACTTAGGGAACTTCATATTGCTAAAAGGGCTGCTTTTAGGCAATCATGATACGAATATTCTATGCACATTGAAAATGCAACAGAGCTGTGGCCGAGATAGATTTTTACAATCTTAATGCCCTTCAACTTTGAGCAGCCTCTAGAGTTCTTGAATTTTTGGACCGTCCCTTGGTTTATCTGGTTTAACCTAGATCCTGCAGCACTCAGGGGTGGGGTGGGGTGGGGTGGAGAGCCACAGGGGGTGCCCTGTCTTGGAGCCACCTCAACCCCATGTCTCAGGGATGAACTGGACCAGGGCCCCCTCCCCCATTCTTTCTCTGTTTCATAAGCTTTCCAAATTCCTTTGGGTATATCTGAAAAAATTCGGGGCGGGGTGGAAGTTGTAGAACCTTTCCAGGATACAGGTGTTGGGATCCAGGCACCCTGGAATCATCCTGGGTCCCTTGGTGACCGTCTGGCAGATACTAAGCCCACCGTGTACCCCCCACCCGGTGGTGATGCCTGGGAGCTCCTTTCTTTTCAGGAGCTAGATGCTTCCGGTCCCATCCTCCAGCCATGTGTTCTGGGCTGCATTGTGTCTCTCTCTCCCAAATTCATATGTTGAACTCCTAATCCCCAGGACCTCATAATGTGATTGTATTTGGAGACAGGGTCTTGAAAGTGGTAATTAAGAGGAGGTCACTAGGGTGGGCTCTAATCCTGTATGACTGGTGTCTCTATTAGAAGAGGAGATCAGGACACAGAGACACAAAGGGAAGGCCATGTGAAAACAGAGGGAGAAGACGGCCGTCTATAAGCCAAGGAGAGAGACCTCAGAAAAGACCAACCCTGCTGGCAGCTTGATCTTAGATTTTAGCCTCCAGAACTATGAGAAAATTAATTTCTGTGGTTTGTATCAACCAGTCTGTGGTACTCTGTTATTCCGGCACACAAGGAAACTCTGGTACACCCTATTAAGTGGGCAAAGGGGCTGTTGCTTGGTACACACCTCTTTCTAGGAACCATGGGTGGGACGTGTAGCCTGGGAGAGCTATCTGAATGGAGCTTTGTGTGGAAGGAGACACGTTCTTCCTTGACCCTCTGATCCCTCCTGAACACTTATTTGCAAGAAGGTGGTATGGACAAGGTCACGGTCAAGGGCACATATCCTCCTTTTCCCGGTGCCTCCTGTCCAGTTCTATGAGATGGGAAGGGATGAAGGGCTGTCCTATTGCCGAAGTCCTTACATTTTAGATCCCTTTAAAAAATACAAACGAAAAACGTAGCCTGTGAAGCCCCATAAAGGAACACAGGCTTTCTACAGCAGAGCTCAGGAATCTGAGAGCGGCCACAGACACACGTGGTCTGTGGCTGAGCCTATGGGGTGCGAATGATTTCACACGAGAATATAAGTTTCGGGGCTGGACCCGAGGAGGGGCCTGAGCCCCTGGGGAGACAGGGTGGCCGTCCTCAGCCTCAATAACCTAGCTGCCTTGTCATCACTGCAGCTGGCGGCTGTCCAAGCCCGGGGCCAAGTAATGACTAACTGAGCTTCCTCCGGGAGGGCGGAAACAGTTAAACTCCTGTGACAGCTGCAATCACTTAGGCGTGGTTTTCTCGTCTGACTTGGGCTGCACAAGATCCTGGGCCAAGGGGCAGAGGAAGGACAGCTTGGGCGCCAGAGCCTTCCAGATGGCTGAGTTGGATCTGATGGCTCCAGGGCCCCTGCCCGGGATCACTGCTCACCCTCTGGCCACTGTCAGCCCAGACTCTGGGTCGGGCAGCCCGGCCGAAGAAGAGGACATGGGCTCCCCGGGGAGCTCTCAGGGGGAGACGGAGGGACAGGGCAGCGGCTCTGCAGGGCAGGGGGATCCTGACGGCAAGGGGGAGGCGGAGATCCTGTGTGACTTCTGCCTCGGGACTGCCAGGGTGAAGGCGGTGAAGTCCTGCCTGACCTGCATGGTGAATTATTGCGAGGAGCACCTGCGGCCTCACCAGGAGAACAGCAAACTGCACAGCCACCAGCTGACCGAGCCTGTGAAGGACCAGGACCTGCGCACCTGCCCTGCCCACCACAGCCCCCTGGTCGCCTTCTGCCGCCCTGATGGCCAGTGCATTTGCCAGGAGTGTGGCCAGGACGAGCACAAGGGCCACGTCTCGGTCTCCTTGGACGCTGCCCGGAGGGACAAGGAGGTGAGTGCTGGGGTCCATCCAGGGGAGGGAGGTGGGGAGATGGCATGCCTGGGGAGAGGCTGGGCCACCACCACAGCTCCTGGGGCTCCCGACTTCACTTCTGTGCTCTGAGTCCTGACAAGGACTTTAGCCTTAGTACCTAGCTGTGCATCCAGGGTAAATATCTGTTGCACTTGGCTTTGGAAACTGAAGTGGGTCCCTCTGCTCCCATCGCCATCTGGCTGTCCCTATACTATCCCCATGTGTGTCTGTGTCACCTCACACTTGCTAGTTTCCTGTCTGTCATTCAGCTTTCGGTGATGGATGCATGTTTGGGTGCGGGATACAGGAATTCTGGGGCTTAGGGCAGTGACGTCTCCTTCTGGCTGGATCTGTGCGGCAATTAATGAAATGTAAGCCTTGGCAGAAATTCAAGAGAAAAAAGTCAAACCTTTCACCTAATGTGTGGCAATTAATGAAATGTAAGCCTTGGCAGAAATGCAAGAGAAAAAAGTCAAACCTCTCACCTAATTTCTCTTTTTCCCCTTTACCCCAAATGGGAAACCGGCAGAAAGGGCTCCTTTGGAGACAATCCGGTGTGAAATCCGAGAGGTTGAGAGACGCTAAGGTAGCCTAGAATTGGACACTTAACCTCCAGGTACAATGTCAAGGACTGCTTAACATCGGGAAAATAGAAGTTCCTCATCAGATGGAGGTCCCAGGAGGGACTAAGAAACACCATGCTCAGAGCCTGTAATTTTATTCCCATCAGATAGGGAAACTGTTTCCAGAACAACCAGCTTTTCTTTGCCTTACAGCGGACAGCATGGGGAAGTTCTGGGAGTGGATTTAGCTACTATGTATTCTTTGTTTCTCATACTTAGACTTTTTAGGAGTCCTTTTTTTTCCCCTCAGTAGGGCAGTGCAGTTGACTTTTCTCCCACATTCGTTATCCCTCATCCTGCTGTCAGCTCCCTGTTTGCGCTGCACAGGGAGGGAACCCCACAACTCCTTGGTCCAATGTTCCTGGGTAGCAGAGGGAAGGGCTTTCTGGGAAGGGCACTTTACTTGCCAGGCCCTCCTCCATGTCCTTTCTTAGGCACAGATTTTATCCAGTGTTAGTGGCCATTGTTCTGGAAAGCTCTGTATTCCAGATGCCAATGAGTCACCATTCCCAGTGCAGGGAGCCACTTGCCAACTGCTTCCAGTGTTTCCGGCATCAGGGAAATGTCCTGTCAGGAAAGCAGTTTGCTGTCACTCAGTGTAATACTCTTCCATAACCATGGAGAGGCTCGTATCAACAGACGGGTCAAAAGGAAAACTCTGGACAGAGTTGAGCAAAATGGTCCTGGTTGAGCACTGCCTTGTGCCAAATGCTTTCTGTGGATTTCCTCATTCAGATAACTCTCATTCCTCAGATAACTCTACGGGGTGGCAATTCTTTTTATCTTCACATTGTGCCCAACTCAAACACACAACTAAGTCATGGAGTGAGGAATGGAAGCTTTTGGAAAGCCACCCTACCTAGGGAACGTGAGTGAAGGACCCCAAGATGACAATATTATAACTTTACTTTTTTTTTTTTTTTTGGTACCAAATTCCTGCCACACATATAATAGAGATACGAAGACAGTGTACTGCTGTTCTCTTTGGGTATAATATCTGAATGTTACTATGTTTAACTGGAAAAATCTTTGTATATACATGTTGAAAAGCAATCTCCAGCAAACGCTGCAATAGATCATTTCAGGGAAAGGTCTCCCTCTAGCCTGGATCCCCCCCACCTCCTTCCTCAGACAAACACCACTATCTCTACTCTCTTTTGTTTTCTTTCAGACGCTTTGTGTCTATGACAGCGTGGATACAATATGAATTTTAAACAGAGTTAGGGCGATTGTAATTCCGAGCAGGAAGAGTTATGTAGAGCCTATCTGGCACCCTAAGTTCAGGCATCCTCGGGGAGAGCTGTGTAGGTTAAAGTAAAAAACTGGGTAAGGGGCCCCAGAGCAATTTTTGGTGTTGAAAAGCAATCATGGTTACAGGTACAATCCAACAGCCCCATACCCCAGATATTTGATGAGGACCCCAGTTCAAAATCTCCGCCCTTCTGCTCTAAGAGAGCTCTCACCATTTCTCTCCTATGTCCTTGTTTTCGGCTCAGAGAGCAAGTTTCCTTCCTAAGTGCAGCCACACTCTAGGGGGCTCCGCCAAATCTTAGGAGCAAAAGATTTCTCAGCAAGGAGCCCAAGAGACCAGCCTAGAAGACACGGTGGCTTGATGAACCCGCAAATGCCCCTAGGATTATTTTGAAAGCTTTACTGGGCATAAGGAAGGCTCCAGAAGCCTTGTGTCCCCTTCAGCTAGCCCCAGCCTGCTGGAGTCACTCACTGAAGGTCACTTTGGATCGTGTTAAGGGCTAATTACCTAAGCAGGCATGTTGTTGTAGGAAAGTGTAAATGGCAGGGTCAGTCACAAGGACACAAAGCAGCTAAGATCCTGCATCAGATCCACAGAGCCACTTCCTTCTCAGTTAACCAAGGGAGGCCCTCCTGAAGCTTCTCTGGTCTCTAGCTATGCCAGTGGGCAAAACTCTGGATTTTGGAGGGTGGGTGCTCTTTGATATGTGTTCTATCCTGCTGGTCTGCCAGATCCTGTGTCTTCCTGATGGGGACTTCTCCCCGTCCCGGGCCAGCTTTCTAAGGCCCCTTTTTTTTTTTTTTTTTTTTTTTTTAATATTTTTATTTATTTGTTTGACAGAGAGACAGCCAGTGAGATAGGGAACACAAGCAGGGGGAGTGGGAGAGGAAAAAGCGGACTCCCAGCGGAGCAGGGAGCCGGATGTAGGGCTCGATCCCAGGACGCTGGGATCACGCCCTGAACCAAAGGGAGATGCTTAATGACTGAGCCACCCAGGTGCCCCAGGCCCGTTTGCCTTTAAGATCAGCTGGCCTTGCTGTGTATGTGTGCGCTCGTATGCAATGCCTGATAAAACTTGGACTCCTTTGGCCATTTCCTTGTTTGTTCTTTTTTTTTTTTTTTTTTTTAAGATTTTTTAATTTATTTATTCGACAGAGATAGAGACAGCCAGCGAGAGAGGGAACACAAGCAGGGGGAGTGGGAGAGGAAGAAGCAGGCTCATACAGGAAGAGCCTGATGTGGGGCTCGATCCCATAATGTCGGGATCACGCCCTGAGCTGAAGGCAGACGCTTAACCTCTGTGCCACCCAGGCGCCCCTCCTTGTTTGTTCTGACCCCGGTTCTTTCCTGTTCTGCCTCAAGCTTATCAGACACCATTGATTGCTTCCAGTGGGCTCAGTGTGAGACCACACTGCCTGTCCTCAGGGAGCTTGGACTCCAACAAGGAAGCCAAGGCAACTTCCACAGCTCCCTGGAGTGCCAAAGGGCTGAGGCAACAGAACTGCTACATGGTCCAGGAGGGAGCTGTCAGCAGGAGAGAGGGCAGGGAAGGTTCTTGGAGGTGGGAAGATCTGTCTTAGATCATGGGTCCACTAGTGACAGGCCATGTTATATTCACGCTCAGCATCGGTTCCAGAAGGTTCAGGACTGGAAGCGGCCTGGGAACACCGTCTCCTTGTAGAGCAGGAGCCAAGTTTCTGCAAGCCACAGGTATTCATGCATCTCTGGAGAACAGTTAACCAGCACTGTTCATAGCCTATTTGCTGGTGGGCACAACATGGATGGCTCGAGGGCACCCAGGAAAAGAATTTCTTCTAGAAATTCTGAGGAACGCCTTGAACTTGGTATTACATAACTTGTTTTTTTCTTGCACATTCTACCAGACTGTATGTCTTTCCAGAGCAGGGAGGGTGTCCGATTTGACTGCACTGGCATGTGGTAGGTTCTAGACCAATTGGCTGAGGAATGAAGTCCGCCCAGGTGGAGCTCTAGCCTACCAAATGCACTCCCCAGAAGGGCGACCATCGAGCGGATGGAAATACAGAGGAACCTGGACTGCCCGGAATTTTCTCTCTTCTCCTTCCCTCTGCTCTTGCTATTTGCATCTCTAACCCCAAGTCTGACCCCTAACCTCTGGGTACCACCTTCCCCTGTAGATAGAAGCAAGAACAATTATGTTAACGCATTCCTGTGGCCCCTGCACCAGAGGAGAAGCTCAATGATTTGACAGAGATCAGATGGCCAGCAATGGCAGGCCTTCACACCCCAAATATTGTACCTTTTGACACTTGTCATTACCTTGCTGAAGCAGGACCCTCCATGCCCTTCAATACAGGGCTGTCTGCACTCATTGGCACCACTGTCCCGCTTTCGTGCCGACTCCGTCCACCCTGGCCTGAGACGTGTGTATGGCTGACATCATGGGAAACCCTAAAGCCAGAGCCTGAGGCACCCTGTCATTTTCTAGGAACAGGAATAACTGGAGATACAGATCTCCCAAAGTGGCCCCACCTTTTGTAGTAATCCGGAGTGCCTTCCCTTGGGGTGACTCACTCCGAGAAGTCCCATTAGGTACTCAGGAGTCCTTTTCTCCTTTTATGGCAATCTGCAGGCAAGGGAGAGCGCCCCCTCCCTGGCTACTCTGTGGGAGTCTCCCCGTGCCTCTGGATCCTGCTGGGGCTGCCCGTGCCCCTTGCCAGGGTGTGTTGGATTGTGGCCTTCACCAGCTTTAAACAAGCACTCACGTTTCCCCCCTTTCCCCCCCTTCTCCCCCTTCCAGCACTGCCCCTAAATAGGCCAGACCCCCCCCACTCCCAAGTAGGTTTCAGGGGTGGGGGCGTGAGTCACCGGGCTCCCTCAGCTCCATGTCAGCACCCCAGATCTGAGCAAAACAAAACGAAACAAAGTTACCTGCTTTCTGCAGTGTGGTGAGGCCTTGGCCTGCCTGGGCTACCCTCCCTGGGGGGCCTGGAACTCCCCCCAGGCTTTGGTGGGAAAAAGCAGAGGACATTGATGCCGTCTGAGTTCCCTTAGGGTGCAAACATGCTGCTTCCGTTGCTGATAAAACCTACTGAAAGCATTTAAAGCTAGTCTTTTCTTTTTTTGCTGACTCATGCCCTGAGAGGGCCTCTGAGGGCTGCAAAGTTTTAGGCTTCGGGCCTTGGCACACTTCTTGGCAGAAAGTGTTTCGGGAGCCTCCGGAGGGAAGCGTGAAGAAGGCAGTGGGGTCAGAGCAGGCAAACCTGAGGGTCTCAGGCCGCCACTTGCCCAGACCGGAGGGATAGCCTGCCTCCAGGAGCGATGAGCGTGTGATGGAAAGCAGCCATGGTAGTGACGTGGTTGTGGAATGTAGGTGAGGTTCAGTGGCGTGAGGTCCAGAGCTGATGACCAAGAAAGAATTCTTCAGACGTCCTTGGTGCAAAATGGTGGTTTTATTAAAGCCCGGGGACAGGACCCGAGGGCAAAATGAGCTGCTGCCCTGGGACCTTGAAGAGTGGTGATTATACACTTGGGAATTGGGGGGAGTAAGGAAAAGGAAGGTTTCAAAAGAACTTTCACGTGCTAAAGAGGACAGACCTCCTGGATACCAGAGTCCTTGCCATTGTCAAGTTAAGGTTGTTTTCCCCCCTAGCAAGGTATTAACATTAAGACAGTTGCAAGATCCCTGGGAAAGTGTAACACCTGTTCCACCCTGGAGTGGGAGGTCGGGGGGAGGTTGTGGGGTTTAAGCTATGCTTTGTCTTCAGCCAGCCTTCTGCTCCCTCATCAGTAGCAATAACCTGGAAGAAGGGCCCCCATGATGGCTGACATTGCTGGACCACACACAGTGTGCCAGCTACTGGAGCAAATTCGAATTAATGCACGCTATCTCATTCAGTCCTCACAAAACCCCTTGGGTTGGGTGCTTTAGTTAGCCCATTTTGCAGGTGAAGAAATGGAAGTCTGGAGACGTTAAGTAGATTTTTCCAAAGGAGCAGCTGCTAAGTAGAAAAGCTGGCGTCCCCACCCTTTGCTCCAGCTCGTATTCCTTGTTAGGTTATTTTGGGGGCAGCGTGGCTGGGCTGAACTCCACTGTTGAACTGTGTGACCTAGATTGGGTAGCTTGATTGCGTCATCTGTGAAATGGGGATATTGGTACTTAGCTAACATGGGTATGGTCAGGGTGATAGGAGATACATCTAAATGCTGGAGGTGATGACCAGCGCAGCGCAACGTAAGTTCTTATGGTAGTTTAAGCTGATTTGTGCCGAGTTCAGCCCCAGGAGGCTCTGGCACACAGCTGACCCTTCCTGTCCATTTAGGACCCTCCTGGCTGGCTTCTGAGGCAGCTCCCAAGGTCAGATTCTCCTTTCCACGCCAGAAGGGCGGATAGCGCCATCGCTCTTGCGGACATTCTGTGTGCACTCCTTAATGCCGTTCTTCCCTCTTCTTAGGCTGAGCTTCGGGACACCCAGTTAGAGCTGGAACGGAAACTCAGGTTGAATGAAAACGCCATCGCCAGGCTCCAAGCCAATCACAAATCCGTTTTGGTAAGGCTTCTCTGGGTCCCCGGCCGCACATCAGCACACCTGGCCACTGCTGCAGGCTCAGCCAGGCCTATCGGGGGTTGTGGGACACGGGGTCGCAGGCCCAGCCTCTGTGTCCATGGGCTCCTTGGGATTTCCTGGCAAATGAGAATTGTAGGTAGAGATATGAGCGGCTACACCATGGGGTGGCCTCACCGCACTGTCGGCTTTTGCTATGAAATTTAGTTTCAAAACTGGCAAGTGATTTACTTTGTCATGATACAGAATAGGAGCAAGGTTCGTCCTGTAATAACAGCATTCCTGGTTTTACATTGTACGTCGCATATGCTTTTTTGGCCAGGAGAAAGGAGCATGGGGGGGCATGCAGGGGGACCTGGCTAGAACTCCAGGAATCAGGCAGAGTCTGGGCTTCTCTTACCCTAGGAGGGTGTTTTGCATGTGAGTGTCACCAGTCCTATGACTTGGCAGCAAGAAAAAAGAGTGGAGAACTGCTTGATTAGTGGATGGTAACTTGATAAGGCCAATGGTGTGCCAGGCTACTTGGTTTTAGTCTCTCTGGTTTATGGCCACTTAATTCTAACTGGACCCAAACAGTTCCACAAATACTTCTCATTAGTGGAAAGCCAAACTATCACTCAGAAAGGAATGCAGAACACCTAAGTTATGGTAGTGAATCAGCAGCAGCACCTTTGCATAGCATGCATGATTCTGTCCACCCATCCGTCCATCCGTCCATCTTTCCATCTACCTATCTTTCCATCCATCCATCCATCCATCCATCCATCCATCCATCCACCTATCTTTCCATCCATCCATCCATCCATCCATCCATCCATCCATCCATCCATCCACCTATCTATCCATCCATCCATCCATCCATCCATCCATCCATGTATCCATCTTTCCATATACCTATCTTTCCATCCATCCATCCATCCATCCATCCATCCATCCATCTTTCCATCTATCCATCTTTCCACCCATTCATTCATCCACCTATCCATCCATCCATCCATCCATCCATCCATCCACCCACCTTTCCATCCATCCATTCATCCATCCATATCTGATACATGTATCCATTTCAACTGAATTTCCTCCTTCTCAGTGTTTACAACTAACTAGCTGTGAAAGATCAACGCCTCTTTTGCACCCACATCACCTTATGAAAAGAAGAAAAATAATTGTCACTTTAAAGTCTTAAAACCCTTCAGAGATTGTGGATTTCCAGGCTCTTGATAATCTAGAGAACCACATGGAACAGCCTGCCTTTTTTCTAGCCCTTTATTTTTCAGACACTTTGATCCCTACACAGCTTTTCTCATAATTGTGAGACACAATAGCCAACATGTACAAGGGACATGAACACACAGAGAGATGACAAAACTTGTCTGGGACAACCAGACTGATGAAACAGGAACCTGGGATTGTTGCTCCCTCAACCTAAGACATTCAGGACATTTACGGGCATATGCACCATCCTCAGTCTCGTTAAACTATCAACTTCCATACTTTGACATCCTTGTGGCCCCTTCTCTCTTTAGTCTTTGTTTGTCATTATTTGGGGAGTAAAGAATATCCTTTGCATATTCCATTTACATGGAAGGAACAAGTATTTCTCCATGAAACAGTTTAGGAATGAGAGGTCACATTTGACAGCGGAAGAGTCAATCCGCCAGCATCAATTGAAGCCTCCTTCCATCACCCTTCCTCAGGAGGGCCTTGGTGGAAGAGGGGATTTGAACCCTGAAGTCTTTCGTTAGACTCCTGCTTCTCAGCCTCATGGCATTGTCCTTCTGTGAGAAACTTGTGATTGCAGGATGCATGTCAGCAAGAAACTCACAGGGCATTTTTGAAGAACAAGATTTATTACGCAAAGGTCCTGGAAGGCACAGAACACCGCCCGAGGGCCACACAGCCACTCTGCGAGGTCGCAGCTAGAGAGGGTGGGAGAAAGTACAGACCTGGGGTCTGCCTTTATTGGGGTTGAAGCTGGGTGTCTAGGGTTTCATGGGTTCATTCTCAGTTGGCTTATTTAAAGCATGAGAGCAGGAATTCTGGCTCGGAAAGAGGCAGGGTCACTCAAGGGGTCAGATATCTAGATCCCCCCAGGGAATTCTGAAAGAGGGAGCTTCCTGGGTGGGGGTGGCCCGATTCCTTATCCAGTTGTGTTGCTCTTAGCTGTGTCACACAGCCGGCAATGTGTTTATCCCAGATGGATGTCTTTTGAAATGGATGCTTCAGGGATGACAAATTTAATGTTGGGCACTTACATGATGGCTGCTGTTCTCCGTGGGCTCTTCTCAGTCTGGGCTTGAGGAATTTGGGGAAGATCTCCCATCTGCCTTCTTAGTCCCCATTACCAGCTCATTTTATTTTCAGTTCTGTTCAGCTGCCCCAACCTTGAGGAAGCCAACAAGCAATGGGGCAGTTGGCACGAAAATGACAATGTAGAGAGGCTCTAGCCATCTCCCCGCCCCCAGTAAAGATGCCCCTTGCTACCTTTCTCCTCTTTCTTCTTCACTTGCCAGTTAGATTGAAGACTGGGCCGCCACTAAGCATTCTTGTGGGCTTGCAATCCTGAGCACTGGTCGAGCGAGGTCTCCAGTCAAGCAGAGGTCCTCCTACCTGGCATCATAATTTCTTCCCATCTCCTTCCAAACCTTAAGCCTTCCACACGCCCTGGTCCCAGAGTACCATCCTTTCTGAGTCCTTTCCTTTCTAGGCCCCCCTTATTCTCCTCCTTCCCTCCCCATCTTTCCTGCCAGGGAACAGAGGTGCCCTAGCAGCCTCAGCCTCTGAGGTATCTGTTGTTTGAGCTCTCTGTGGATGCCCAGGGCTGGCCCTTGCTCTCGGGAGGAGCAACAGTAAAGAGCACCCGGAGGGGTTGCTCAGATTGCTCTCAGATGGGATCGATGTGGGTGGGACAATTGGGGAGACCGAGGTAGGCAAAGAACAAAATCTGGGCTGTAGAATGAGGTGAAGGGAGTATGAGCAAAGGAAAGTGTGTCCAAGACGGTTAGATGAAGTTTAAGCTGGACAGTGTCAGAGGGAGCTGTCAGCACCGGCCCTTAAGAACCACCAAAGGACAGAGGGAAGCATTTACACCTGGATTGATGTTATAAACGTGATATTGACTGAAGGCAGGTATACAGGATGTCCATCCTGTGAAAGGGCAGAGTACACACACACGTGCATAAATGCCATCAGGCAAACCCTTAGTGTATGACACGGACTTTGCTTTGTATTTTGTTTGGACAACGCATTCGTCCTGCACACTCTTAGGTGCCGTGGCCACCTACCCACACCCTAAACATTTGTGCCTGATAGAGACACCCTACGCTTAGACGTGCTTTCAGTTCTGATGGACTCGGTGGGCAGCTTAACCTGACGTCAGAAAATGCCGAGAAAGTGAAATCACGCTGCTGATTTGTACAAAGAAGTCAAATTATTGATGTCCCGCAAGAAAGATAGTTATGGGGGTGGGGATGAAAGATAGCTATCGAGTATACTGAATACATGCATCTCCCTGGCAGGAGAATTGATTTCAAACACTTGAATCGTAACACCAGACTGTCAGAGCTGCCGGGGCTCAGAGAGCATCAAATATATGAGAAACGAAGTTGATGATGGCGCATTTAGTAAATTCACCCTGGAGTGTAAATCCTTTTTTTTTTTTTTTCAGGACCCCAGGATTCATATGAGAATAAAATCTTCCTTTTAGATTTTATTTATTTATTTATTTATTTACTTACTTATTTATTTGGTGGGGGGAGGGAGGGCACTGGTGGGGAGGAGGGGCAGCAGGAGAGGGAGAAGCAGGCTCCCTGCTGATCAGGGAGCCCAACGTGGGGCTTGATCCCAGGACCCTGGGATCATGACCTGAGCCGAACGCAGATGCTTAACCGACTGAGCCAGCCAGGCACCCCCAAAATCTTCCTTTTACAATAGAAAATTGCTCCCTAACTTACGGGTTCCTAGGGTTCACAGTCCTCTGTGCTGAGCTTCGAGAATGTTGCATGCCTGGCTCACGTTTTCTTCACTGCACCTTCCCTCCCCAGCTGTCGGTGTCAGAGGTGAAGGTGGTGGTCGAAGAGCAGTTTGGGGAGCTGCTCGCTGCCATGAGGAAGGCCCAGGCCGATGTGATGCTCTTGTTGGAGGAGAAGGAGCAGGCCGCTCTGAGCCAGGCCAACGGCATCAAGACGCACCTGGAGCACAGGGGTGCGCAGATGGAGAAGAGCAGGCAGGAGCTGGAGAGGATTGCTGCCATCAGCAACACCGTCCTGTTCCTGGAGGTGAGGAGGGGAGGGCTCAAGGGGTCAAGGCAGAGGCATCCAGGCCACTAGGGCCAGGGAGCACCCTCACTTGGCTGGGCCTGTAGCAGATGTGGGACATGTGGGAATGGAACTGCTCTTTGAATAATGGGGTGCATGGGGGGCCGCGGGGACAGAGAGAAGCAGGTTTTAGCAGAATACAGGAATACTGGAGGGGAAGGCCAGCCTTTCTAGAGTGGGAGGCTGGAACCAGGTCATGGGAGGTAAGTCATGTCCAAAGAGAGAGAACGGCCTATGTACAGGTAGAGAGGTTTGAGAGAGCAGGACTGATTTGGGGAATAAGGCGCTTTCACAAGGATGGGGCGTGGGCTGCTGGGCACTTAGGGATGGAGGTGAGGCTGGCTGGGCCAGGCAGGCATCTGGCTGTGAGAGACCTGTGTCCTTCTGCATGAAGTCATGGATGGACGCCGGTGGAGGGTTTCAGGTAGGGGAATGAGGAGCTGAGGTCGGTGTGCCTGGCAGGGGTGAGGCTAGACTCCTCTTGCCTTTCAGAGAGGGCCATGTGTGGTGGTTGATTGAAGAAGACCCAGTGGAGGAGACGTTTCATTACAGGGCAATTCATTATACACTAAGCCACATTAAGGCCAGATATGAAGGACATGTAATCTTGCAGGGATCGGGTATAAATCCCGTCATTCCAGATCTGTCACTAGATAGCTGTGTAGTTATTAACCAAGTCACTTCAACTTTCTGGGTCTCAGATTCCTCGTTTATCAGACAATCAGGTCGGAGTCAATAGCTTTCTTTCTTTTTTTTTTTTTTTAAGATTATTTATTTGAGACAGAGAGCACGAGCGGCAGGGAGCGGCAGGCAGAGGGAGAGGGAGAAGCAGACGCCCCGCTGAGCAGGGAGCCTGATACCGGGCTCAATCCCAGGACCCCTTGGATCATGACCTGAGCCGAAGGCAGACACTTAACCGACTGAGCCACCCAGGGGCTCCCAGAGTCAATAACTTTCAAGGCTCCTTCAGCTCTAATATCCCTAAATACAAATAATTTTTCTTGATTGCCCTTTTGAAAAATTTCCCCTCTACTTACAACAAACATAAATGTTTATTATGAAAAAACACTTGGAAAACACAGGGAAAGATGAAGGAAAACTGTCATTCTTACTGCTACCACCTGAAAACAACCATTGTTACCCCTTTAATGAGAGAAAGAAAAGCAGGCAGAGAATGACAGACAAAAATACTCACAAGAATGTCCCTCTTTCAGTCCCTTCCCTTGCTTTTCAATATCAAAACAAAATATGAATAAATACTTGGCTTTCCACATCCTGAGTTCCGCCAAAGAGGACATAAATAATTTTTCTTTTTTTTCTCCTTTTAGGACTTGAGCTTGAAAACTTTAATATGTATATATTTTTGTGTAAGATAACTTCTTTACGTAGAAAAGTAATGTCTTTTTCTCCAAATTGTGAGCCAGTGGAAATGACATGTATGGAATAACCCATTTCCACCCCCCACTGATATAAAATACCACTTTCCTCATGTATGGCTCTGAATCTATATACTATGTTAAAATGTTTATCTTTGCGGCGCCTGGGTGGCTCAGTTGCTTAAACTCAGGTCATGATCCTGGAATCCTAGGGTCCCTGCTCAGTGGGGAGTCCGCTTCTCCCCCAGACCCTTCCCCTCTCATGCTCTCTTTCTCATTCTCTTACTCTCTCTCAAATAAATAAGTCTTTAAAAAAAACAAATAAAATGTTTATCTTTCTATCAACTCTCTGGGTTGGCCTTTTTCTTCTCTTCCATTAATCTGTCTAGCTTTTTTGGTACAACTTTCTTTCCATTATTGTTTTCTGCCATATCCAGTCGGCCCTGCAATGCTCTGGCTGAGTTTGGATGTTGATACTGTGTTGCATCTGAAAGCAGCCTTTCCTGATCACTGACTTGTTTTGAAGCTTAAGCAACTTCATCTGATGATCTACCCGAAAGCACTTTTCAGACTCTAATGAGCACAGTGCAACAATTAGAGAGAGTTTGTATATCCGATTGAACTCAAAGGCAAAGGCACCATTCCTGCCTGAGGACCTGTTCATGGGTCTTCCTAGCGTTGCACCTGCTTCTCCACTCCTCCCTTCCATACCGTGACTTGTGTTTAAATTCTAAAAAAGAGGGGTGCCTGGGTGGCTTAGTCGATTAAGCATCTGCCTTCGGCTCGGGGCATGATCCCAGAGGCCTGGGATCAAGCCCCACGTTGGGCTTCCTGCTCAGGGGGAAGTCTGCTTCTCCCCACCCCCATGCTTTCTCTCTCCCAAGTACATAAATAAAATCTTTTTTAAAAATTCTAAAAAAAAAAAAAAAAAAGAAGAAGTCCGGAAGGAATGAAAGTTGCAGGAATGTTACTGTTGCTATTTGGACTGTTAGCAAAGAAAGTGTTCTTGTTCTTGGTCCCTAGTCTGGGAGGTACATTGGAGCTGTTCGTAGGCATCTAGTGTCTCTTGATTTTAATTTTAATTTTTAAATTTTTTTGCGTGTGTCTCTTGATTTTTATTTTTAGTTTTCTATGTTTATTTTTTGTGTGTGTCTCTTGATTTTTAAAAGCCCACTTTCCCAGTTTAAAAAAACACAAAACTTTCTATGTTGTTAGGTCCTGAGCTAGACATGTTACTTATGCCCTCTTTGTGATGGCCACGTTACCATCAACCCATTTTACAGAGGCAGGAAGTAAGGTAATGAGAGCAGTCGGGTTTCAGAAATTCAGAAATGAAGGCAAGTTCTGCCCTGTTTCCTCTCCTGCAGGAGTACTGCAAGTTTAAGAACACTGAGGGCAATGCCTTCCCTAGTGTTTACATCGGGCTCAAGGACAAGCTCTCAGGCATTCGCAGGGTCATCACCGACTCCATGGCGCACTTAATCCAGTTGCTGCAGAACTACAAGGAGAAGCTCCAGGATTTCTGCAAGGAAGGTAAGGAAAGCTGTCTGGGCCAGGCGCTATGGTATGTGTGTTTCTCAGAGTGTCAGAGAGCCAGGGGAGGGAGGGCGAAATCAGGGGGAATGGCTCATTTGCAAAGCCATCCTTTGGCCAGGCCGGTGGCTAACGGACACTCACCTTGATGATCTTAGTTTATGATTGAGACCCAGAGAATTTGAGCTAGTTACATCCTGCAGTTGGCTCCGATTTCTCTGACTAGTTCCTCAGGTTGCTAACGCTTGTACCTTTAAGTGAAGTCCAAGTCAGTTTGGGATCACTCTCCAGCGTATTTTGTTTCAGCCATGGAGAAATCATCCACTGAGCGTGAGTCTCTCTGACATGACTAGAGTCCAGCACTTTCTATCCCCCCGGGGAGCCCAGGGGAGAGCGGCTGGGAAGTCCTGCTTCTTAGGCTCTCCTGACGACCTGGACAGGTATGCATTCATAACTCTCTGATTTTCTAGAGGAGTGTGGTATCAGCACTCAAGTGTCTGCTGTTGTGGAGCGCAAGTATTGGACCTCAAAACCCGAGCCCAGCACCAGGCAACAGTTCCTCCAATGTAAGTTGCAAACAGCGTCCCTTACTCACTTACTGATGTCAGCGTAATGCTCGTTGGAGCAAGAGCACTGTCTGTCCTGTAAGTTTCAGGCTCTTGCAACCTCGGGTCTATCCCTAAATGGGATATTTAATTTTTAATTTTTATTTTTACTTTTCACGTTTGAGACCATTTCAGACTTACAAAGGCACTGACAAAACAGGACAGAATTCTTGTATACCTTTCATCGGACTTCCCTGAACATTAACACTTTATATAACTACGGTACGTCGACCAAAGCCAGGAAAAGAACATCGCTACACTACTAGTAACTAATCTATAGAATTATCCAAGGGTTTCACCAAGCGTGCCAACCAATGTCCTTTTTCTGCCCCAAGTCTGATCCGGGATCACAGATGTTTCCCTGTCTCCTTAGTCTCCCCCCACCCTGGGTCCTGTCCCTTAGTCTGTCCTTTATGAGCTTGGCACTTTGGAAGCTCCTGGCTAGTTACCAGATGACTCCTTTTTAAGTCTGGCTTGGCCTGAACTGCGTAGCCCATTGTCCTGTCATTATGTGGTATTGAGCTGATGTGTTGCCTGTTTTAAAACACCATGTTTCCGAACAGACTTAACCAGTTCACATGCTGTCATCTCCCAGGAGGGGCAGGACTTCATCTGTGCAGTTGAGGCTCATTTTTATGACATTTGGCAAACTAATCTTTTTGGAACGTGTCGTTGAATCCAGTTACTGCTTGTTTTCTGAGGGTGACCACTGATTGGCTAACTGCTGGATCTCCTTTTTCTCCAGTTTTTGGAGCCTCAGGTTCCGAGGTCTGTTTCCTGTTTTTGCCACAGCTCCTACTTTTTCTCAGGACCTTTTCACTCTCACATAAATTTCCTTTATTTATTCTTTCCTACTTCGTGCCAGAAGCATATCTGTATTTTTTATAAACAGATATAATACATGACACCAAACACCCTTTATTCTTGACATTAAGATAAAAATGAAATGTATCCTATTATAATCTATCTTCTTTGGTATTACAGAGGTCTTTTTTCATACCCAATATCAACTTTGTCATTTTGGGTATTGTTATGAACTTCAAGCCTTTTATAGACTCGGGTTGTTTGACCTGTCAAAGTCACATGGCTCAAGTTGCCAACTTGACCAGTGGGAGCCACTCTTTCTCCTTTAAAGCTTTTTTTTTTAAATTTTTTTAAAAAGATTTTATTTATTTGACAGAGGTAGAGACAGCCAGCAAGAGAGGGAACACAAGCAGGGGGAGTGGGAGAGGAAGAAGCAAGGCTCCCAGCAGAGGAGCCTGATGTGGGGCTCGATCCCAGAACGCCGGGATCACGCCCTGAGCCGAAGGCAGATGCTTAACCGCTGTGCCACCCAGGTGCCCCTAAAGTTTTTTTTTTTTAAATTAGATTTATGTATTTATTTTATTTTATTTTTTATTTTTTTTAAAAGCTTTTTATTTATTTATTTATTTGACAGAGATAGAGACAGCCAGCGAGAGAGGGAACACAAGCAGGGGGAGTGGGAGAGGAAGAAGCAGGCTCATAGTGGAGGAGCCTGATGCGGGGCTCGATCCCATAACGCCGGGATCACGCCCTGAGCCGAAGGCAGACGCTTAACCGCTGTGCCACCCAGGCGCCCCATATTTTATTTCATTTTTTTAAAGATTTTATTTATTTATTTGGCAGAGATAGAGACAGCCAGCGAGAGAGGGAACACAAGCAGGGAGAGTGGGAGAGGAAGAAGCAGGCTCATAGTGGAGGAGCCTGATGCGGGGCTCGATCCCATAATGCTGGGATCACGCCCTGAGCCGAAGGCAGACGCTTAACCACTGTGCCACCCAGGCGCCCCTATGTATTTATTGTAGAGAGAGAGCAGGGGAGGGGTGGAAGGAGAGGGAGAGAGAGAGAGAGTCCCAAGCCGACTCCCTGCTGAGCACGGAGCTTGATGCCTGGCTGATCCCAGAACCCTGAGATCATGACCTGAGCCGAAATCAAGTGTCACCGCTCGGAACCGATTGAGCCACCCAGGCGCCTGCCACTCTTTCTTCTTTAGACATTGACATTCTGCCCTTGTAATTCGGAAAACTATCGTTGCCTCCTGGAGCTAACAGAATATTCCAGACCCACTCTGATTTTCTGGTCCCAAGACATAGAGTCACCTCCTCGCCAAGAAGTCCTGGGTCCCCTTCGCTGAGAAGAATATTATTGTTCACTCTCTGGATGCTAAGGATTGCCAAAGGAGTTGGTCGGTCAGAGTCTGCTGCTGATGCTGTTGGGAACTTTTAGGAACACAGAGCCGCAGATAGTTTTAAAAATATGCCTTTTTTCAGGTGCCTGGGTGGCTCAGTTGGTCAGGCGTCTGACTCTTGATTTCAGCTCAGGTCATGATCTCTCAGGATCATGAGATCGAGGCCCGCATTGGGCTCCCCGATTGGTGGGGAGTCTGCTTCTCTTTCTCTCCTTCTCCCTGTGACCCTGCACCATTCGTGCCTGTGCTCTCTCTCTAAAATAAATAAATAAATCTTTAAAAAAAATGCCTTTTTAAAACACATTTGTTGGGATGTTATTGACAGATCACTTTGTATCAGTTTCAGGTGCACAATGTAATGATTTGACATATACCTGTATTGCGAAATGATCGCCGCCATAAGTTTGGTTAGCACCCATCACCTCACATAGTTACAAAATTCGCTTTTTCTTATGATGAGAACTTTTGAGATCTGCTCTCTTAGCAACTTTTGTTAACTATAGTCACCATGCTATACATCACATCGCCTGGACTTATCTTAGAGCTGGAACTTTGTACCTTTGACTGCCTTCAAAAGTATGGAATGCTTCACAAATTTGCATGTCACCCGTGTATATGGACTGTGCCAATTTCTGCATCATTCCCATTTTAGTATATATGTGAGCACCTCTATGCCTTTTTATGGTCCTCAGTTCACATTCATTTTTCCTTTTTTTGTTTTTAAGATGTTATTATTTATTTTAAGAGAGAGAGAGAGTGCTGGAGAGGAGAGCAGATGGAGAGGGAGAGAGAGAGAATCTCAAGCAGATTCCACGCAGAGCCCAAAACAGGGCTCAATCTCATGACCCTGAGACCATGACCTGAGCCGAAATCAAGAGTCGGACAGTCAACCGACTGAGCCACTCAGGTGCCCCTTCATTTTTCCTTTTAACTTAGATTGTTGTGTCCTTTTTATCCTTCTAAAGTGGTCTCATTGCCTACTAAGAATTTCCCTTACCAAAAAAAAAAAAAAAAAATTTCCCTTACCTAGACACCAAGGAGTTGGGAAAACTCTGGGTTAATCTCAAACAATTTTTTATATTAATGGATTTTAAATTGGCTCAAATATGCTAATTCATTGTGAAATAAATACTGGACATCTTCTCTGAGCTAGAAGCCCATGATCGAGTCCCATGTGAACTGTGGAGTTTTATCAATTAGAAGGAAGACAGGCATGAAACAAACACATAAATAAATAGATTATACACATTGTGCAGAGTACCATGACGCTTCAGAAGCCAGAGGGCTCTGAGAGAAAGTGGTGGCAAGTCACGGAGGGCCTCTTTGAGGACACGAACCCTTAGCTACAATATGAAAGGATCAGTAGGAATCCCCCAGACTCAGGTTAGGGCGATGATGATGTCACAGAGAGAATGGTCTATGCTAAAGCCCTTAGTGGGCTCAGCGTTGCATGTTTCTGAGGCCAGGATGGCTGGACCACGGCCATGAAGGGCCAGAGGGAAGAAGACAAAGCTGGAGACACGGGCAAGTCATGCAGCCTGGGGTGAGAGGTCACTGCTTTATTCTGTGGGCAAGAGGCACCATCCAAGGTCTTGAAGCTGGGGTGACATGATTTACCTTAGCCTACACCCTGAAACATGCTGCACGGCTCTGTGGTGGACAAGGGGTAGAAGGGGGTCAAGACAGAGCAGCATGGCATGGTTCTGGACTAGATTGGGGGTGAAGCAGTGGTTTGGACAGAAGTGGGATCTACTGGGCTTGAGGCTGTCTGTGTGTGGGGGGGAGGGTGAGGATGGGGGCAAAGAAATTTCCAAAATAACTTTAGTGTGACTCAAGCGACAGGGTGCATGGAGGTGCCATTATGTTTTTATTCTCTGGGATTGGGAAGAGAATGTGTTTAAGGGAATTTTTGAGAGTTTACCATGCTAAATATTGGTCAAATTCAAAAAAAAAAAAAAGAAAAGAAAAGAAAAGAAAGACTCAAGTGTGGGAATGTGAGTGCCTATTTCCACAAGCCCTTGCCAACACCGAGAAGAATAGTGCCCGGCTTTCAATACATATTTGTCGAGTGAATGAATGATGAAATCAGTGGGTTTTATTTCTTGATTCAGTTCCGCAAATCACACGGTCAATGCCAAGCAATTTGAACTTCAGAAAGGAAGGAAATGGAGTGACTTGTGTTCTTCGTTCTCTGGTTTTCTCCCACCTCTTTTCGGGGGGGCGGGGAGCAGCTTCTGGAGGTAAACAGAGCAGAGGAGAGAGATGTTTTCTCAGACCTGGGAGGCAGGCTCGGTTGGAAGTGTTCTGTCTGGAGCAGCTGTCCGTCCCTGACCTGCCTCCCTGCCCTTCCTCCGTATCCCCCTCAGATGCGTGCGACATCTCCTTCGACCCGGACACGGCGCACAGGTATCTCCGGCTGCAGGAGGACAATCGCAAGGTCACCAACACCACGCCCTGGGAGCATCCCTACCCGGACCTCCCCAGCAGATTCGTGCACTGGCGGCAGGTGCTGTCCCCCCAGAGCCTGTACCTGCACAGATACTATTTCGAGGTAGAGATCTCCGGGGCGGGCACCTACGTTGGCCTGACGTGCAAAGGCATCGACCGGAAAGGGGAGGAGCGCAATGGTTGCATTTCTGGAAACAACTTCTCCTGGAGCCTCCACTGGAACGGGAAGGAGTTCACAGCCTGGCACAGCGACACGGAAACCCCGCTCAAAGCCAGCCCTTTCCGGAGGCTGGGGATCTACGTGGACTTTCCGGGGGGGATCCTCTCCTTCTATGGGGTAGAGCCCGATGCCATGACTCTGATTCACAAGTTTGAGTGCAAGTTTTCAGAGCCGGTCTACCCTGCCTTCTGGCTTTCCAAGAAGGAAAATGCCATCCGGGTCGTGGATCTGGGGGAGGAGCCTGAGAAGCCAATGCCAGCTTCCGCCGAGGCTGCTCCCTAGATGCCAGACTCTTGCTGGCCACAAAGACCGGGCAGCAGCCTGCATCTTAAGGGGGACTTGGGGATGGAAAGGTCTGCCGGTGGTAGTGGGCTTTAGGAATCCCGTGGGTCCCTGCGCAAGGAGAGAGGTCTCTGGCTTTTCCGTTTTGCTCCCTGCTGTGTTGTTCTCTATGTTATAGCACTCCCTAGGCACCGACACCCCGTTTCTCATCTTCTAGTGATATTCTCCTGTCTGCTCAGGTGAATGTCACACTGTGTCCAGGCTGGGTGATCAGGAATCTTCAGATCAATCAGAAAGACGGCAGGCTAATTAGAACCAATTACAAACTCTATTTTGCATTGCCTGCCCCCCGCACACTGTTCTGGATGCTGCGTGGCCATTGACTTCACCTTCACAGCAACCCCCTGGGGGTCGAGGCTCCTATCATCCTCATTTTGAAGATGGGGAAACTTTGGTCCCCGGGGGGATCAGTGAACTTGCTCAAAGTCATTGCGCTCCCATGGTGGGCGAGTGGCAGAGCTGGGATTTGAACCTGGGTAGGCTGATGTGGAGATTTTAACCGCTACGCCATGCTGCCCTCCTCATTCCATCGTGGGTGTTGTGTGTAAGGGAATAAGCTACGTGATGACCTCCTCGTCATGGACATTGAGTCTCTTAAACCCTCAGTGTCTTTGCGCCCACTCCGTCTGGCTGGGCCATGCAGCGGAGACCTCAGTACCTCACACGGCAGCTCATCCTGTTTTTGGATACTGAAGATGATACGAAATGTCTTTCCGGTGTCTGAGTCTTAGTCCTCATGACCTCTGCGGAGGGTCTCACCTCGTGATGTGGACTTGCCTGATTCCTCATTCAGAGGACAGTCCTTCAGGGGGCACCTGGGTGGCTCAGATGGTTAAGCATCTGCCTTCGGCTCAGGTCATGATCTTGGGGTCCTGGGATCCAGCCCCACCTCAGGCTCTCAGCTGAGCAGGGAGTCTGCCTCTCCCTCTGCTGGTGCTCTCTCTGTCTCTCTCCCTTTCAAATGAATAAATAAAATCTTAAAAAAAAAAAAAGTACAGTCCTTCAAATATTTGCAGGCAGTTCTCCTGCACATCCTTCAGGAAAGTAGTCTTGTTTCCATGCTGCATTTCCCACTTTTCTTCGTAACTTCTGGGTCTTTCCCTGGGAACTGTGTCAGGCAAGGCTCTTCCTCGTACGGTCTGATGGTCCTTTCTCAAGAGTATGTTTCTTTACGTCGCTTGTCTTGTTTCCAGAGACCCCATCCTCTATTCGTATCCAAGGATTTATACTGTGTAGGATTTGAATTTTTTATTGGATTTTTTTAAATTCGATTTTTATTGAGTTATTTTTTTACTTGGATTTTAAATTTCATTGCATCATTGCTGCTTGCTGAGATACTTTTGATTCATGATTCCACATCCAATAGATGAGGACTCCTTCCTAGCCTGGTGTCACCTACAGAGTGGGTAAACTTTTCTTCTGAAGTGTTAGTCATGTTGATACATACCGATGAGGGGAGGGACAAATATGGAATCTGGCAGCCCCCAGTCGATACCTTTTGGGTTTAGTTATTCAATAAGTTACACTTTGGTAAAACTATACTAAGGTACCCCACTTTTAGCCCTTTATCCCCAGACACCAGGAAGAACTTTTCCAAAGGGAGAAATCAAGACATGTCTAGAAATGTCTGCATTTCCTTGCTCGGTCTGTCCCACAATGCTCTCAAAAGACAAACTGAGGCCAGCTTGGCCTGCCTTGTCTTTTATTGAACCGCTGTGGGTTATCGGCCCTGGCTGCTTTATTTTCTAAATGCTCACCAACCGCTCGATTCAACCATTTTAGGATTCCTCTGCCGTGAGTTAACATCAAGTTGATGAGTCTGTTGTTTCCAGAACCTACCTTATTTTTCTTTTTAAAAATTAAGACAGTTTTGTATGTCCCCATCCTCTACCACTTTTCCTAATTTCTCCAAGATTACTGCCTGGCCTTTGGTCATATTGATAAACAGTGCCAGTGTCGTGAGATGTGGTTGGGTTAGGTCAGAATGCCTGAGCTCTTACAAAGGGACCCTTTGGGTGTCTCCTTCAGCAACTGGAACTTCCTTTCCCTGCCAGCTCCTTTCATTCATTCAATTTCAGTGTCAACACTTTGTGATTGTAGAGTCAGAACGTAGTTTTAGACACTACGTAATTCATTCTTGTCTCCACAGGTTGAAGTCCAAGTGCATACGGCATTCTTTTCCAGGAATGTTATGGAACCTGAGCAAATTCCCAAGTCCTCCCAAGGTTCATGATGGAATGAGGAGATAGGAATTTTGGCCCAGTCGTGGAACAACCTTTATTTCTCTAACCTGGTTCAGCATGGTTTTGGAGTGACTGTCCTCAAATCAAATTGGTTCAACACATGTAGCATTTATAACATGCAAGCCACTATGCTAGGCACTAAGTGCCCAGAACATAACTAGCTGTACCTTTTGATCACAAGAAGTTGATTCATATTTTTATTTTACTTGTTATTATTATTTATTTTTAGAGAGAGATCAGGGGGAGAGGGGCAGAGGGAGAGTGAGAGAGATAATCTTTTTTTTTTTTAAAGATTTTATTTATTTATTCAACAGAGATAGTGACAGCTGGCGAGAAAGGGAACACAAGCAGGGGGAGTGGGAGAGGAAGAAGCAGGCTCACAGCAGAGGAGCCTGATGTGGGGCTCGATCCCACAACGCTGGGATCACGCCCTGAGCCGAAGGCAGACGCTTAACCGCTGTGCCACCCAGGCGCCCCGAGAGAGAGAATCCTAAGCAGGCTCCACGCTCAGCACAGAGCCCAATGCGGGACTCAGTCTCACAACCCTGAGACTCACAACCCTGAGACTGTGACCTGAGTCGAAATCAAGAGTTAGATGCTTCACCAACTATTCGGGGCACCTGGGTGGCTCAGTTGGTTAAGCATCTGCCTTCGGCTCAGGTCATGATCTCAGGGTCCTGGGATCGAGTCCTGCATCGGGCTCCCTGCTCAGCGGGGAGTCTGCTTCTCCCTCTCCCTCTGTGGCTCCTTCTGCTTGTGTTCTCTCTCTCTCTTTCTGTCAAATAAATAAATAAAATGTTAGAAAAAATAGTTGTTAAACATATTTTTTAAAAAAGAATCTACTATTCAAGGGGCACTTGGCTGGCTCAGTCAGTGGAGCATGTGATTCTTGGTCTCAGGGTTGTGAGTTCAAGCCCCACATTGGGTATAGAGATTTAAAAATAAAATCTTTAAAAAAAAAAAGGAATCTACTATTCACAACAGTAACAGACAAGGCAGTAGTATGGAATGCATCCCTCAATTCCATGTTTGATGTGCTGCCTCTAATTTAATGTCTTCTCAGGCCATCTTGGGTTTTGTATTGTGTCGTTGACTGACCATCTACCCGATTGCTCCCATCTCTACAACCAGATGCCCCCATTTCGGGGCTCACCACTCCAGCCTCATTAGCCAAAGACAGAAATGGAAGAAATGGTAGAGTGCACATTTCCTGCTTCTCCCAGCTCCCTCAGATTTGAGCTTGACTTCCCTCTCCCTGCACCCACGATGAGACATGGCGGTGGTGGGGCAGGTGGCCTTTCAAGGAGGGTCACTATATTGTGTGCAGCTGATATGCACATGCAGGGCACACACTGTGTATGGCTTGGGTAGAGTGACTGGTCATCTAGTCTTTGTTGGGACGTGCTTAGTCTTTATCTCCATTTCTGGTTTGTTCTCTAGTCTTGTTGAGAAAATCCAGTCTCCCTGGAGGGAAGAGGCCCAGGTACTGGAAAAGAAGAGGGCAGACAGGTCATCTGACAAAGACTGAGGGTCAACGTAGCAGTGATGTGGACTTCGAGGTTAAAATCCTTTCCCCCAAATTAACGACTTTTCCCCTAAATTAATTAATGTAGTGACCCTGATCACTTGGGGAAAAAAGTGTGTGTGTTTATGTCTCATATAAAAAAATAATTTTCCAAAGATCTACTAAGCTACTATAGTCAAACTCAGTGAAGCCCTTATCCTGTCTGAGGTGCTTTGAGCTCTAGCAATTTGGTGTTCTCAGCCTTTTCAAATTATAACTTGCTTCCAGAAGTTTCCATAAAAACCCTTGTCATCCTTTCTTCTGTTCCAGCCATTCCTCCCGGGCCCTCCTCTCTGCATCCTGGCCCCATCTTCTATTCAGTCAGTTTCAAGGTAGATTTTTTTTTTTAAAGATTTTATTTATTTGTCAGAGAAAGAGAGAGAACACAAGCAGGGGGAGCAGCAGGCAGAGGGAGAAGCAGGTTCCCTGCTGAGCAGAGAGCCTGACGACGTGGAGCTCGATCCTAGGACCCTGGGATCATGACCTGAGCAGAAGGCAGACGCTTCACCAGCTGAGCCACCCAGGTGCCCCACCTGGCCCTTCTTTATTCTCAAAACATCAGCGATCACTTTCGTACCCTTAAGCAACCCATCACGCGTTCATCAATGACAGACCCATACCTGGAGCCCATTAAGAGACTCTAAACCTGGGACGCCTGGCTGGCTCAGTTGGAACATGGGACTCTTATTTTTTTATTTGATGGAGATAGAGACAGGCAGCGAGAGAGGGAACACAAGCAGGGGAAGTGGAGAGGAAGAAGCAGGCTCCCAGCGGAGAAGCCCGATGTGGGGCTCGATCCCATAACGCCGGGATCACGCCCTGAGCCGAGGGCAGACGCTTAACCGCTGTGCCGCCCAGGCGCCCCGGAACATGGGACTCTTATCTCCAGGTCATGAGTTTGAGCCCTGTGTTGTGTGTAGAGATTACGTACAAATAAAATCTTTTAAAAAAAAGCCTACAGGGGTGCCTGGGTGGCTCAGTCGTTAAGCCACTGCCTTCGGCTCAGGGTGTGATCCTGGAGTTATGGGATCAAGCCCCACATCAGGCTCCTCTGCTGGAAGCCCACTCCCCCTGCTTGTGCTCCCTCTCTCGCTGGCTGTCTCTCTCTCTGTCAAATAAAGAAATAAAATCTTTTTAAAAAAAATCCTACAAAGCTACTATTGCATAATTTTTAGGGCCGACCTAAAAATAAGGTGGACAACTGCCACACAGAAGCCCTCACTGTCTCTGGTGACTCCTTACGCCCAAACAAGAACATATAATAGCGGTTGGTCAGACATATTAGAGATCCTGGATCCTCTCTCTCTGGAAATCCACCTCTGGCTACCACACCCCTCTGCTGACGTTTTGCTGAGGTATCCTCCAAAAAGCTTAGATTCTTTGAAGATTAATGAGAAGTAGAAAGGGCCTTAACATTTTGAGTACTCCTTTTGAATACCATTTCTTATTTCATCTCTGGAGCCCTGGGAGAGAGAATTTTCCCTGTTTCAGGGAATGAAGACAAAAACACTGGTGGCTCAGAGAGGTCATGGAACGTGGTCAAGGACACACAGTAATCACTTCTGAAAGAATGAAGGATTTGTGTTTATTTTTACCTTTTTAAAACAATTTTATTTTTAAGGAATCTTTACACTCAAGGTGGGGCTCAAATTTACAACGCTGAGATCAAGAGTCCCACGCTCCACCGGCCGAGGCAGCCAGGTGCCCCTGTGTTTATTTTTTACATGAAGTTCGGTTCACAGATTCTGAGACACAAGCGCAGCTCACATCGGTTCTTCTCAGTGTGGTTTCCCCACCAGCCCCATCAGCACCATCCAGAAACTTCTTAGAAATGTAAATTCTTGGGCTCCCAGCCTGGATTGAGTGCTCTGAAACTCTGGGGACCGGGCATAGCAGTCTGGTTTATTAAGGCCTCGAGGGGACTGTAAAGCCCATGTCAGTTTGAGAACCACTGGTTTCCATCTATCTCTCCTTAACCTGCTCTGTTCTTCAATTAGCAATAGCTGGACTTCGAACTCCTCTGTGCTTGTCTTGGTTCTCCCCCTTGTGGATAATACAACATTTCTAGCCAGTGCCGTTGTTTTCCACCTGCTTCTTTCAAAGTCAAAGGGCAATTTGGCAGCCTGGAAAATCACGGACTTCTCAGGAACAGAAGCTTTGCTCAATTAACTGTGTGACACCACATAATGGGGGAGGTGATGAAAAAATGCGAATTTTTCCGCTTTCCCTGGTAACAGTACTTGCATAGTTCTTCACACATTGTAAGATGCCCTTCCAACACATCCATTCATTTGACCCCGACACTCACCTGTGAGCTAGGCGGAGGTGAGATCTCCATTTTACAGAAGGGGAGCAGGCCTGGAGCGGCAAGGGAATTATCTAGGGTCAGGTAGCTGGTCATGGCACAGCCTGGTTTCACCGCACACCCCCCTCCTCGGGCCCCCAAGCCCTTTCCCGACTTCCTGCTGGCTGAACCGGGCAGGTGGCTGTGGGTGCAATGTTAACTAGGGGAGCAGAGCGGGCTGGGGTGAAGGAGCCGTACCCTCTGGGCTTCTCCAAACCACATGAGAGGGTGGGAAAAGGAAGTAGAGATTGGGGCCACATGGGAAGACGGTTTTATCAGAATTGTGAAGAACACAGGGCAGAAAGAACACCTAGGGGCTGGCATGGAGCCTCCAGGCTGCTGGTAGCCTGGATATTTGAGAAATCTCCATTTCTGCCTTTGAGAAATGTTTTCCTCTCCTGGTCTTAAGTCTGATGAGAGCTATTTGCCTGCCTGCCTCTTTGGGTCCTTGTGGCGCCAGTTCTCCACGATTGGCTTATCCCATCCGGTCACCTTGCAGGTAAGATGTAGGTGTGTGTGTGTGTGTGTGTGTGTGTGTGTGTGTGTGTGTGTGTGTGTAGTGAGTGGAACGGGGAGGAAGCCGAAGTAAATTCCATGCTCACCTACTTTAATTAACGTAGTCCTCGTAGGACAACATCCTGCAGGGTGGGGATTGTGTGTCTTCCACGGGTAAGAAAATGAGAGCTCAGAGAGGCCGAGTCGCTTGTTCAAGGTCACAGGGCTAGTAAGGAGCGGCAGTGGGGTTCCAGCCAGTCTCTCTGACTCCCAGGTTTGTGCTTCTCCGCGGGGCCGCACTTGGCCCTCAGCATGGAACCGAGACTAAGTCGGGTGGATGAAACCGCTCTGATGTTCCTGAGCCTCGCTGATTAATTTGGACTTTCGCAAACAAGCCACGTCAGGGGCGCCTGGTGGCTCAGTCAGGTAAGTGTCCGACTCTTGATTTTCGGCTCAGGTCATGATCTCCGGGTTGTGAGGTCCTGCTTAAAATTTTCTCTCACTCTCTCCCTCTGCCTCTTCACCCCTCCCATCCCACTCTCTCTCTCCACCTCTCTAAAAACAAACAAAACAAAAAACACAAGTTACATTCAATCTGTAGCCGTTCTGGGGGTAGTGTGCTTACAGACCCGAGCTTACAGACCGGAGCCCTCTGCGTAATGGTACTCTCCTCCTGGCCACCCTCCTCCGCCTGGCCTTCCCCATAGTTTTTTTTTTTTTAATTTTTTAAAGATTTTATTTATTTATTCGACAGAGATAGAGACAGCCAGTGAGAGAGGGAACACAAGCAAGGGGGAGTGGGAGAGGAAGAAGCAGGCTCATAGCGGAGGAGCCTGATGTGGGGCTCGATCCCATAACGCCGGGATCACGCCCTGAGCCGAAGGCAGGCGCTTAACCGCTGTGCCACCCAGGCGCCCCGAGAGTGAGAATCTTAAGCAGGCTCCAGCACAGAGCTCGATCTCACCACCCTGCGATCACGATCTGAGCCAAAACCAAGAGTCGGACCCCTAATGGACTGAGCCACCCAGGTGCCCGTGTGTCTGTCATCTTTAACTTCAGGTCTCCAGGTTCTGTCTTCATCAAAGTAGTCCCCTTGTTCTCCCTAATTGCCTTGCTAAGATGTGAACTTTGAACGTATGACATAGATTTATGCTAATATAACGTTACTTTTGTCTATGTTACACATTGAGCTTTTACAGAAGATATGATTTGCAAATAGGATTTTGTTGTTCAAAATGGTCAAAAAGCCCACTGAGACCCTGGTCTCTTTCGGGTCATAAGTGACAGCAGGACCTCAGGAACCACGTGCACTCGGACGGTTGGCTCTAAGGACCCAAGTCATCGCTCCTGATTGGATCATAAGCCATGGCAAATGGTACAGACCTCGTGAAACAGGTACACCGTGTTTCATATCATTTTTTTTTAAAAAGTAGGCTCCATGCAGTGTGGAGCCCAGCATGGGACTTGAACTCACAACCCTGAGATCAAGACCTGAGCTGAGATCAAGAGTTAGTTAGACGCTTGACCAACTGAGCCACCTGGGTGCTCATTTGTCGTTATTCTTTTAAAAACTATGCACGCATATGGTCATTTTTTACCTTCATCTCAGTGTGTGCACGTACACATGTGTAGAGACTGGAGCAGGCATTGATTACTTGGCTGCCCAGAGCAATGATCCCAATGACACCCATGAGGACAACGACAATAGGACTATAGTTAGCACTTATGGAGGGCTGAATATCTAACAGGCCATCTTTTTAGTCTGCAAAAAACAAAAAAAACCCAAAAAAAACCCAAGTCTGATGTCGAAACTGTTGTTGTCTTTGTTTTACAGATGAGTAAACTGAGGCATAGGGGATCAAGTAATGTGCTTGTGTACACAGAGCTAGTAAGCTGGGCTGGGGCCCAAACCCGGAGTCAGACCCCAGACCCCTCATTCTTCTCCGCTCGCTGTAGTGTTTTCTGGGATGCAGCTGGGGGGTACTCAGATCAGAGGGCTGAAAGCTAGTGGTAGAAGGAAGAGGGGGAACGGAGGTGAGCCAGGACGGAATGTGCTGTGTTTCGGGAGCTGCCCAGCTGGGTGTCTCACCTGATAGCCCCTAGTTAGATATTTAGCCTGATGTCTCCTCCCGGAGCCAGTCTGAGCTGGCTTGGAGCTGAGGCTCTGCACAGATTCCCCACCCCCGCCCCCCCGCCACCCCAACCTTGTCCTGAACTTACCTTTAGCTCATTATAATACTAAGATCTCCACCTATGGGTGGAATTTTCTGCCATTTTTGGACATAATGTATGCACTAACATGTGGATGGGCTGGGCCTGAGTGATTGCCCCGAGATGCCCAAGGAGTAGAATATGTATAAATTCCTTCATGTATATGCAAGCTCCTTGCCCCGCCCCCTCATACACTGAACACAATCTTCCCCTCCTCACGCCCCGGAGACAGGGCTTTGGGAGACAGCTCTTTCCCTGGCTCCTTACTCGCCTCACGTAATCAAAAGTTCTTTGCTTTCAAACACTTCCTCCGGTTGTGCTCAATTTCATGAACCCCAACGGGCGACCCCCTCTTGAATTCAGTCACTGTACTGTCTCCCAGAGCCGTGCTCGTGCGTGTGGTTGAGGCTGAGTGACATTTTCCACGAAGCAGGGCTTCCCTGTAGAGGTTTCTGGTTAGCATTCCAAAGCACTAAAACAACTTACGTTCCTCTTACACATTTGCCTGCTCAGTTCGAGGGTGAGTGAGGAAACGACTGTAAACATATTCAGGATCCTGGGGATAGCCACCTTATGGCCAAACAGCTATGAACGTAAGAAGTACGTCATGAATATTTACACGTCATTAATCACAATCACAGCTCAACGCCAGGCTCCACGATACATATATATTTTTTCCTTTAAGAACTTAAATTTGACGAACACTGTTCTTGTTGTCCTAGAAATGGGATGACCAGCTCTTTCAGAATATACAGCAACTGCCTCCACCACAGCAGTGCCCAGTTTAGGAGATTTACGGTAAAAGCCATGTTTCCTAGGAGGTCAGTACAGAAAGCCAGACTTCTACTGGCAGTTTCTGGGAGAGATCAGCTTTCCATCCAACGCAGGGGTTTACCTTTCCTCTGGGAAATGTTTATGACAGAAAAGGCTCAACTGGGATATCCATCGGCTTCTCCTGTACCTCTGGTGTTTGGTGGGGTTGACAACGGCCAAGGATAAAATGAGCGGGTCATCTCAGGATCATGGAAAGCCTGGACCCGAGGCTCAGGAATGCCCCCTATTTTCTTTGTGAGAAGGGAGACAGTGCTGGCCCCGTGTGCCGAAAGTGTGAAACATGTGTCTTGGCTTGGAAGATCGTCTCTACCAAAGAGTGGTTCCAAAGGATCGGAGAGGGGCCCCAGAGGCGGTTTCTCGTGAGCATCCTGGAGCAGCTGGACAGCTTCTACCTGCTGCACTATTTTCAGAATATCCTTCAGACCACGCAGGGGAAGGAGTTCATCTACAGCCGCTCCCGGGTCAACCTCAGCAGGAAGGAGGGAAAAATCGTCAGGTCTTCCCTGAACCAGATGTTGGATAAAACCGTAGAGCAGAAGATGAGGGAGATTCTGTACTGGTTTCGGAGAAGCACCCCCCGGACCAAGGCAAAGTTTACACTCTCGCTGCTGCAGATGTGTGACCCCAAGCTCCTGCTCACGGCTGCCAGTGTCACCAGGGTCCTGTTTCTGACATGGCGGAACAATGTCGCAGGTAAACGAGGCCGCAGGGGGACTAGGAAGGCCGACTTCAGAAGCCACACCCAGGGATCAGGGGTGTGGACAAGCCTAGGTAGCTGGGGATCTTCCAGAATGCAGGCTAGGGTTCCTTGTCCTCACCTGCAGTCCTGTTTACCAAAGGAGGAATTGCCGACTGTGACTTCCTTCTAGAAAAGTATAAAGTGCACGCACAGAAGGAAGTGCAGAGCTTGTAACTGTCAGGCATGGATTTATTTATTGTCTTTGTCTTTTTAGAGCTTTTTCTTTCTTTAAGATTTTATTTATTTACTTGAGAGAGAGAGAGAGAGAGAGCACAAGCAGGGGTAGCAGGAGACGGAGAAGCAGGCTCCCTGCTGAACAGTGAGCCCGATGCTGGACTTGATCCCAGGACCCAGGGAAGCATCTGAAGGCAGACGCTTAACCGACTGAGCCACCCAGGCGACCCTTCCTGCAATTTTTATATAGAAACTCGGAGGACCCCTCCCCACCCCGCTGGAAAACCCAGACATAACTGGCCGGGTCCGTTTCATGTAGATTGAAGAGAAGCAAGTAGAAATAGAACTGCTTGCCTCACCTCCTTTCCTCCACACCCCTGCTTAGAGAGCAACCATGTCTTGGCCGTTGGCTTTTCAGGCCTCAATCAAGACACTAGGGGTGTGTTTTTCTTTCCCGAGAAAGACTACAACCCGCAGTCTGAGACCTCAGATGTTTGCTGGGCAGCCGGCACCAGGAACGCGTCCTTCCCTTTGTCCAGAGCTTCAGGAAGAGAAAATTCGCTTGACAACGTGGGGGGTGAAGCATCTAATTTTGGTAAGTCAGCGTGTGGCAAGGAAGCTAATAGGCAGGAGGCCGGGAAGGCCCAATGGAGTTGGAGCGGCGGGCAAGGTAGTGGCATCTGGAGGTGGCAGATTTGGAAACGAACGTTCAGTTGGTGCTAACAGTGTGTTGAGCTCACGGATCCTTATATCATCGAATCCCACATCCGGTAGGGGAGAAGCAAGAATTAAAGGCAGTCATTATAACCTTGAAGTCCACGTTTTCACTTCTCCATCTGGGTGCCTCTAAGAGACACCTGAAAATAGAGCTAAGATAGGACAATATCAAAGGGTTTCCCTTGCAGTCTCCCTTTGTCCTGGGCCACCACCCTCCGTCTGGCCCCTGAACTTTGGCGTTGTGGGTACCTCTAGGGGTCAGCCCACCAGCGCCTATTTTCATTTTGTTTTTTAAAGATTTTATTTATTTATTCGACAGAGATAGAGACAGCCAGCGAGAGAGGGAACACAAGCAGGGGGAGTGGGAGAGGAAGAAGCAGGCTCATAGCGGAGGAGCCTGATGTGGGGCTCGATCCCATAATGCCAGGATCACGCCCTGAGCGGAAGGCAGATGCTTAACCGCTGTGCCACCCAGGTGCCCCCCAGTGCCTATTTTCTGCAGCATTGCATTCAGTCTTGAGGAGGAAACAAAAGCAGTGGGGAACTGGGGCCTCACCTCAGGGCTCTCCTAAGTTGGTTTGTGAAGCGAGATCTCGACGTGACATAATTATAAGAAACCCAAAGCATCGACTCTCAAGCACTTTTTATCTGGAAACTTCCAGTTTCATAAACAGATAGGACAATGTAATAACCATCACTCAAGTTCAATAATTATCAACACTTGACCCACTCATGTCATTCATTTCTCCCTTTTCAAAATTGTTTACATTTGTTTTTCTTGGGGTATTCTAAGGGAATTCCAGGCAAAAGCCCATTTCACCCGAGCCAGGCAGGCTTTGCTACTCTAAGTATCTCCTTGAATTGGGAAGCCTGAAAAGTCCTTGTGCCTTTGATTGGGGAGGTTGTCATTTCCAGTTTGGCAGAAGAAGTGACAAAAATCCAGCGGTCTTGTGGGTGGATTCTGATGAGCTCTAGTTCTGGGGAGGGGGTTTGCTGAGGGCTTCTCTTGGCCTGGAGTTACCCTAGACACAACCCCATCCTGCCCCGTTCTCTGGCTTTCCTCTAGAAGGACAATGGAAGAGTTCGATCCAGTGTATTTCCGAGATGAATAGGCTGTTTTCCAGAAAAGCAGGCATGTCAAAGTCAGAATACGTGCCCTCCGATCCACTGGTTGACTTGGACGTCGTCAAAGACCTGTCTTCTGGGGTCAGCAAATACCAGGACTTCATCCGTAACCTGCCCATTCACCTCTCCAAATATATTCTAAGTACGCTGGGCTGTACTGGGGGATTTCTCGAGTTGCTGCTCATTATGGCTGGGTTGGGAGTTTCCCAGCTCCATTTTTTTTGTTTTGTTTTGTTTTGTTTTTTTTCAGGTATGCTGGATAAAAACAGCCTGAACAGGTGTGCCTTGGTGAGCCAGCACTGGGCCACGCTGGTGCAGCAGGTCAAGATGGATCTGTCCATGCATACGTTCATTCAGAACCATATTGCCTTCTTGCAGGTACTTCCTGTCTGGGTGGGGTCCATCCGGAGACCGGCCCCATTTCCGCGTTGAGGTCGGCCTGACTGTAGGCCTTTGCGGTCTATTCCGTAGACCCTTAGTTGGCCTCCTGCTCCAAGTTTGCTGCTTTACGGGCTTCAGTGGCCACTTCCTTTGTGTCTGGTCTCCCCGTTAAGCACCCCACGGTCAATGCATCTAGCAGGGACAACGTATATAGAAACTTCTCAGGAAGAGAGAGGTGGAGCCTTTCTGAAACCTCGCAGAGCGGGCAGTTGTTTTCCCCGGAGAGCTCTGTTGTGGCTTTTGCAATAAGAGGGACAAGACGATGTCCTTGGAGTAGCTTATACGGTACACAGATGTTTCAAAGACCATGAAGTATATATTCTTGGGTCAAGGTGCCATTTTCCTGGAGAGTATCCGTCTCTGGCATTTTTGCTTCTATTTCCTGCCTGAAGCCTTACCCTCAATCATGGGCTCTTGAGAGCTTGAGTTTTTCTTAGCAGAGATAGATCACAGAAGACAGAAAGAGGCCAGCACTGTGAGGCAGGCCATCCTCTGGGAAGCTGAGGACTGCTGGCCATTTCCCGCTGGTGGCTCTCCAGATGTCTGGTATTCGTTATTGACCGTACGCCAGTCTGCGCACGCTGCCAGCCTAGTGGGTCAGGCCGGGGCCTTCCTTCGCCAGAGTTTACCCACCTTTCGGATCTTGCCAAATACTAGTTTCTGCCTCCTCTTGGAGAGTAAGGGCCAAACGTAGTAACCATTTTCTGTGTATTTTTTCCCCTCAGGGATCCTACACAAAGGGAATCGATCCTAATTATGCCAACAAGCTTTTTATCCCAGTTCCTACAATAACCGATAACGGGAAGTGCATGCGTGTGAAAAATCAGAAATTGAAACTGAGAGCAAAGGTGGGTGGCGGTGGCGTCTGGGGCAAGTCCCTGTGAGTGTGTCCTGTTCTCCGTAGCCGAGCTGGAATCCAGACTCAGCCGTCACATGAGGGTAGAGGAAATGGGAGGATAGAGGCTATAGCATGTGGATTTAGGTCTGGGAGGTGACATTCCCTAAGGGAGACCAGAGTTCTGTGCTGTGTGTCCTTAAGCAAGTGACTTCCTCTCCTCCAGCCTTAAATTCCTCATCTGGTAAGCGAGTGGATGTCAGTGATAGCTGGGATTTTCCTCGACACCCGTCGTCCATGCGTCCAGAGGCTGCAAAAGCGTGGCTCAGAAATGGAAGGGCCAGGGAAGGTCCAGAATGTCCAAGGTCCTGAATGAATTAATCCTCCTCCCCTTTCACTTTCAGGTTTATTCTGGTTCTAGGAACGAAGGGGGGAGTTACTTAACCATAGACCCCCTACCAAATCTCAGGCAATAATGAAGAGCAGGTGAAAGGCTCTGAGCTCTCTATATAGCATGTCCAGGCGTGATGGTCATTCCTAAAACCATCAGATTCTTGCCCCCTCCTCTCTGCTCAAGGGACTTCTATTTTGAAATCTATTCCGTGGGCCCCAAAAGGGTACTTAATGAGGCATGGCCAGACTCTAACTTCTCATAAGGCACCTATGTCGTACGAGTTAGAATTTGAGGGATAGAAGGGACCGGAGCAACCTCTAGCTCATATGTCTGTAGAGGCCAGACAGGTTGCATGAATGAGGGAGGTTGGTGGTGTGAGCGAGTATGACGGAACCACCGTGAGCTGGAGAGTTCCCTCCCCATCTGAAGGGGCCAGTTGCTGTGCAGCTCCAGTGAATTATTGGCATGGGAGACTACGGACCTCCACCTCCCCATCCATCTGAGCTTTCAAGAGGAGTCAGAAATCTGAATTATCTTGTGACATCTCTCGTTTTCCTTAAATGCGGGCAACCAATGAAAAGCATTTTTTAAAAAAACTATGGGGGCCAAAGAAAACACATTTGTGGACTTCATTTGACCTGCAATTTTTTTTTATCTTTGCGTTGGCCCACTCACTCATTTTACGGATGAAGAGACTGGGGCACAGAGAGTTTCAGGTCTCCCAGACAGAGTGACAGAGACATAAATTGGACGCTGACCCGCTCTTTCCAAGCTTGTTGCTCTAAGTATAACAGAACCAACACCCTTCTTTTTTAGGTGACGTAGCTGGTAATTGCCTGACAAAAAAGGACTACCTGGACAGTGTTTGATTTTTTTTTAAATTTTTTTTGAAGATTTTATTTATTTATTTGACAGAGAGAGACAGCCAGCGAGAGAGGGAACACAAGCAGGGGGAGTGGGAGAGGAAGAAGCAGGCTCCCCACTGAGCAGGGAGCCTGATGTGGGGCTCGATCCCAGGACTCCGGGATCACGCCCTGAGCCAAAGGCACACGCTTAACGATTGAGCTACCCAGGCGCCCCCCGGGGAGAGGCTTCTAAGGTGGACATCACTACTGGGTTAGAAATCAAGAAGGAGGTTGAGCCAAGAAAAATGGGCATTCCAAGGAAGAGTCTATGGGCATGGAGAAGAAGGCTAAGTAGGAAGGAGACTTTGAAGAGATGTTCCCAGGAGGGCTCCCAGGTCCAAACATGATGCTGTGGTCTTCTTTGCTTTCATGATAAACTCACACTCTTTTTTGGTTTCCTGCTAGCATGGTGGTCATGTCCTGCTATTCAAGGGTAAAGAGTATGGCTGGAAAGAGGAGTGAAACTCAGTCTGGTTGAGTCATTGTGCCAGAATTCAGCATGTCTGGCATGCCACAGTGGATCAGAAAGTGTGCCATGGAGGGAGGGAGGGACAGGCGAAAGGAAGGAAGGGAAAGAAGAAGAGAGGGAGGGACGAAGGGAGGGAGGAAGGAAGTAAGGAGGGAGGAAGGAAGGAGGGAGGGAGGGNAGGGAGGGAAGGAGGGAGGGAAGGAAGGAGGGAGGGAGAAGGAGGGAGGGAGGGAGGGAAGGAAGGAACTCTTAGAAAAGGAAGGAAAACACCCCTGTTGAGACTTGATAAAACTGGTTTCCTCTTTCTGAGGCTCGGATATATCCCATCTGTAAAACAATGAGAATACTTCATGGGGCAAATGATGTACTTCTTGTGGCAGCTGTAAGGAGAAATCAAGCTTGCCTCCGTGTGCAGACACTGAGGCACAAATGCAGTGTGTAGCTGTGATTTCCCATATGGCTTGAGTGCCCACCAGTACGCTTTGTACTGTCAGGTGTATGCGTATACCCACGAAAGCCAGACTTCTGCGACATAGCCCGTTAGAGGGCACCTGTGACTTTATTTTGTGAGCGTTACCCTTTGTGAGCTGGGTTTTTGGAAAAGTTGAGCTTTCGGTGACCTTGGAAGTTCATGGACTCAGAACACACAGAAAATACAAAGAGATGGAGGACGAGTCAGGACCCTTGACTCTCCGTGGATTACTTTAGGGCCTGCTCCTGGGTCCCTCTCAACCCACGTGTAGTGGCAGCCACAGCCCAAAGAGGAAGAATCCTTGGGCCCTTACGTCTCTACCAGGGAAGACCTTAGGGGGTGCATGTTTGGGGCCCAGGGTAAAGTTGCCACTGTGCTTTGACTCTGAGTGTTCCCTTGTTAGAATGACTACAACCTGTGGGCCGCATACCAGAACCAGGAAACTCAGCAGGTCCAGATGGAGGAGAGAAATGTCTTCTGTGGGACTTACAATATCCGCATTCTCTCTGACACGTAGGTACTGGGGTCAGAATCTAGGTCTTCGGGGACGCTTGAATTACCCACACTGGCATCTTTAGGATTCCCGTGACCCTGTTCACTTGGAAAGGCAATCCTTCCTCACCTCAAGCTCCAGCCCCCCACCGACGTGAGATCCCCTTCGGAGAACAGTGCTGGGTGTTTGCACCATTCTCGGCAGTGGGTAGAGGACGATGTCCCGTTATCATTTTGGGTATACTGATCAACAGTCTTTCACACAAGTCACGTGCATGAAACCATTGCTTTTCTTGTAATATTTTATTGTATTTTTTACTAATTTTAGAAGTAATATATGCTTAATGCAGAGAGGAAATCCACCAAATGCCAGAAAATGTGTAGAGAAAAGCAAAGACCTCCTATAATCTTCATGTATAGTAATACGTGAATTAATATTCATTATATTAATATTCATGTATATTTATGTGTATTCTAGAATTTTCTTTGCATGTATACCTACAAATTTTAAATAAAAATGGGGTTATGGGGGCGCCTGGGTGGCTCAGTTGGTTAAGCATCTCTCTTTTGCTCAGGTCATGATCGCAGAGTCTTGGGATCGAGTCCCGAGTCAGGCTCCCTGCTCAGCCAGGAGTCTGCTTCTCCCTCTCCCTCTACCCTTTCCCCGCTGCTTGTGCTCTCTCTTTCTCATGCTGTCTTTAAATAAATAAATAAATGCATCTTTAAAACAATGGGGAGATGCTGCACGTATTTCTGTAACCCACTCCAGCAAAGTACCGCGGATATCTTTCCATGTTAAACATGAAAATGGTGGTGATGATAACCTCATGGTGTGATATCCCTTCGGTATGCCAGAAGAAGGCCCTTCAACAATCATCTTATTTTTTTAAAGATTATTTATTTATTTGAGAGAGAGAGAGCGAGCCCGAGCCCAAGTAGGGGGTGGGACAGAAGGAGAGGGACGGAATCCCAAACAGATTCCCCCCTGAGCTTGGAGCCCATCACAGCGCAGGGCTTTATCCCACAACCCTGAGATCATGACCTGAGCCAAAACCAAGAGGTGGACGCTTAACCAACTGAACTACCCAGGTGCCCCAATAATCAATTTTCTGCCATACTTTAGGCTTAGGATTTCACTCTTTATTCATCAGGTTTTGTGGAGTGTGTCTCTCTCTATTTTATTTTTGACTGTGAATCTTACTTACAAATTACATCTTGACCAGTCAGTAGGGGGAAGACACAGCAGATTGGGGAAAGGCAAAGATGAGTTTTTATGGCTGGCATGGTGATAAGTGCCCTTTACAAGAGGTGATGGCTGATTGAAGTCTAGACATAACAAGGGGAAGGAGGATGAAAATATCAAGAATTACTTCTCATATCCAGACATGACTACATCTCTGTTTGCTGAAATAATCCCACTTTACTCTGTGGTCCTGGAGTTATTAATAATAGTGTCCCCTTTCACAATAGAAAATTCTCAGTTTGGACAATAAATGATTTGGTCATCTTGCTCATATCTATTTGCTAATAATCTTATGATTGGACAATTAACTTACCCTGTTTTACTGGACTGCATGCTCACTGAAGGCAAGATCCATATCTTAATTCATCTTTGTATTTCCCATGGTACTTGATAGCACAGGGCTTTGAACCTAATATAGGCTCATTGGATATTGGTTAAGAGAAAAAAAAAAAGAAAGAAACAGTGGGATATGCCATTGGTATAGGGCTTCCCAGCTGTGTTCCTCTGAGGTTTTCCACAAAAAAAGATTTCTGTGGTCAAACAAGTTTGGGAAATGATGCATATTCTGTTCTCTCTCTTGAGGGTTTCTCGTATGTTAGCAGATTTTTTTTTTTTTTTTTTAGTTTTGCCTGTTGTCTTTAGGTTTTAACCTGAAATGACTTTTTGGTATGGTATGTGGTAGGGGTCCACCAGGGATGTGTCTTCTTCCGCTTTCCACTATACCATTGCTGCAGGTGACAGCCATCATACTCAGGGAGCTCCTGGAAGGACACTAACTCTTCTTTCATGGATCATCTTTTTCCCCTGGCAACTCAGGTGGGACCGAAACAGAGTCATTCACTATTCTGGGGGAGATTTGGTCGCAGTGTCATCCAACCGGAAGATCCAGCTTCTAGATGTCATACAAGGAAAGGAGTTACCCATCGAGTTCCGAGGCCATGCTGGGAGTGTCCGTGCCCTCTTCTTGTGTGAGGAGGAGAACTTTCTACTGAGCGGGAGTTATGACCTGAGTATCAGGTGAGTGGTCCAAGGGAGTTGGGGTCCACCCCCCCCCAGGGCCTAAAGTCAGCTTGTGGAAGAAACATGCATGCTTTTTCCTTTTCATGTTTATTGAAAACTTATCCTAAATCATACTGACTTCTTGAATAACCCATACCATTTTTTTTTCTTTATTTGGCGAGGTAAAAACCAATAATTTGTATACTGTTTAAACTTTGAATGAGAATGATTTGCAGCGATTATCAGATCTATTTTCTAGCTGAAGGCTGTGAATCAGAAGGTATATTTTTTAAAATTTTTCATGATTTTATTTGCTTATTTGAGAGAGAGTAAGAGAGAGAGAACGAGCAGGGGGGAGGAGCAGAGGGAGAGGGAGAAGCAGACTCCCCACCAAGCAAGGAGTCTGATGCGGGACTTGATCCCAGGACCCTGAGATCACGACCTGAGCCAAAGGCAAACGCTTAACTTACTAAGCCACCCAGGCGCCCTTTGGAAAGTATCTTTTTTAGCACTCTTAGATGATGGCATAATTTATATATATTTTTTATAGATTCCTCAGGGAAAAGTGGTTTTCTGTGGGTATGAAATACGGTATAGAAGCAAAATAGTATTTAAAAATGTACATATACATTTATTTGTAAACAATATAATAAACATCCATGTACTGTTACTCAGGCCAAGAAATAGGTTGTTACTGTTCCCCAATTCTCACTGTGTGTCTTTCCCTTCTTTCTCCCTCCCAGCCAGAGGTAATGTTATCCTACATTTTATACTAATTATTCCCTTGTATTTCTTTCTAGTTTTGCTAACTATTTATAGATCTCCACATATATTGATTACTTTTGCCTATTTTTCAACTGAATGTGAATGGAATTGTATTTAAAAAATTCGAATATACTTGACTCTTGTACTGAACCATGATTTCGAGATTTATCCATAGGATATAGGTACCGGTAATTAATTTATTTTCATTGAGACATAGTATTTTATGGGATGAATATATTATAACTCATTTAGTCTTCTGTTGATGGATATTTGCATTGTTTCCAGTTTTTTTTTTCTTTCAAAGAATAAACATCTGCTGTTACACATGTTCTTGGATGTGTCTCCTGATACTCGCGTGCGTGAGTTTTTAAAGAGGTTTTTTCGGGGGCACCTGGCTAGTTCAGTGGTAGAGCATGAGATCCTGGAGTTGTGAGTTTGAGCCCCATGGTGGATGTAAAGATTATTTAAAAAAATTAGTAAAAAAAAATTTTTTTTACTGAAATATAATTGACATACAACATATTAGTTTTAGGTATATGACATAATGATTTGAGATATATATATATATGAAAATGTATATATCTCGTGTATATATACATATATCTTGAAAAATGATTACCACAGTAAGTTTACTTGTATCCATCACTACTCATAGTTACAAATTTTTTTTCTTGTGATGAGACCTTTTAAGATCTACTCTCAGCAACTTTCAAACGTATGACGCGGTATTGTTAACCATAGTGCATAAGTTTTTCTTAAGGTTTATTCTTTGTAGTGAAATTTCTAGGTAGGAGTACTAAATTTTTAAAAATTATTTATTATTTTTTAAATTTAATTTAATTTTTTAAAAAAATTCTTTATTTATTTATTTGACAGAGAGAGACAGGGAGGGGGGCGGATACAAGCAAGGGGAGTGTGAGAGGGAGAAGCAGGCTTCCCGCCGAGCAGGGAGCCTGACGTGGGGCTCGATCCCAGGACCCTGAGATCATGACCTGAGCCGAAGGCAGACGCTTAATGGCTGAGCCACCCAGGCGCCCCTAAATTGTTTTTTGAAACAGTTGTATTAAGTTACACTCTCATCAGTTGGGTATGACAAGGTTCCTTCTTATAGATCCCCACCAACACTTACTATTAAATGTTCAAGACTGACAACATTAAGTGCCAATCTGATGGGTATTAAATAAACCCTTATTGTGGTTATAATTTTCACTTCTCTAATTACTAATGAGGTTGGGCATATTTTCATATGTAGGTAGTAAGGCTTCCGGTAATGAATCGGCTCATGTGATTATGAAGACTGGGAAGCTTCAAATCTGCAGTGTGGGCCAGCAGGCTGGAGACCTAGGAAAGTTGGAGGTGGAGACAAGTCTGCAGGTGGTCTGCTGGAGAATTCCCTCATGTTGGAGTTGGGGCGGGAGGCTGGTCTTCTTGTTCTATTTAGGCCTTCCGTTGATTGGATGAGGCCCGTCCACATTATGAAGGGCAATCTGCTTTACTTGACACCCATTGGTTTAAATGTTGATCTTGTCCCAAAACACCCTCCAAGCTGACACACAAAATTAACCATCACAATGTGTTTTATAGCCATTGTGCTGCTGCTTCTGTGAAATTCCTGTTCGGTTTTTTTTGTTGTTGTTGTTTGGCCTCTTTTTCTGTTTATTTATCCTTTTCTTACTGATTCGTTGGAGTTCTTTATATATATATATATTTTAAAGATTTTATTTATTTATTTGACAGAGATAGAGACAGCCAGCGAGAGAGGGAGCACAAGCAGGGGGAGTGGGAGAGGAAGAAGCAGGCTCCCAGAGGAGGAGCCCGATGTGGGGCTCGATCCCGGGACTCCGAGATCACGCCCTGAGCCAAAGGCAGACGCTTAACCGCTGTGCCACCCAGGCGCCCCTGGAGTTCTTTATATTTTTTGGATACTAATTCTTTCTTCATTTTTGTGTTGCAAATTTCTTCTTCCAATTCAAGACTCCTGTTTTCACTGTAGTGTTTTTTGATGAACAGAAATCCTCAACTTTAAGGTAGTTGACTTTGTGGACTTGACACGTTTAAGAAATCCATCCCTTTGGTAAAGTCATAAAGATATTCTCCCGAAGTATCTTTTTTAAAATTTTTTTTAAAATTTAAATTTTTTTTATTTTTCAAGATTTTATTTATTTATTTGACAGAGAGAGAGAGCCAGCCAGTGAGAGAGGGAACACAAGCAGGGGGAGTGGGAGAGGAAGAAGCAGGCTCCCAGCGGAGAAGCCTGATGTGGGGCTCGATCCCTGAGCCAAAGGCAGACGCTCAACGACTGAGTGACCCAGGCGTCCCTAAGTAGATGATCTTTCAACAGAAATAATGACAATAATTATCTTCTTTCCTAATACTTATATACTACTTTTTTCTTTTTCTTTCTTTCTGAATTTACCTAGGCCTTCCAGTTAAGCAGAAGCAGTGAGAGCAAGCATCTTGTTATCCTCTTTGAAGGGAGCACATCTATAATTTTTTCACTAAGTATAATGCCTGCTGTGATGACTTTTTGTTTATAAGTTTGTGAAATCAAGGATGTTCCTTCTATTCCTATTGTTCTTTTTCTTTTTTTTAAAGCTTATTTATTTATTTAAGTAATCTCTGTACCCAATGCAGGACTTGAACTCACGACCCAAGATCAAGAGTCACATGCTCTTCTGACTGAGCCAGCCGGGCGTCCCTATTCCTATTTTTCTAAAAGTGTTTATCAAATATCTTTTCTGCATCACTTAAGAAAAACAACCTGAACGCATGGTCAGCCATGTTGCTAGAAACAGAAATTCAAAACATGCTTTTTTTCAGGCCATTGGGATATCGTTAAATGCACTGTGGGTGCATAGCAGGCTCTGACAAACAGCTAGGGCCACAGGACCTTTGGGATTATTAGAGGAAAAAGCTTAGTGCATTCAAAGAAAAACAAAAGAAACATTTATTAATTGTTTATTATATGCCAACTGTCACAATAACTCTATGAGGTAACTACCATTATTATCCCCAATTTACCCATGAGGAGACTGGGATACAGAGCGGTTCATTAACTTATCGAAGATCATACACGTAGTAAGTGATGGACCTGGGACCGTACCTCAGGCCGCCTGGCTCCAGAGCCCACTATCTTAATATTACCCTTCCTCCTCTCACAAAAGCACAGTGGCTGAAGTGAAAGTCCGTATCGGTGATGGGTGAGACACCTCGGGCAAGTTTGCTTATTAAGAAATGCTGGGACTCACACATGTTCCCATATATCTCTTAGATATGTCTTAGAAATACACGTAAAACATTTTGGATCTAAGTGACTGAAGTAAATTGTTCTTGTTTGAAGATCGGCTGTACCGTTCAATCAGTGCCATGGATTTTAAGCCTGGTGGTAATTCTAGAAACTCTTCCACCTAATACCAACCAACATTTATTAAGTGTTTTCGGCATGTTGATTGTTGTTCCAATGTTACACGAATTAACGCAAGGTTTCTCAATTTGGGAGTGTGAAGTATTTGGTGTGGAGGCTGTCCTGTGCATTGGACGATGTTTAGCAGTATTCTGGGACTCTACACACTAGATACCAGATGCATGTCTCTCCCCACCTGAGACAACCAAAAATGTCTCCAGACATTGTCAAATGTCCCCTAGGGGTGGAAATCACTCCTGGTTGGCAGTCATTGCATTTGTGTATTTAATTCTGCACAAAAACCCTATGAGGTGTAACTATCATTATCATTTCTGTTCTACAAATGAGAAAGTGAAGCTTACACAGAAATTAAGGAACTTTCCCAAAGTTACACCTAGTAGGTGCTGCAACTGGGATTCAAATCCAGGCCTCTGACTCTGAACTTGACCATGAAACTTTGCTGCCTTCCAACAAACTGCTGATCTAAGGCAAGTCATATGCAGTAGGATCCCTTTGGGCCCTCAGAAAATCTTAAAAAACATTTTTTTGGCCTGATTCCTGCAGATCCTGGGATCTGAAAACTGGGGCTTGTATACGAATCTTCAATGGCCACCAGGGGACAGTCACTTGCATGGATTTATATAAGAAAAGGCTCGTAACTGGAGCAAGAGATTGCCAGGTGAAAGGTGAGAAAGAAATGCCTTGAATTTTCTCAGAAGTTTCCCATAATCCTTGAATTTTCAAAATACTGTTTTGCTCATTTCTGTAAGAAGACATTCTTGTTTCCATCCATCCATCCATCCATCCATCCATCCATGTATCAATTGATCCATTCAGGTAACAACTATTTGTGGAATACCTACGATATCCTAGGCACTGTGCTAGGTGCTAAGGAAAAAAATAAATATGATATGGCCCTTTTTTTTTTTTAAAGATTTTATTTTATTTATTCGACAGAGATAGAGACAGCCAGCGAGAGGGGGAACACAAGCAGGGGGAGTGGGAGAGGAAGAAGCAGGCTCACTGAGGAGGAGCCTGATGTGGGGCTCGATCCCATAACGCCGGGATCACGCCCTGAGCCGAAGGCAGACGCTCAACCGCTGTGCCACCCAGGCGCCCCGATATGGCCCTTTCAATACGGCTTTTTATCTCCTCAAGAGGCTCATAATCTTTAAACGGAGATAGATACATAAATACATAATGGAGGATATAATAAATACATGAACAATAATGGCTGCCATTTACGAAGTACTAACTTTGTGACTGACATAGGTACTTTGCACATATTATTTACTAGTTTAACCCCCACAAGAAGCCTATGGTGTGGATACAGATGAGGAATCCAGAACGCAGAGAGAAAAACATTGCCCCAAATCAGAGCTGCTGCTGAGTGGGAGAGTGGGGATTGAAACCCAGGGCTGTCTCACTTTAAATCATGTGCTTCTAACCACCACGTGGAATTCTTTTTTTTTTTTTTTTTTAGATTTTAATTTATTAGAGAAAGCACAAGCAGGGGGAGGGGCAGAGAGAGAGGGAGAGGGACAAGCAGACTCCGTGCTGAGCACAGACCCCCGACGCAGGCTCAATCCCAGGACCCTGATATCATGACCTGAACCAAAGTCAGACACTTCACTGATTGAGCCACCCAGGCGTCCCACATGTGGAATTCTAAGGGACCATAGAAATAAGAGTAACAGCGGAAACACCACAGACAGGGTGGTGTTTGAGTGTGTCCTTGAGGATGGGTAGTTCTATAAGCAGAGGGACAACGTAGGACATTCTTTTTTTTTTTTTTTAAAGATTTTATTTATTTAATTGACAGAGAGACAGCCAGCGAGAGAGGGAACACAAGCAGGGGGGAGTGGGAGAGGAAGAAGCAGGCTCATAGCGGAGGAGCCTGACGTGGGGCTCGATCCCAGAACGCCGGGATCACGCCCTGAGTCGAAGGCAGATGCTTAACGACTGAGCCACCCAGGCGCCCCAGGACGTCCTAAGCAGAAAGCACAACACAGGCAAATCCACAGAAGTGTGAAGAAAATGGCGTCTTTAGGGAATTCCCCTTGCTTGGTATGGCTGGACTGCGGCACGTGGTGTTGGGCATAAGACTGGTTAGTTTGTCTGGGGCCAGATTATCAAGGGCCTTCTGCATCATGGTAGGAAATTGAACTGTATCCTGTAGATTGGCGGAGACTCTAAATGCACGTTGAGCTGCGGACTGACGCGATCAAATGTGTATCTGACAAAGATGCCTCTAGCAATAGTATGGAAGGAAGATTTGGAGTCGGGGGACTGTGTAGAGACAGGAGACAGGTGAAGATACTACTCAGTCTAGAGAACTGCTGTGGCATCTTCAGACTATCTGAGACCAAGCAGACATGAAGAAAGTCAGGTGGATATGAGTTTACATGAGGTGGCATAGACTGAAAGGAGATTTCTCTGGGGACAATTGGCAGGACTTCACTGCCAGCTGGATATGAAACGTGAGAAAGATAGAAGGGCAGATAATGAGGCCAGACTTTTAAACTCAGGCCACTGGATGTGTGGAAGTGCCATGGATGGAAATAAGGACTAAGGGGAAGAATAAGGTAGGGTGAGGAAGGAAGGAAGAGGTGATGGCTTCAACTTTGGACATGCTGAGTGTGGTAGGCAGAATAATGCCCAACCAAACATGTCCATGTCCTAATCCCTAGAACCTGTGACCATGTTACCTTGCATGGCAAAAAGGACTTTGCAGATGTGATTAAGTTGAGGACCTTAAAATGGAGAGATTATTTTGGGTTATCAGTGTGGGCCTCTGGGTCATTGCATAGATCCTTAAAAACAGAAACTTTCTTATCTGTGATGAAAAGGAGATGTGACTATGGGAGAATGGTCAGAAACATGCAACATTGCTAGCTTTGAAGGTGGAGGAAGGGGGTCATAAGCCAAGGAACATGGGTGGCCCTTAGAAGGTGAAACAGGCAAGGAAATGGATCACTCCGGCCCCAAAATTTCCATAAAGGAACACAGCTCTGCTGACACCTTGATTTTAGCCTCGTGAGGAGGTCATGTCACACTTCTGTAAGATAATATATTTGTGTTGTTTTCAGCCACTAAGCTTGTGGCAAGTTGTTACAGTAGCAACAGAAAGCTAATACATAGGGTATGGGATTCTTGAGGTTAGCCAGGGGAGGACTGCAGGACGGAGATGCAGGTGTGAGTTTACATGTGAGGTTACCATATAACAGGTCTGGGGCTCCAGATACATCGATTTGGTGGTTATCAATCATAATGAAAGGGGGAAGCCCCAGGTACGGATGAGATTTCCCCTGCAAAGCACAAGGAAAGAGTAAAAAGAGAAGAGAAGCAAGGGACCCAGGAAACCACAGCATGTTAGGCGTAGGTGGAGGAAAAAGGTGTGGGAAAGCAAGAAGGGAGTGTTGTTCCATATGCAAATCCTCAGACCTGCTGAAGAAACCTCACTCCTCCCTACATCTTTGCCCTCCTTGATCCGACTGGAAGTCTCTTAGCCATGACTGCTTTGAGGAGAAGAGCGGAGAGGAGGAGGTGATAAGGGTTTGGAGTTGGAAGGCCAGACAAGGCCTCTAAACTTGGGAGAGTCTTGCAGGGCCACTGGCAGGGCTGGAGCTAGGGCAAGGCGAGGTAGGTTCTCACCTCAGGTGTAAAACCTAATGGGGCACCCAAAACTCCTAGTAATCAAGATACACATTTTTTAAAAAAAGATTTTATTTATTTGAGAGAGAGAGAGACAGAGAGCATGAGCAGGGGGAGGAGCAGATGAAGAAGCAGGCTCCTGCTGAGCAGGGAGCCCAATGTGGGGCTCGATCCCAGGACCCTGGGATCATGACTTGAACCGAAGGCAGACGCTTAACCGACTGAGCCACCCGGGTGCCTCTCGAGATACACATTTTAACGCAGTATTTAAAAGGTCAAAATTAATTCACAAAATACACAACGAAAAAAATTTCAAAAGGTATCTCCCTACCCTAATGCTAGCCCCAGCCCCCAGCCTGCTTGCTTCCCCTGGGCCCCTCCCACCAGCCTTGGTTACCAACAGAAGGAAGAGGAGACGATTAGAGACCTGAAATGTAACCCCCAACTTGTTATTTATTTTGGAAGATTTTATTAATTATTTGAGAGAGAGACAGAGCACAAGCAGGAGGAGGCGCAGAGAGAGAGGGACAAGCAGACTCCCCGCTGAGCAGGGAGCCCAACAAGGGGCTCGATTCCAGCACCCCGAGACCACGACCTGAGCCAAAGTCAGACGCTCCCCCTACTGAGCAGCCAGGCGCCCCTGGCTTTCTCCTTTCTAATTAGATAAAAGGGCCGATGTATATATAAAAAAATACATGAAGGAAAGCATACCTACATAGTCCAGATTAATGTAGTGTATGTGGTTAAGAGCATGGCTTCTGGATCCAGACTCTCTGGGTTCGAATCCCAGCTCAGTCTGCTTACCATCTGCTTGACCTTGAGCAGGTTACTGGACTTCTCTGTGCCTGTTTCCTCATCTGTGTAGTGGGGAATAATGATAGCAACTTTCTCGTGAACACGAGTTAATACGTGGTCAAGCACTCCCAACGGTGCTTGGCTCATGGTACTTGCTATATGTAAGTACCAGCTGTGGTTATTACTTTGTCTTAGGTTATACGTTCTGTTGCCTGAGAGGTACTCTGGGGCCAACGAGGCTGACTTTCATGGTCTCATCATCCCTGAATTTGTGGTGCCTTCTTTCAGCTTTTCCCTTCAAGCTCTGTTCTCCCGCCTACCCATGTACTTTCGTATCTTCCCAACACTTACAATTTGGTAGGGAGCTGTCCAGCACCATCTATGTAGAAGCAACTTTAAGCGTGTCCCCAGCTCTGGCAATCTGTCAGTTAGTAAAATCCAAAAGTCAGATTCAGAAATATTTTAAAATGTAAATAAGGATAGACAGCTTTCTTTTTCTTTTGGAGATAGAAGGGATAATCAATCAGGAGAATAGTGTCTGGAAAGAATGAGGCCACAGAACACACGTGGTGATTTTCTTGAAATTCACTCAATAGCAAGTATTTTGCAGGCTTATTCGAGATGAGCTGCCTAGCACTTGGACCTCAACACTAAGTTCTAGGGTTGGAGCCAAGGTCTATGGATGGTGGCTTTCCAGGGGCCCATGGTCAGGGAGTTCTGTGTTGCAGGCACACGGAGCTGTTGGTGAGCCTACAGGGGTGCTGGGCCAGCCGAGAGCCTTCTAGGGTCTGACTTGATGGGCTTGGCTTCTGTGATGGGGTAGAGAACTCCACCGTAACTGCCTTCATGCCTCTTCTCTTCCCCCTCCCTTTCAGAGTGGGATGTAGAGACGGGGAAGTGTCTGAAGACGTTTAAACACAAAGACCCCATCTTGGCCACCAGGATCAATGACACCTACATCGTGAGCAGTTGTGAGCGGGGGTTAGTCAAAGTGTGGCACGTTGTCACGGCCCAGTTGGTAAAGGTGAGAGGGTGGTGGGCTGTCAGGGGAACGGGGCACTGGTGGCGATGGATTGGAAGAGACTTATGGTCTACCCCATGGACCTCCCCAGACCACCCTAAAGCTACCAACTTATGGTCACCAAAAGGATGGTCCTGAAGAGCTGACGAGGAAGCTTCTCCTCGATCCCCCCAAGAAAGGGCCATTCTGAGTCAGTGGAGGGTCAGGGCATATGTGACCCACATTGTCACAGAGGTGGTGGGGGAAGGCTACATTCTGACTCAGCATGATATATGGGCTCAGGGTCTTTTAACAGCAGCAGAAGTAAAGTGACTTTTCCTTTTCCAGAACATTCTACCCTGACTCTTGCATGGGGTAAGGGAATGAACAAAGTCACAGTGGGTTTTCTCCTTACTCTCTGGTGAAAAGCGTACATCTGCTGCCTTGAAAGCGACTGAATGTTCACATGCAAAAAATGTTGCTGGATTTGAAACCGCCTGGCTCTAGTGGGCAGTGGTGGGATACATTTGTGCCAGGAGCACAGGGGCACAGTGAGAAGCTGCTGGACTGGCTGGTGGATTGTTTCCCATCAATCTTGTCACCACGGTCTAACCAGCAATTAAAGGTGCTGGGATGTCCCAGGTGTCTTCTGGTCTTGGCAAGGAGCCAGGGATGGAGCATCTGCCCCTACATCTCGTGGGAGCAGATGATGGTGAATTCTGGCCCTCTCTGGTACTCCAGGAAGATGAGGCCTGCCCCAGCCACAGACCCACAAGGAGCAAGGCCTCTCCTTGACCACATTCTTCCTTCATGGGGAAGAGCGAGTTCTGGAGAGAAGGAGGCATGGACAACACTGGCCTTCTTAGAACAAAAGTAAAGTTGGCTCAGGTAAATACCAAGTGAGTGGTAGTCATGGATTGGCAGAGTGTGGCTTTGCAGTTCATCTAAAAACGCCTCCAGCTTTGGCCTTTGGAGGACTCACAGTCTGAGTTGAAGATGGGGTGAAAACAGAGCCCTCTTCTCTTGCAGACTCTCAGCGGTCACGAGGGAGCCGTGAAGTGTCTGTGCTTTGACCAGTGGCATCTCCTCTCAGGAAGTGCTGATGGCCTGGTCATGGCCTGGAGCATGGTGGGAAAGTATGAGCGGTGCCTCATGGCCTACAAGCATCCAAAGTAGGTACAGGAAAGCTCTGAGTGATGAATGTAGTACTCTCTCCTTTTCCCCCAGCCGAGACTTCGGTTTTTGGTAGATCAGTCCCTTCTGCTCTCTGCTGACTTTTGTCCCATCTACCTGTTACCCATCTCCACCCTACTCCCCATTTGGCCATTCCCTCTCCCACTGTCACTTATTTCTCTTAAGAAAGAGCAGTACTCAATGTGGATGTTGAGAAGTTATTGAAATGTTATGCTTATGGCACACATGATACATTTATATCTGTTGTCTACCAAACTTAAGAATATTGGCAGAACCGTCCCAAAGAATGCCAGTTCCAGTAAACTTAAAATACTTGGAGTTGGTCTTTACCCCAGGAAGCCTGTGTTCACAAAAGCTTAAAATCATCCAAGTGCCCAAGGTTTAAAAATAACTTCAGGGCTTAAAGAAGGGGCTTTCTTACAAGTCTGCTGGCTACATTCTATTCCAGGACAGCAAATGGATCTTATTTTTCAATTCCAGTCCCACTTTAGTGGTGGTGATGCGTGGAGCCAATTGAGAAGTAGTCTGAGGTCATAGCTGAGCTAACTTGGACGGAATGTTGTGCTCAATTGATGGTTCTCCCATGGCCATGGGTTTCACAGGCTGCTCTGAGTCACTCTTGCACTGCAAGAATAATGCTTCTTCCTCTTAAGTGCACTATAAAAAACTCTAGGGGGGAAAATGCTATCCTAATTGATTGAAAGAGTAAATAGGTCTTCTAGGGGATCTACTGGGGATAGTTATTTCGTAGAATATGGCCCTAGATTTCCTTATATCTTCATAGGAACCTCTTGGGCATACACTGACTTTGTGGGAGGCGGAAGGGGATTTGGGTTATATACGTGTGTGTTTACTCATTGTGGTGTATGACTGCATTATTGATGAGTGGGTGCTGGGCAAGGCTTCTGTTTGGTGCTTTATCCAACCTGTATGCTTCTTAGCATGTCATCTGGATTATCAAACTCAAAAGAGTCAAACTTTATGATATCACCTGAACATTGTAACTTTCTGAGCATGATTCTGTAGGATGTAGTGTAGGTATTGGAAAATAATCTGTTCCCCGCAAATCTAGGAGTTTGGTTGCCATTCTGTCAACCCAGGAGCCTCCTACTCTATCTCAGCAATGAGATCTTCTCAGATCATTCTCATTGCCATTGAATGATGGACCCCAAATCTCATTCGCATTGGTTCTTGATACCTTCACAGTTACAGCAAGTCCATAGGCATGTGGAGGACATGGTCAATGTTCTTGTTTTTACGGCCCCTCCTCCACTCATCTGTAGTAGTGGTGGGCACATGGAAGCGCTCAGTAAATATTTCTAATTGATTGGTAATGAGAACCAACTTGCAGATTGCCTTTCTGGAGAGTTCTAATGATGGGACTGGTACCCATCTTTTGAATATGATGTGGGTGAAGAAACGGGTATCATGGCTGTCTGAAGAAAGAGGTCTTCCTTCTGTCCTCTTGATCCAAAAATATTTTTCACCCAAAATTAAGATTCTGCATATAGTGTGGGAGAGAATATGATGGATGAACTTACAGGGTACAAAATAGGGCTGAGAGGAATGATGATCCTTAAAAAAGTTTCTGTGCTCTGTAGTTTTTAAAAAATATTAGTCTTTAGTGTCTTTTCCACAGGAAGAATTAAGATAATATTTTTAAAATTCATATGATATAAAATTCACCATTTTATAGTGTACAATTTAATGGTTTCGGTACATTCATAATGTTGTGCAAACATCACCACTATCTAATTACAGAACATTTCTGTCAACCAATAGTAATATCCTCTGTTTCATTTCTAATTTCAGTAATTTCTGTTTTCTCTCTTATTTTCTTGGTTATCTGAGCAAATATTTGTCAGTTGTCTAGCTAAATGTTTGTTGATCTTTTGATCTTTTCAAGGAACAAATTTTTGTTTTCATTGACTTTTCTCTCTAGTTTTTGAATTCTCTATTTCATGGGTTTCTGCTCCAAGCTTTATTTTCCTTTCTTCTCCTTGGTTTGAATTTAGTTTGATGTTCTTTTTCTAGTTTCTTAAGGTGAAAGGTTAGGCTATTGGTTGGAGAAATGTAGGCATCTACTACTACTACTATAAATTTCCCTCTGAGCCCTGCTTTAGCTGCAACCCTAAAGCTTTGATATGTTGTGTTTTTATTTTTATTCATCTCAAAGTATTTTCTAATTTTCTTTCAGAATTAGTCCTTGAGTCAGAGGTTATTTAAGAGCATGTTTAAGTTCTACATAGTAACGATTTTTCCAAATTTCCTTCTGTTACTCATTTCTAATTTAATTCCATTGAGGTTGGAGAGCATACTTTGTACTATTGCCGTCTTTCAAACTGTACCGAGACTTGTTTTCTGGCCTAACATAAAGCCTATCCTGAAGAGGGTTCCATGTGCTCTTCAGATTAATGTGCATTCTGCTGTTATTTGGGGGAAATGTTCTATACATGCCTGTTAGATCTAGTTAGTTTATAATGTTAGTTCATGTCTTTTGTTTCCTTGCTGATCTTCTGTCTAGTTGTTCTATCATCTAGAGTGTGGTATTGAAGTGTCCATCTCTGATTGTTGGGTCATCTGTTTCTCCCTTTAATTCTGTGAGTTTTGCCTCATGTATTTAGGGGCTCTGTTGTTAGGTTTATATGTGTTTATAATTGTTACATCTTCTTGATGAAGTCAACCTTTTTTCATCGTATATATTTTTTGGTGTCTATTAACAAGTATGTCTAAAATTTTGTCTAAATTTTGTCTCTACTTTGTGCTTTGTTTTGGTGTTTTTCCCATTCTCTTGCTTTCAACCTATTTGTAGTTTTGAATCTAAAGTGAATCTCTCTCTCTCTCTCTCTCTCTTTTTTTTTTTTTAATTTCTTTATTCGACAGAGATAGAGACAGCCAGCGAGAGAGGGAACACAAGCAGGGGGAGTGGGAGAGGAAGAAGCAGGCTCATAGAGGAAGAGCCTGATGTGGGGCTCGATCCCATAACGCTGGGATCACGCCCTGAGCCAAAGGCAGATGCTTAACCGCTGTGCCACCCAGGTGCCCCTCTCTCTCTCTTTTTTTAAAAGATTTTATTTATTCATTTGACAGAGAGAGACAGTGAGAGAGGGAATACAAGCAAAGGGAGTGTGAGAGGGAGAAGCAGGCTTCCTGCTGAACAGGGAACCTGATGCCGGGGTTTGATCCCAGGACCCTGGGATCGTGACCTGAGCCAAAGGCAGACGCTTAACGGCTGAGCCACCGAGGTGCCCCTAAAGTGAGTTTCTTATAGACAGCGTATAGTTAGATTATGTTGTTTTTATCCTTTCTTCCAATTTATGCCTTTTAACTGAAGCATTTAATCCGTTTATATTTAAGGTAAAAAGGACTTACTCTGCCATTTTGCTACTTGTTTTCTACAGTCTTAGGTAATTTTTTTGTTCCTCAGTTCTTCTATTATGGCCTTCTTTTGTGTTTAATGGCTATTCTCTGGTGTGCCATTTTAATTCCCTTGTCCTTTTTTTTAAACTATATTTTTGAGTTATTTTCTTACTGGTTGCCTTGGGGATTACTGTTAATATCTTAATTTATAATAATCTAGTTCATCTTAATATCAATTTAATTTCGATAGTATACAAAAAACTTGCTCTTATAGCGTTCCTTCTCCTTCTTCCTTTTTACCCTGTTGTCACAAACTAAATCTTTATATCCTGTGTATCCATCATCATAGACTTCCAATTATGGCCTTATGTAGTTGCCTTTTAAATGAGATAGAAAAAAAGACCTATAAACAAAAACCACATTTTACTGTCTTTTATATTTATCTAGGTAGTTACCTCTACTGGTGCTCTTTATTTCTTCACGCGGATTTCAGTTACACTTATGTCCTTTCATTCCAACCTGAAGGAGCCTGTATAGCATTTCTTGTTAGTGTGAACTCTTGGTTCTTGTTTATTTGGGAAAATCTTAATTTCTCCATTTTTAAGGTTAGTTTTGATGGATATAGGATTCTTTTTTTTTTTTTAAAGATTTTATTTATTTATTCGGCAGAGATAGAGACAGCCAGCGAGAGAGGGAACACAAGCAGGGGGAGTGGGAGAGGAAGAAGCAGGCTCATAGCGGAGGAGCCCGATGTGGGGCGATCCCATAACGCCGGGATCACGCCCTGAGCCGAAGGCAGACGCTTAACCGCTGTGCCACCCAGGCGCCCCTCTATTTGAACTTCTTAAAAAAATAATTTCTAACTCTTTATTGGTATTCTCTATTTGTTGAGACACTGTTCTCATACTTTCTTCTAGTTTTGTAGACATGGTTTCTATTTGCTATTTGAACATGTTCAGAAGCCATGAGAGAAGTCAAGTAATTCATTGTGAAGGAGGTTTGTTCTGTTTCCTCCAGTACCAGGAATGGGGGCTGTTATTTTTTCATGGCTACCACTGAGCTGGGGAGTTGGGAATGGGACTTGGGTAAGTTAATATACCACAAAGTTCATTCTTCTTATGAGACAAAGCCATTCTTTTTTGTCTGAGCGCTCCTTGGGTTGCTGCAAGCCTTTGGGCATTTTCCAGAGTTCTGAAAAAGTTGATTGTGACAGCTTTTGCCAGTTTTTTCATTGCTTTTATGGAAGGGCGGGATTTTGGAGTTCCTTCTTCCACCATTCTCCCTGACATCACTCTCTGCAGTGTCTTTTGATAAAGAAAGAACAAAGAAGGAGACTTAAGAAATAAATGACTCATTTCTGGGGCAGAGATAAAACCTGAATGCAGACCGGGCTATGACAAGATCATAATAACATTATGAGCTGTTTGAAAAGCACGTCCATTAATTTAATCCGGACAGCAATCCTCTGAGGCAGAAATCACGACCCCCTTTTCATAGGGTAGAAAACTAAAGACCGAGGTCGTGTTACTTTCTCAAGGTTACCACTCAGTATGTGGTAGAACCAAGTTTGGATCCCAGGTTTTCTGATCCTAAAGCCCCTGCTTTCAATCACTGGGCTCTAATGGTATAGGCTGAACTACCAAATGCCACAGGAACCTATGAGAAGTGCAGGTCCAGCTCTGCAAGATCAAAAGAGGTACAGAAAGAGACAAACCCTTCTATCACAGGGCATCTCTCCTAGCTCTGGATTCCCCTACAGGGAGACTAAGATGCACTTAAGGCACCAATAAATGTATTATAGTTACATCTTAGAAATAAAACTAGAACTTTGTTGGACTTTGTTATATTTATTTTACACTTCAGAATGAGTGATCGATCGATTGATTGATCTATCCATCCCATGAGCCACATTGGCCTTTTTGTTGTCCTTTGAACACGCTAAGCACGTTCCTGCCTTTCAAAGTCTTTGTTGTTTCTATTTTGCTAGTGGCTGGGGCTTTGAAATATCTTAATCTGGCTCTTGGATCTGATCAGGGCTAAGGCTAAATGGTATGGGGTGAATGCCATTCTTTTAACCCATTGTATCAGCGATCATACTCTGAAACTTGAGCTGACACTCACCACTTCAACAGGTATTTATTGAGAACCTTCTATGGGCTAGGCCTTGTGTTAGGTGCTGTGCATGCAAAGATGAGTAAGACATGTGTTCTGCCCAAGATAATCTAACAGTGTACCTGAAGTTTGTGTATGTGTGCGTGGGGAAGGGGAGATGGGGGTAAAGGTGGTTTTATGGAGAAGGTAGCACGTGAGCAAGGCCATGGGTGGACTTGCATACATATAGATGGCAGGGATCAGAGGACTTGCTTTGCACATAAGATCTAACAAATTGGTGGTACCAAATTCAACTTTTCAGTATCATTAACAGGAATGGGGTAATTACATTTTGCAGAATTGAGTACTCCACATGCCTGGAGTCCCCCTTGGCCACAGCCGTTGTAGGAAGGTTTGGTTGGAGGCATCTAAGTCTCCTGGTCCTCCCTCTGTTTCTGCTGGTCACCACAAAAGGGAACTTCTAAATCTCATCCCTGGATACAGTTTTCCTTTGGGATGTTTCACCAAAAGAATGAAAGCCACTAACTTAAGACCCAAAAGAAACTGCTGAAATATCAAGTTTTTGCTTCATATAAAGATGATCATTTTCCCATCTGTTCTGTTCTTTCTTTATCTAATAATGCTATTTGAAAAGGAATCAAAACATTAAGTACTTCTCTGCATGACTTTTGTAGAAGTCAGTAGGTAGGAACCAAATTGTAGGAGAAAAGCGCGATGGTCTACGTATCAGAACAAAGCAAAACAAAACAAAAACCCACTACGTAAGCCTTTGCGTGTTGCCATCCTGTGGCACTGTGACCAATTTGCAAGAAACATAACAGCAGAATGGGAGGAGAGGGGGCAACCATGTCTTGAGGGTTAATGGCTTACATCCAGAATTATGAAATGATGGCAAGCATCACAGGAAGCGCAGTCATGACCAGTGCCTCCCAGGCATGCGCACAAAATCCCCCAAGCTACAAACGAACCCAAGCAGTTTCCCAGAAGACATGGATGGCCTGTTGCTCTGTTCCCTTCCAGGGAGGTGCTCCACGTGGCTCTTCTCTTCCTTCGGGTCATCAGTGCCTGTGCAGATGGCAAGATCCGCATTTACAATTTCCTCAATGGGAACTGTCTGAAGGTGATGAAAGCCAATGGCAGAGGTGATCCTGTGCTGTCCTTCTTTTTTCAGGGCAACAGGTGGGTGGTAGGTGTGGAGGTCAGGGCCATGAGCTCTTCTGTTTGGATGATTTTCTTCTCCTCTGGGACACGAGCCCTGCATTTGCTGGCAGTAGGAGAGAGGGGACAGTGCTCCCCTCCAATTTTGGCTGTAGAAGGGCCAATAATCATATGGGGAGTGACTCAGACTTTGCACAAAACTTAGCAAGCAGGGTTCACATGACTCTGAATTTGTTCTGGATGTCTGGGCAAATCAGGCAGTCAGTATGGCATAGCTCTGCTGTGAATGCGTAGCCCCAGCTCACTCCCTGACCAGCTGTCTCTGATGTTCACTTCTGATGCAAAGAGACTTATAGGAGGAGTGGGGGATGGTAGTAGCTGGGGGTCCAGTGTCTGGTGGGGCAGAGCTGAGCTTACAGAAATCAGAACCGAGACCATTTGTATGTCATATTGTATTTGTCATAAGCTAGATTCAGAGTGATAATTATGTGAAAATACCCAAATAGAATTCAGTTTTGCACAGGCTCACTTGAGATATCAGTTAATCTTCCCAAACCATATTGCCTTCCTTTTAATGAAACTATACCAGGGCTCCTTCTCATCTTAAAGGGGCAGAGCTGGTAGGAAGTCTCAGTAAAGGGACACTTTTCAGTTTCAAAGTAATAATGCCATTTAAAAAATCACCTCTGACCTTTTCTTTTTTATGACATCCAAAGAGAGACAATTACCTTTGGGCCTGAGTTAAAATGAGTCCAAAAGAGATTCGTAATTGGAATGATTCCCCAAATTCCATTCTAGCATTTCTAACCAAAACAAGTCACTCTGATAGAGAGTTTACACTAACAGTTAAGGTCTTAAAATTCAGCCTTTTGGAGCAGAAAGGAACCTACACATGGTATCTCCATTGCTCGTTTACGGTTCTAGGAGATCTAGGCACTGAGTAGGGTAGCTAACATGCTCTGTGAATGTTGTGAATGACAGAAACCACTGGGTGGTTGGGGGTCCCTGCTGGCGGGCCCAGGTTTGGAACTCTTTTCCTCCCAAGGCATAAAAGTGGATTAGGAAACATGGAAATCATCCTGCTTCATAAAGTACAGCTGTTTTGTTTAAATGTTGAGGATGCACAGAGACCCTGGAATGATAGAGGGACGGAGGGTGGGCTGGTGGGTCAGCAAGGGAGCAGAGTTCTCCTTATCCCCATCACAGCAATAAAACATGGCATTTGGATACTGTGCTTAAAAAAAAAAAAAGAGTGAATTTCAAGACGTCAGTGTGCAGAGTACCTCACCTTTCTGCTCTGGGCACCCTAGGGACTTGGCACTCACTCTATGAACGGAAATTCATTTTAAAATATTTTAATTTGAAAAGTGAAGGAATCAGAACATACATGCCCTGCTTACAGTTAATTTTCAAGAAACCCCCCCCACCCAACTGGTGCCTGACCTGTGACCATTCACTGCTCCAGACCCTCTAACCACCTCCACCCCCCTTTGTACAGTCATGTCCCAGGCACTGTTCCCTCCGGCTTATGGTTGGATGGGGCAGTATTTGAAATGCATATTTGGAGGCCGGGCAGTGGTGGCCTCCTTGCCTTTTGTGGGCCATCTTTTTGTTTTGGTTCCAGGATGGTGATCAGCACACAGAGCAATATTCTCATGTTCCAGTTTGAGAAGATAAAGTGGCAGTACTCCCCGGACCAGGCCAAACAAAAGAAGAAGGATAACGAGGAGGACAGGGAAGAAAATGGCCTCACAGAAGTCCTCTCCAGGTCTAGCACTCAGGTTTTCAGCCTGAGGGACTCAATGTCCAGTAAACAAACCGTGGCCCAGGAGTCCCTATTAAGTAAACCATACAGGTCCCGAGTTTTCCTGAAGCCCGCCAGGGTACCTACAGGTAAGAGAGCTGAATCCCAGGCCACCTCGGTGGTTCCTGATGGAGTGGGTTCTGGTGGTGGTGGTGACAGAACTAGTTTCTCTATAGGATATTTTAGCCAGTGATTTCTTGATGACGTAAATCCTAACCATTCAGGAAAGTGGGAGCCCATTCTCCAGCTCAAGAGAATCTCCTGATTGTTCAAGGCCTGGGTTTACCAAACACACTAGAATCTTTGTACAGTAGATAATACTGGCTCTACCACTTGCCATTCAAACCAAAAACCACTGACACTCTCCACCCCCATCCAAACATACATTACATAATTATTTCCTTAGAACAGAGATAAGATATTACCCTACCACAGAAAAATGTTCTAGGCAGAATGTATTATCTCTAGTGTCCTGATTGATTACATGCATACCCAGAAAATATTAGTATGAAGCAGAAATGTGTGTGTGTGTGGCATATGGAATGCCATTTTAAGACACACAAAGAATAAGTTAGGTGTGGGCTGGAGTAGCCAGACTCCTTCCTTTCACCTGTTCCATATCTGGCATGTGAAAGTGGATCCACAAGTCTAGGTCATGTCCAGGTATGTTACACTGACAAATGATCAGCTCTCTCTTGAGGAGAGAGGCCAACAGGTATAGATAATGCCTAAAGCTCGACAGTCAGTTGAAAAAGTGGGTGAGGGGGCACCTGGGTGGCACAGCGGTTAAGCATCTGCCTTCGGCTCAGGGCGTGATCCCGGCGTTATGGGATCGAGCCCCCACATCAGGCTCTCCCACTATGAGCCTGCTTCTTCCTCTCCCACTCCCCCTGCTTGTGTTCTCTCTCTCGCTGGCTGTCTCTATCTCTGTCAAATAAATAAATAAAATCTTTAAAAAAAAAAAGAAAAAGAAAAAGTGAGCGAGAGGAAAGGCAGGAGGTGGTGTAGACCTTAGGCTCCAGATGACTTACCCAGTGTCACACGACAACAAACAACAGGGTGATAGTTTGGGTACAAAGCAGCCAAATTACCAGCTTTGCCCCCCATTATTTAGACCTCATTGAATTATGTAATTTGTGTGATTTCCTCCTCCATCTTCATTTAGAAGTGTTACTAGAGAGATCGCAAAGTCAAGAAAAGTCAAAATCTCCCAGAAGAGATGGCAAGAAGAGAGCAAGTCCTGTTTCTAAGGAAGCAAGTGACATAGATGGTGGGCAAGAGAGTTTGGCAGCAAAGCCCCCCGCAGGAGATACAACGAACGGTGATATTTTATTCCAGATCGGGGCAAGATCCTCTCTCTCACTTCCTCTCTCTCTCTCTCTCTGTTGCTCGCTTGCTCTGTTCTGTCTGGTTTTTCAGCAAGTCAATGACTTTGCTTATCTTTGAGAATTCAGAATGGTTAAAATGTCTGACTTTTCTTAAGGGTGATTGGTTTTCCTTAATTGTCCCCTTACTAACTTGAGGCCACAAGACATAAGCCTTTGTAAGAGCTGCATTTCCAGTTTTGGGCTCACAGCCTGCCTCCCATGCCTGCCACTGAGACTTCTCACTTCTTGGACAGGTGTGTCATCATGAATAGGATATCCCTTTGTTGTTTTTGAGAGAGACTTTGGTAAAGATTTAAAATGCCTTTCGAATATGTTTGGCTAACATAATAGTGCTTCTTTGAATGAAATTCCCTGTAGAGACCAGCTTCAAGGTGAGCGTAAAACAGTTAAGTTTCAGGAGGGCTATACTAACAATGGGCAGCCTTGAATGTGCCTATGTTTGTGTATCTGTATAGGTATACCTGTAAGGTAAAGTCTTAGAGATGGCATTGCTGAGCCAAAGGATAACCACCCTTAAAAATTAGAAAGATATTGGGGCACCTGGATGGCTCAGTTGGTTAAGTGTCTGACTCTTGATTTCAGCTCAGGTCATGATCTCAGTCAGGGTCATGAGATCGAGCCCCACATTAGGCTCTGCGCTCAGCCGGGAATCCACTTCTCTCTCTTCCTCCTTCTCCCCCTGCTCGTGCTCTCTCTCTAAAATAAGTAAATAAATCTTTTAAAAAATTGGAAAGATATTGCACCCCTGTTTATTGCAGCATTATTTACAATAGCCAAACTATGGAAGTAACCCAAGTGTCCGTCAATAGATGAATGGATAAAGAAGGGGTGGTTTAGGGGCGTCTGGGTGACTCAGTCGGTTAAGTGACTGACTCTTGGTTTTGGCTCAGGTTGTGCTCTCAGGGTCATGAGATCTAGCCCTGCACTGGGACCCCATGAGGAGTCTGCTTCAGAGTCTCTCTCCCTCTCCCTCTGCCCTTCCCGTTCGTGCTCTCTTTCCCTTGAATAAATAAATAAAATTTTAAAAAATTGGAAAAAAAGAGGTGGTGTACACACAACACACACACAATAGAATATTACTCAGCCATAAAAAGGAACAAAATCTTTCCATTTGCAACAACATGGTTGGATCTAGAGGATATAATACTAAGTGAAATAAGTCAGTCAGAGGGAGACAATTGCCAATTTCACTCCTATGTGGAATTTAAGAAACAAAACAAATGAACAAAGAAAAAAAGACCAAAAAACAGACCCTTAACTACAGAGAACAAACTGATGGTTACCAGAGGGGGTGGGGGTGGGGGGATGGGTAAATAGGTGAAGGGGGGTGAATAGTACACTTGTCACAATGAGTGCTGGGTCATGTGCAGAATGGTTGAATCGCTGTTGTACACCTGAAGCTAAGATAATACTGTGTGTTCACTATAGTGGAATTACATTTTTAAAAAAATAATAAAAAAGGAGGACACTAGCGTAACTGATACGTTTTCTTTGGATTTAAAAAAAATTAGAGGGGCACCTGGGTGGCTCAGTCGGTTAAGCATCTGACTCTTGATCTCAGCTCAGGTCTTGATCTCAGGGTCATGAGTTCAAGCCCTACCTTGAGGGGGGGTTTACTTAAAAACTAAATAAATAAAAATAAAAAAACATTTAGAAGGATATTGCCATAGTCAACCTTAAAAAATGATGTATCAATTTACAGTCCCACGAACAATGCATGAGAGCTCCCACTACACCCAGGCCCAAACTAGGTGTTATCTCTCATTTTGTACTTGCTCGTATGATAAATAAAAATGGTATTTGCATTTTTTAAAAATGTTGATCACTAACAAACGAAATGTCTACCAGTGGGCAATGACTAAGTAAAGATAAGGAAAGATTCATACTATGGAATATTATCTAATAGCTAAAAATTATTATCATGAGGACATATCATAGTGACTTGCAAAGAGAGTCACAGTATATTATTATACAAAAAAAGACACCTTAATGAACAACGAGTCATCACAATTCCTTTTTAAAAACATTTGAGTATGTTGACAGATAATGTTACATTAGTTTCAGATGTACAACATAGTGATTTGACAAGTTTATACATTATGCTGTGTTCACAAGTGTAGCTGCCATCTGTCCCCATAGACATCCCTGTTACAATGTCGTTGACTGTATTCTTTATGCTGTGCCTTTTTTTTCCCATGATTTATTCCTTTCATTACTGGAAGCCTGTATCTTCCACTCCGCTTCACCCATTTTGCTCACCCCCCAACCACCTCCCCTCTGGCAACCATCAGTTTGTGCTCTCTATTTATAGGTCTGATTCTATTTTTTGTTTTTTATTCATTTTTTTAAGGTTCCACTTACGAATGAAATCATGTATTTGTCTTTCTTTGTCTGACTTATTGTACTTAGCATAATACCCTCCAGGTCTACCTATGTTGTCTCAAATGGCGTGATATCATGCTTTTCATGGCTGTGTAATATTCCTCTCTCTCTCTCTCTGTGTGTGTGTGACCATTGAGTATGATGTTAGCTGTGGGTTTTTCATACATGGCCTTTATTATGTTGAGGTATGTTCCCTCTAACCCTACTTTCTTGACACAATTCCTTTTTTTATTTTTTATTTATTTATTTTTTATTTATTTATTTTTTTAAAACTACTTTATTTATTTTTTTTTTTGAGATTTTATTATTTATTCGACAGAGATAGAGACAGCCAGCGAGAGAAGGAACACAAGCAGGGGGAGAGGGAGAGGAAGAAGCAGGCTCATAGCAGAGGAGCCTGACGTGGGGCTCGATCCCATAACGCCGGGATCACGCCCTGAGCTGAAGGCAGGCGCTTAACCGCTGTGCCACCCAGGCGCCCCAGCAATTCCTTTTTTTAAAAAGCGATTTCATTTATTTATTTGTTTTAGAGACAGAGAGAGAGAGCGCATGAGTGGGGGGGGAGGGGGAAGGGAGGGGCAGAGGGAGAAGGAAAGAATCTCAAGCCGACTCCACACTGAGCTCAGAGCTTGACGTGGAGCTCGATCTCATGACTTGAGCTGAAATCAAGAGTTGGGTGCTTAACCGACTCAGCCACCCAGGTACCCTGACACAATTTTTTTTTAAAGGAAAAAAACTGTGTGCATTTTCATACACACATGCAGAGTGGTTTATTCTGGGATTAGAAGGGCAGTGGGGAAGATTTTGACATCTTAATTTAATTTTGTATGCTTTAGTAAAAATATTTAACATCTTACTATTTAATAGCAATGTAATAATATTTAATGTAATCATTAATTTAATATTATGATTATCAAATAATATTTAATTTAATGATTTAACATTTAATAATTCAATGAAATATTATTTATTTAACAAAGTAATCAGGGAGATATTTGAAACTTCATTCCATCTTAGTATGTTCATACACAAACATCTTGGGACAAAACCCATTTTGTCAAGGAAAATTATATGCTCAGTGCACTTTTGCATTTTTTTTACTAGTTATACATTGGCATAATTTGGGGTACAGACTTTTAATTGTTAGGTCAGACGAGACAAATGACTTCTACTTTTCATGACTCAGTTATTCCGTTTGTAAAATGGGGATAATGCTTTCAGGGTACCTGGGAGGCATTGTAGGGATTGAAAAGCCCAAGCGAGAGAGATAGAATAGATTTGCTCACATGTGAAGACATCCTTGTTACTTCTAGGTATGTGGCACCTTGGAAGTCTTGACCATAATGGAGTATGCCAGAATGAACCTTCTGTCCTTGTCAAGTGGCTTTTGGACCTGTAGCTACTGCTTAAAACCTTTTAGGAACTCCTGTTCAGAAACTGCTGTTGGGTTATGTTCTGATATTTTGCATTTCCAAGGGGTGATGTATAGTTTGAAGGCCATTTTGATTTTGGGGAAATGTCCCAACGGTCATTTAGAATCAAATTTGATGAATAATTAATAAGATGGAGATCAAACTTTGTGATATGGTTTTTGTTTAAAAATAGAGATTTGAAAAAAAAAATAGAGATTCGTTACTATCAATTTGTAAGGCCTGTTTTTTGTGTGAATCATAAAAGAGGGAGGAAGCTCATTCCCACAGGGAGTTTTCAAAATGTGTGAAATGCTGCGATGACATATGTCCCCTCCATATTAATACACACTTGTACTCAAGTACTTGATATTTATTCAAAACTTGTGTTAAATATGTCATCATTTCTAGTGTCGTAGAGGATTTTTGGTCCACATCTTGGCACGCCCGTTGGACCACCAAGACCTCAGTTTGAGTCGCCGTTAGAATGGGTTTAACTTTCATGCATAACTACTTACCGGTTTTCATGGAACACTCTGACCTGTTTTTGTTTTCTTTTTTTGAACAACCAGAGGACGAGGAGAAAGTACAACCCGGAGACTTGATCAAGCGCTCAAAGAAGAAGCACTGGCAAATCTCTATGTCGCCCGACCAGTTCCTTCTCACGGTTAACGCCCTGCAGCAGGCCCATAATTCAGGGGAGTTTGCCTATCCCCGGAGGCCCCAAACCCAAGTCATTGATGCCTGGGAACCTTCAATTTCACACCCAAGGAAGGTCCTGAGTTTCAAAGGAAAATCAGTCCAACGGGCTGTTGATAGGCTGAGATGGAGCAACCCTCCCATCAACGTGAAGGAAACCAGTGTTCCCCTTGAGATCCAGAAACTGAAGCCCAACCTGAAGAACTCTTTGCACAGTCCCCGAGTCCAGTCCACCATACCCGAGCCTGCGATTATCCGCCCCAGGTTCGCAGGCGGCCTCAACGGTGAAGACCAAGCGACCAGCTCCATGGACGGGACAATGCGCAGCTTTAGCCCGTTAACCAGCCTGCAGGTCATTAAACCGAACCGCATGCTGGCTCCACCCGTGGGCGTGAAAACCAAGTGTGTCAAGAAAGAACGACCTCACTTCTACACGACCCTTGATCCCTTTAGAATGAACACCGAGTTCGTGTTGTTGACCATAAAGGAGGAAAAAGAGTACAGGGAGGCCAAGATGAAGGAGTATCTGGCCAGAAAGCCCAGTGAAATGGTCAATCCAGAAAAAGCCAGCAAAGCCGCCTGGATCAGGAAGATCAAAGGCCTGCCTATAGATCATTTCATGAAGCGAGGGAAAACAGCAGCCCCTGAACTCGGACAAGACATGTTTATCTGAACCAGCCTTGGGAAATGAACGTCTTACAATAAACAGAGAACCCAAGTGGATGCTGGTGTTTGGCCTTTTGTTTTCTGTGTTTGTTTGTTTTGGACTGTCCCTTGACGTGGGGAGTCTTAATTATCTTCCTATAAGCCAAAGAATTGATACGATCAAATCAAGAAAACAGAGGCAGTGGGGGGGGGTGTTGCTGGGTGAGACTGGCATCTGTAGTCCCACTGAAAACCATTTAACGAAACTTATGAAAGCCCAGCTTTACTGGTGGGTGATGGGAAAGTGGTCAATAAAAATTAAATTAAATACCCATCACCACCAATTTAGTGCTATCATCCTGGCAAAAAAGGAACTGACGGGATTGTATCAGAAGCATGCATTGGAATTCCCTGATCTTTTTGCAACCAAAGCCTGTAAGTTCAATGACTTCAGTGAAGAATCTAAAGGGAGAAGCCCTCAATGGGGTTGACCTATTGCATTTGAGAACATTATGTGTTCTTTTCCTTCTCAGGGCTAACTCCTTTGGAACAGACTTAAGCATATCCGCCTTTTCTTTTAAAGAGGGACACTAATACCAAGTGTGTTGATGTTTCCACCTAGACCTTCCATGGATGGTGTCAGGGACCAGGCAGGTAATCAAAAAGAGTGAAGCACACCATGGGAGCTATGGCCCATTGGAGAGCTCAAGCCCCATCCAAAGGGGTAGTTCTCTTTGGTGGCTTAACATGACCATAGGATGGTGTGAGGTAATAGAAAATATATATTGGTCTCTGTCCTTAGTTCCTAGACAGAGCTTCTGAAACCCCTATAAATTCCTAAGTGATACGAACACTAGAAGCATCTTTTGTTTTAATGAGGGGACTCAGAGTGGGCTTCTGGATGGCGGCTGGTCACCAGAAGGACAAAGCCAGGGATTGGAAGCTTGGGTATTTTAGTCCCCCTGTCCCATCCTCCAGAGAGGAGAGAGGGGCTGGAAATGGAGTTAAGGATCCATCATGCCTATGGTGATGAAGCCTCCATAAAAATCTCAATAGCATGGGGTTCAGAGAGCTTCCAGGTTGGTGAACACATCCATGTACTGGGAGGGTGACACACCCCAACTCCATGGGCCCTCCCAGACCCGGCCCTGTATGTGTCTTTACCTGGTTGTTCATCTGTATCTTTTAATAAACTGGTACATGTAAGAAAGTGTTTCCCCAGGGGCGCCTGGGTGGCACAGCGGTTAAGCGTCTGCCTTCGGCTCAGGGCGTGATCCCGGCGTTATGGGATCGAGCCCCACATCAGGCTCCTCCGCTATGAGCCTGCTTCTTCCTCTCCCTCTCCGCCTGCTTGTGTTCCCTCTCTCGCTGGCTGTCTCTATCTCTGTCAAATAAATAAAGAAAATCTTTAAAAAAAAAAAAAGAAAAGAAAAAAGAAAGTGTTTCCCTGAGTTCTGTGAATCCCTCTAGCAAATTAATTGAACTCAAGAAGGGGGTGATTGGAACCTTCAATCTATAGCCTGGTCATCGGATAGAGCCCGCGTCAGCTCTGGGTTCAGTGTGGGGTCGGCTTCACATTCTCTCTCCCTCTCCCTCCTGCTCACTCTCTCTCTCAAATAAATAAATACATAAAATCTTAAAAAAAAATTAATGCAGCACTAGTAAATAACCATATAAAAATTGTGATTTCTGTGGAAAGGATCCCCTCAATGAAGGAAACCTGCTAACACATTATTCCATGAGTTTCCCAACAGCCCTTTGGTGTAGGCCAGACAGATGGGATAGCGTTACAGTCACATCATTATAATCACAGTTTCAAAGATGATGTGAAGTCCCTGAATGTCAGGTCCTTCTTGGAGCAAAATGACATCTCCAGCGATTAGACTTAAAACAGTAATCAGAATTACATTTACTATTTAGTAAGCACACTTACCCTGTTCGGATACCATTATGATCCCCCCTTTACAACTGAGGAAAGACATACATAAGAGGTTAGCTGGATAGCTAGTACCTGGAGATGTGGGGACTCAAACCCATGCCCTCAACCTCTATTCCTTACTGTTCCCTGGCCTCTGTTTTCCTCCCTCTCCATTGTTCAGAGTCCTCCGCCTTGTTTCTTCTTAATGCCTTTCCACCTCTTAGCAAGTGCACATTTATCTTTTTCAGTTGTTTCTACAATTTAAGGTCCACATATAATAGTACATGAACACATGTTGTAGAACATTCAAACAAAATGCAACTGTGTTATAATAAGCCCGTCCCCCCAAGCCCCTTGCTCTCAGGACACAGATGTGGGCAACAACATCCCCACGTGGCAAACCACAAAGCTTTCACCCTGAAGTCGACTGAGCCTCGGGGCTGCTGTACCAGCGAGCGTGTCTTTCGTTGGACACGGCTTGGAACGGCCCCCAGCCCTGCCCAGTCTACACTTCCCCGCCCCCTAAGGGGAACCTCGTCCGCGCACTCGCGGGGTCCCCCGCTAGCCCCGCCCCCGGGCCTCTGGCCCCCCCCCGTCGCGCTCCGCCCCGAGCTCGCCCCGCCCACACGCTCGCCCCGCTCCCGGGCCGCCCACCGCCCT
>NC_048234.1:9512682-9700068 GCF_002007445.2 Ailuropoda melanoleuca | reverse complement strand
CCACACGCTCGCCCAGCTCCCGGGCCGCCCACCGCCCTCGAACTCGCTCCGCCCCGAGCTCGCCCCGCCCCCAGAACGCCCGTCCTCCCCGCGCTCCGCCCCGAGCTCGTCCCGCCCACACGCTCGCCCCGCCCCTCCAATTTCTCCCCCCGCCCAAAGCACCTGGAAGCGGAAGTGGGAACTGGCTGGGCTTTTGCTTTGCTCCTCCCCTCCTGCGCCGACCAGGTCGCGTCAGCTGCGACGCTGACGTGGCTCCCGGAAGTGGGGCTGGCGCAGGGTCGTCATGTTGCAGCAGGTGAGGGGCTGCGGGCGCGCTGTGAGGGTGGGTGTGGCTGGGTGCCCGGCCCGCCCGGTCCGAGGGCCGTTGTGCCCGCGGCCCCGCTAGCTGCCGGAGCCGGGGGGGTGCGGGGGCGCTCGTATGTGGGGGGCTGCGGACCGCTGTCCCGGGGAGCGCGGCCGGCACCCCCTAGGCCTCTGGTGGAGGGTGGCCGGCTGCGCCTCCGAGGGACAGCTGCGGGGTGTGCAGAGCGCAGTGCCAGCCGACGCGGGGCGCTGGGTCGCTCGGGTGCGGCGCTGTGGAAACGTCCTCGGTGTGAAGTTGCGGGTGGTCTGGCTTTTCCCAGCCGTTCGGAGACTCTGAGGGGTGCACCGCGATCCTGTGGGAGTGGGAGACACCGCCAGGGTCTTGCACTCAAGTGTCTGTCGCCGAAGTGACACTAATGGTGATTGCTTATCACTTTGGTCATCATGTCTGTGCCCTTAGAGTTAATTACTGTTTACAGGTTACGACCAGAGATGGGTAAGACTAATTTAATAACCTCTTCCCACTTAAAAACTTTTTACTGTTTATAGTGTACTTTCCCTCAAGAATATAGGTATTTTTTTCTTACTGAGGGATGACTGTGGCCCAGGCACTTGCTCTTCTCGGCCCTGGGATAGGGCTGTGAACAATCCAGACAGGTTTATGGTGCTAGGGGATGGGCGCTTGTGGATGGTTTGGGGTGGGGGGAGATAATAAGTTATGTAACTGAGGATGTTTTCAGGTAATGATAGCAAAGACAAAGTGATGTCATAGCAGGTATGAGAAATAGGGCAACTTTAGAATTGATGGTCAGAAAAGACCGCTCTGAGCAGGTCACTTAAGTGGAGACCATCCAATGATGGTTAGATTCCGCTTTCAGAACCTGCACCCAGGCTGAAGGAGGCTGGAGAAAACCCCACAACCATACTGACTGTTCCCACTTCAAGTGCGTGACCGTGAACCTCATGGGCCCTTAATGCTGCCAAGCAGTCATCACACATTCCTGTAGGCTCCTCAGCCTCCCACCCTTCTGGGCCACTGCTGAGATGTCTCTTTCCTCAGACCTTTCACATTTCTTCCCTTGTCCTTTCTCTGCTTCGTATCTCATTGAGAAAGTGGGAGCCATGGGAAGAGAATTTCACACCACCTGCCGTCTCTGTGCTCAAAATCTCCCATAGACTCTACCTTCCTTTTCCCATCTGTGCTCCATCCGTAGGCCATCCTGTCTATTTGTGTACTGTTTCCCTGCCCTCTGGTCTGCTGGAAGGCAGTGCTCCAGCAATTCTCCCTTCCCTCTTCTGCCTCAGTCGTTGTCGTCTTTTTTTTTTTTCAACAATTTTAAAAGCTTAAGGGACACGTGGGTGGCTCAGTCGGTTAAGCGCCTGACTCTTTTTTTTTTTTTTTTTTTTTTTTAAGCGCCTGACTCTTGATCTCAGCTCAGGTCTTGATCTCAGGGTCGGGCGTTGGGCTCTGCGCTGGGTGGAGCCTACTGTAAAAAAAAAAAATAAAATAAAAAAAAAAAGGACAAATCTAGAGCCTCAGAAGAAACTCAGCCCAGCCAATACCTTGATGTCAGTTAGCCCTTATGACTCATTCTGGATTTCTTTTTTTTTTTTTTTTTAAAGATTTTATTTATTTATTTGACAGAGATAGAGACAGCCAGCGAGAGAGGGAACACAAGCAGGGGCAGTGGGAGAGGAAGAAGCAGGCTCACAGCAGAGGAGCCTGATGTGGGGCTTGATCCCAGAACGCCAGGATCACGCCCTGAGCTGAAGGCAGATGCTTAACCACCGTGCCACCCAGGCACCCCTCATTCTGGATTTCTGACCCAGAACTGTGATGCGATAAATTTGTATTAAGCCACTAAATTTATGGTAATGGGCAGCAACAGGAAACCTATACAGTAACTAACTAGATTTGTCCTTGCCTTTTCCATCTTTTGGAAGTTGCCTGCATTCCTTGGCCGGTGGTCTTCCTCAGGCTTCAGAGTCAGCATCATAGCATCTTCAAATCTCTCTCTCTCTCTGACTCCTGCTTTTCATGATCTCAGTGTCCTTTCTGACTCTGACCCTCTCGTGTTCCCATTGGGCCCACCTGAACAGGATTCTCTTCCCCTCTCAAGATCCTTAATTCGATCACATCTAAAAAAATCTTTTTGCTAAGTAAATGTACATATTTACAGATTCCAGGCATTAGAACCAGTATGTCTTTGGCAGGAGGGAAAGGAAGCATTATTCAGTCCATCCCAGTTCCTGAAGGGAGAGTAAGTGGCCTGAGATAAAGTCCTCGAGGTGGGCAGGGCCAGATCATGATGGGTCCTGGTAGGGAGTCAGTTTTTCAGTCAAAGTCCTCTTGGTTTTCAGTAGGGGGTCTAAGTGTGAAAGGTCACCCTGGCTGCTGCATCGAGATTGGACTGTTGGGGTCAAGGGCAGAAGTCTCAGTGTTTTAGTCCATAGCATGATACATTGGATCTCAGTCTTGGCTGCAGATTATTATCATCTGGGGGGCTTTAAAAAAATCCAGATACCCAGGCCACACCCCAGACCAATTCATCTGAACCTTGGCGTGTGGACCCAAGTATCAGGGCTCCCCCCCTTTTTGCTTTTTTAAAGCACCCCAGGCAATTCCAGCCTGTAAGCCAAGTTGAGAACCACTGGTCTCAGATCTGAGTCCATTTTCCCTTTAAAGCTTTAGCTCCCACTCTGCATCTCTCACTGATCACTTACTATGTGGACTCCTTGGCCATTCCCTGGACATGCCTGTCTGTTTCCACTCTCTGCCTTTGAAAATCTCCCTAGTCAAGGGACCTGAGTGAGCGGGAGGCCTCCTTGCTCTGTGAACACCCAGCACAGAAGCTGTCCTCCAGAGTCCTCGAGTAGAAATGATTCTCTTCCTTCCCTGTGCTCCCATTTGCTCTTGTATTTCTCCCAACTCCGATCACCATCTGCAGTTGCCTCCTTTCTGCGTTTGCCCGTGCCTTCCGTAAATACCGTACTGCCTGGCCGGGTAATCTGCTGGACACTAGGACTTACTACGATGCAGTGACACTCCCTGCCCTCCAGTGGCTTGGAGTCTAGATGGAGGTAGTCAGTGGAAACCTGCAGAGAATCCCTGATTCTCTTGTGCAAGTGGACATTTGTCCTGGTGCCGTGGGAACGTGGGAAACGGGAAGCCTGGGGTTTGCAGGGAGAGTCTCTCAGCTCTTTCAGTCCTTTAGCTGAAATTTGAAAGCTAGATCTGGTGTTGCCTGATGGTGAGCTGCATAGGGGATGGAGAAGGGAAGAGCTTTCTGGGCGGGGAACACATGTGAAAGGCAGACAGTTGGGAGGCCGTGGTGTTTTCAGAGAACACGTGGTAGCGGTGTTGCGGTACTGCCCAGTGGGAGGGAGAGTCAGAAGGTCGTGACGTGCCATGTACTGTATGTGGAGGAGTTCAGTTTTGTCCTGTACATGTGGGAGCGCCATTGAAAATATTTGCAGAGGGGGTTGACCTGGTGTGACCTTCCGGTTAGGAAGACGGCTCTGTGTAATGAGGGGCCAGAGTTGGGCAGGGATGAGGTAAAGGCAGGTGAGTAGCGGGTGGCTGGCCTGAGGCCAGGTGTAAAAGCAGGTTCATTGTGGTTGAGGCCAAAGCAGTAAGTTGAGGTGGGAGCCTTCCTTCGAATCTAAGGCTGTGAAAGGGGAGGAATGCCGTGGGATGAGAGCAAAAGATAGAAGGGGAGGTTCAGGATCAGGGTTTTTAAAACATCTTTTTCAAGCAATAAATGATGCAGGAAAAAGTTCATTTGTGATTGGAAAGATCCAATAGAAAGACCTGAGGATACAAGAAAGTGTAAGCAAAAGGGAAATTGATGGAATAAGCCCCCAAGGAGGCAGGAGAAGAAGAGATTCCAAGCCCAACAGTTGCTTTCACCTTGGATACAAAGTGAAGGGTAAGAAGGGGTCAGGGAAACGAGGGTGCAAGCAGGTGATTTCGTGAAGGAGCCAAAAGCATTGAGTGTGTCCCTGCTAGTCTCTGCTTTCTCTGTGACTGGTGAGAAAGCAGCCAAGAGCACACGTGGGAAGTTTGCAGGAGTGTCATTGACGTCCTGGGGGTTTCTCCTAGGGCTCAGCAGTGAGGGAGCGAGGGAGCGAGGGAGCGATGGCTCGATGGCTCGTTGCCAGATGATCCCGGGGTGCCCTTTCCCTAGGTTGTGAATTCCCCAGTGTCCGTGACTGTGTCTTACTTTTGTCCTCCATTTGGACTAGCGTGCTGCATTCTATGTAGGAAGCATGCGAGTACTGAATTTCATCTTGCTTCATGAATATTCAATTTTCCTGCTAGGACGGTAATGAAGACACCGAGGATGTTTCCCTGTTTGATACGGAAGAGGAGACAACTAACAGACCAAAAAAATCCAAGATCAGGTAAGAGGACACGTTGTAAGATTGTGTGGCTGCCAGCTGATGGGATTTAGGGCAGAGCGAGCCCAGAATTATGTATTTTGTGTGTAGTGGACATGGCTAGTTTGAGCTTTGGTCTGAGACGAAGACATTTCAGATTTTCTTTGGGAATAACCGGCATATGGATTTGTACTCAGTGCCAAGTTTTCACATCTGTGAATCCAATTTTGTGAACACTGTGTTGTTTTTACTTCCAGCTGCTGTTTCCCAAGAACACACCATTTCTTTAGTTTCTATAGACCTGTTCCGCTTTGATTGGTTGTGCAAATTTCAAAATCACGTGTTTTATCTATAAAATAACATGAACACGTCAAGCGAGACATATTTCTATTCCAAATTTAGTTGCCTCTAAAGGAATTCACTTACTGCCATCAAATTCTGCCTGACCTTTGAAAACATGCTACGTGAGAGATGCCAGTCACAAAAGATCACGTGTTGTATGATTCCATTTATGGGAAATGTCCAGAACAGGCAAAACTATAGACTGCCAGTGGGTACAGAGTTTCTCTTTGGGGTAAAGAAAAGTTCTAAAAGTGATTGCGGTGCTGATTGCACAGTTCTGTGAAAATACTGAAAACCATTGGCGTATACACTTTAAATAGATGATCGTATGGTATGTGGATTATACCTCAGTAAAGCTGTTAAAAAGCAAAAACATGTCTACCTGATAGTTACTTTGCCTTAAAGCCTGAAGTGATTTCTGAGGGCCCAGGAAGTCTTTTATTTTTATTTTTTATTTTTAAGTAATTTCTGTGCCCACCATGGGGTTTGAACTCATGACTCTGAGATCGGGAGTCCCGTGCTCTTCCGACTGAGCCAGCCGGGCACTCCCGAAATCGTTTTTTATGTGAAAATAGGATTTAACCCCAAGAATATAGTTTCCTTAATTCTCCAAGCTTGGCAGAGTTTCTCATTATATATTTTGTGAAAGTTTATATTCAGTGAGGTGTTAAAAGTCCTGTTTCTCTAGTATATTTTCTGACAACACGGCTTAGTCAAATAGTGGGACTTAGGAACAAAGAGAAGTGGGCAGTTTACGTCTTCCTCAGGTCGTCTCTTTGGCTTTGACAAAACTCTGCATGGTTGTGTTATGGCTGAAACGTTGTTCATCTTGTCTGCAGTACCTGTGGTGAAATGTAATTGCATTTCTTTTATTATGTTTTGGTTTTCAGACACCCCGTGGCATCATTTTTCCATTTATTCTTTCGCGTCAGTGCAGTTGTAGTCTATCTTCTCTGTGACTTGTTCAGCAGCAGCTTTATTGCCTGTGTGGTGACCATTATCTTGTTGTTGTCATGTGACTTTTGGGCAGTCAAGGTAGGTTTGATCATTTTTATTTTAACATTGTGTTTACTATGATAAGATTGAATGATGCATGAACTGTGAAAACAAAGAAGACCCTTAGCAGTTTGGATTTGCATTAATTTATCTTTTTGTTACCTGCCTCAGCCTCATCTGTGTTAATATCATCAGATCGCATGTAGGTTATTCTATGACTCATCTGTCTGTGCCTTACGTCAGCCTGTGTCAGCGTTAAAATTAAACAGATAAAATGTGACCAGCAGCCACAGATCCTGTATACTGCTTCTCATTTTTTTTTTTTTTAAGATTTTATTTATTTATTCGACAGAGATAGAGACAGCCAGCGAGAGAGGGAACACAAAGCAGGGGGAGTGGGAGAGGGAGAAGCAGGCTCCCAGTGGAGGAGCCCGATGTGGGGCTCGATCCCACAACGCCGGGATCACGCCCTGAGCCGAAGGCAGACACTTAACCGCTGTGCCACCCAGGCGCCCCCCCCCCTTTTTAAAGATTTTATCTATTTATTTGACAGAGATAGAGACAGCCAGTGAGAGAGGGAACATAAGCAGTGGGAGTGGGAGAGGAAGAAGCAGGCTCCCAGTGGAGGAGCCTGATGTGGGGCTCGATCCCACAACGCCGGGATCACGCCCTGGGCTGAAGGCAGAAGCTTAACGACTGCGCTACCCAGGCGCCCCTACTGCTTCTCATTCTTATACTTGTTTCGCTTCAGGGTTACCTCTAGGTGTGCTGTGTAGGGTTTCTAGAAAAGAGCCCGGAAGAGATCCTGCACACATTCTTAAGGAGTGGCCACAATTCACAAAGGCTCCTCTGTGTGTTCCAGGGCGGTGTGTCTCAACCGGGACCAGTTTTGTCCCCCAGAGGATGTTTGTCCGTGTCTGAAGACATTTTTGGTCGGCACGGCTGGGGTTGTGGGAGGTGTTTTATTGACATCCAGTGGGTAGAGGTCAGGGATGCGGCTAAGCGTCCTCACACGCACAGGACAGCCCCCCACAGCAGTGATCTGGCCCCAAATGTCCGTCGCGCTGAGGTTGAGAAACCCTGTTGGGAGGGATGGGAGGGAGTAAGAAATGGCTTTAAACTCAGATGCAGCGATAGGTAGAGAGGTGGATGGATGGACAGACAGGTACCTAGATAGGTGGACATGTGCTAAAGTAACTGTAGGAAAATACTAAACGTAGACTCTAGTGGTAGGTGTGTGGGAGGTCACTGTAAAATTTGACTTTTCTGTGTGTTTGGAAATTTTCATAGTAACATGGTGGGGGAAAAATCAAAGGTAACAAAAAAGCCGAAGCTAATTTTGGGATTTCAGAGACACGTGTATTGACTCAGAGACCAGGAAAATGTTACAGATGTATTCACAGCCACCAGCCCCGACGTTTTTAGACCTCTTGACTCCTACGACACCAGAAGTGGCTGGCTTGGTGGTGGCCAGCTTCCACAGGCCACAGAACTCTTAAGAATGAGGAGTGTAAAGGTCTCTTTTATTTAGGCTTTTCTTTTGTGCCGTCTTTGGTTTGTATTTCTTTGAATGTCTTCTGCCGCTTTATGCTCTGTTTACTGTATCCTGGTCACAATTTTGTTTTGAGGCATGTTTCTTTTTGTTGCTCAAGTAATTTCTGTTTAGCCAAATAGAACACGGCCTTCGGTTAGTTCTTCCTGGTCATTTCCCTATTCTTATAGTTAAATAATTAAATCCTTTTGGGTTTAGGGTTTTAAAAAATGTGGCCTTCTTCCCCCTCCCTTCCTTCCTTCCTTCCTTCCTTCCTTCCTTCCTTCCTTCCTTCCTTCCTAGATTTTATTTATTTATTTGAGAGAGCAGAGAGGAAGAAGCAGACTCCCCGCTGAGCAGGGAGCCCAGGGCCATGACCTGAGCCGAAGCCAGATGCTTAACTGACTGAGCCACCCAGGCACCCCAGGAACTTAGTTTTCAAGTTTTAGACGCCAGAAGTCCCACGTCAAGGTGCCAGTATGGTCAGCTTCTGGCGAGGGCCTTCTACTGGGTTCCAGACTGCTAGATTCTCCTTTTATCCTCACATGGCAGAGCAGAGGAGGAAGTCAGTATTTCCTGATAAATACTATATCTCCTGACTCTTAGTACCAGTCTCATTCGAGAAGGCTCCACACTGTGGACCTGATCTAATCCTAATCACTGCACAAAGGCCTGACCTAGAACCGGGGGGTGAAGGGGGTGAGGGGTGGTTAGAGTTTCAACTCACGAATTTTGAGGGGACCCAAACATTCAGTCCAGAGCAACCATATTTAGAGATACACAATTATACAATATATGTAGCTACAGTCAGGATGTGTAGGAACACATAGGTCTCTGTAGCTAAAAAGCATGGGGCTTAGGAACACATTAGGGGGGGCGCCTGGGGGGCTCAGTCGGTGAAGCATCTGCCTTCGGCTCTGGTCATGGTCCCAGGGTCCTGGGATCCAGTGCCACACTGGGCTCCTTGCTTAGCGGAGATTCTGTTCCCTCTCCCTCTGTGCCTTCTCCCGCCCCCCCTCCGCCCCCGCCATGTTCTTTTTCTCTCGCTCTCTCGGTCTCTTTCTCAAATAAATAAATAAAATCTTAAAAAAAAAAAAAGGAACGCATTAGAGAATTGGAAGAAGGGACAAGAGTTCATGAGAAAAGAGAAGGGTGGTGTTTGTTGATACGCTTACCCTGTCAGCTCCACCCCGGCTTGGCGCGCTGTTGTATTATCTTTATTTTTTTGTCCAGGCCTGGTATGTGGCGGTCTTTGTTCACTGGATATTATGGGAGGTAAAGCTGAAGACTTTTTTGGCTTATGATGTGTTACACTAAGATATGACCTTATCGTAGGTCTTTAAACAGTGCTTTTAAAATGTGTGTGTTTCTGTTCATCTTTACCAGAACGTCACAGGTAGACTCATGGTGGGTCTGCGTTGGTGGAATCATATAGATGAAGATGGAAAAAGCCATTGGGTGTTTGAATCCAGGAAGGTATAGTGCCCCCTGTTCTTCCCCCAGAAATACCATTTGATAAATTATGTGCAGATTCCGTTAGAATGTTTACGGGTGAAGTATTCAGGCTTAAAAGTACTACCCCGGATCCCTTGGCATGTCAGCACTAAACGCGATGGCCTTTTCAAACTGCATTTTTCTGTCTGGTTGAGACTGGAAGTACGGTGTGTACAGGACAGAAGCCTCTGAGTCCGAGTTTGTTCCGTGTGCTAAGCTGTTTCTCAGGGGCTGCGGATAAAGGGCCTCTGAGGACCCTCAGCTTGGTGTTGCTGTGCCCGGTCTCTCCAGGGTTCTGTCCCTGTCAGCAGATTAACTGCTTCTAGCAGCTCCTTCTGTCCTTGCTCCCACAGTCCGCTTCCACATGTGGGCAGGGAAAAGAGAAAGAAAAAGAGGGATTACAAGTAGATAGGAAATCGGAATCAACCAGAACGATGTTCTTTAAGCCTCTGCCTCCAGGAGCCCTTGGGGATGCTGATCTGTTTTGGGTTAGGCTGCTTATCTGTAGCGAACATTCGGTTTCCCTGTGGAATCAGCGGGGGAGGCAGAGCACAGAAGTTTTGGAGAGCACTGCTAATTAAGTTGTTTGCCTTCTGCTTGGAAGGGCCTTGACGAGTTCCACTTCTGGGAAAGCAGTACTGTGGTTCGTAATAAGCCCATGTTCCTTCACGTTATAAAATCTGTATGGACTTCAGATTTCTGGGTATTACTGAGACATTTTGGCCATTGTCCAAAATCCCCTGATTCCGTCTCTCTCTCTGGACCCTGACTTGACCTTTTAGTGTCTGGGATGACCATAGCCTTGATTTCCTTGATCCTTAGATCATACAGTGTGATTCAAAGCTTGCTTATGAATAAACGGTGTAAGAGCAGGAAGAATTGAATAGCAGCCTGTCAGAAACAAGCTTTACTTGTACCCATATCCGGGGTCATGACAGACTGCCCATTCTGCCCTGAGAATACAAAATTGTTGAGTTAAAGCATATTTAAGCCAGTTCCAAAAATAAAGTAGGGGTAGATATACTAACTGTTCTTTTGGGGGGGGGGATTTCTAACTTGAGACTTGGTTCATCTTCATTAATTAATTCAGATTTTAGATTTAGGTGTTTTTCATTAAAAATGTGAAACTTTTTACTGATAAATACTATAATACCAGTTACGAAGTTTATGTTCTTTCTTAGGCATCCGCTCAAGAGAGTAAAACTGTTTCCGAGGCCGAATCAAGAATCTTTTGGTTAGGGCTTATTGCCTGCCCTGTGCTCTGGGTGATATTTGCCTTTAGCGCGCTCTTCTCCTTCAGAGTGAAGTGGCTGGTGAGTAGCAGTGAGGATGTCCTGGCTGATTCGTTAGGATGTCTGATGGGTGATCACCATAAGCAACCATCTATGGGAACATTCGGGACCTCTCTTGAATAGGCAGCTGCATTACGCGTTTCCCAAGTTCCGTTCCCCAACTCTGCTCTTCTCCAAGAATCCTCTTAAGTACCTAGTTCCACCCATTCCCCTAGTGCCCAGCAGAATTGTGATTTAACCCACCTTTTACAGAGCGTACGACATATTTATCACAGCACTATCTTGTTGGATGTTCAGTAAACGCCACACAAACATGTTTAGCTTCGTTTGGAACTAACCGAGGGGTCTTCTCCGAAAATACCAGTTGGTAACTTGTTCTGGCTGTCTATTGCTTATATCGTAAATCTTCACAGAACACGGTGGCTTAACAAATTTTTATTCCCCCCATCAAGCTACAAATAAAATATAAATAAGAAATAAAATAATGAAATAAAATAGTGAAATAAAATAATTTAAAAAATTTTATTATCTCTCTCAGTTTCTCTGGTTCAGAAGGGGGGGGGCTTGTGTGGGAGGTTATGCGTTGGGGTCCATGTGTCTTCACGTGGTCTTTCCTCTGTGCACATCTGTGTCCTAATCCCTTTACAAGGACACCAGTCGTACTGGATTAGGGTCCACCCTGGTGACCCCATTTTACCTTAATTCCCTATTTATTTATTTATTTATTTAAAAGATTTTATTTATTTATTTATTTATTTGACAGAGATAGAGACAGCCAGCGAGAGAGGGAACACAAGCAGGGGGAGTGGGAGAGGAAGAAGCAGGCTCACAGCGGAGGAGCCTGATGTGGGGCTCGATCCCACAACGCTGGGATCACGCCCTGAGCCGAAGGCAGATGCTTAACCGCTGTGCCACCCAGGCGCCCCAATTTTTTAAAGATTTTATTTATTTATTTTAGGGAGAGAATGAGCAGGGAGGAGGGGCAGAGGGGGAGAGAGAGAGAGAAGCAGACTCCCCACCGAGCAGGGAGCCTGATGCAGGGCTCGATTCCAGGACCCAGAGATCATGACCTGAGCTGAAGGCAGATGCTTAACCTACTGAGCCACCCAGGGGCCCCGTTAATTGCCTCTTTGTAAACCTTGTCTCCAAATACAGTGACATTCTGAGGTGCTGGGGTTAGGATTTCAACAGTAGAATTTTGGGGAGACATAACTCAGGCCTTGGCAGCAATCTAGGTCAGAAATCATCACTTTTGCCACCCTTCCACATTCAGGGGAATGGGAATTAAGCTCTGTAGCTTGATGGGGGGAAGGAGAAGGTTCTAGAAAAGCATGTGGAACAGATGTTATTGCTACCGTGTTTGGAAAATATAATCTGTCACTTGACCCAAACTGTGATTCTTGTTCATTTCATAGTTGAGTTTATCTCGCTTAACATTTATTGATACCAGGTATATTTTGGCTTTAATTATGCTTTTTTCCCATATTTTGAATATTTCCTTTTCTGTTCTGTTTTGCTCTATAGGCTCTTTTTTTCTTTGTGTATGCACGTACATACTTTCCCTTTTGGAATTTGGGAGGCTTATTGTGTATTTTTAGTTTTTCTAGTAGGTCTCTCTTACTTTATGTTTTTTTTTTTTTTTTTAAAGATTTTTTATTTATTTATTTCACAGAGAGAGAGACAGCCAGCGAGAGAGGGAACACAGGCAGGGGGAGTGGGAGAGGAAGAAGCAGGCTCCCAGCGGAGGAGCCTGATGTGGGGTTCGATCCCAGGACTCCGGGATCACGCCCTTAGCTGAAGGCAGATGCTTAACGACTGAGCCACCCAGGCGCCCCTCTCTTACTTTATGTTTGTATCACACCCTCTTTTGTGGATTAGGAAACGTAGTGAGACTGTCTTGGTTTCCTGCTGTGAAGGATGGCACAGTTAACAGCCATGCTTTCTTCTGCCTCTCCTCCCTGCTTCTGCCTTTGGATTTCTTATGCTTGTAGGCTTATTTTAGTTGTTTTAAGTGTTGTTCTTAAACAGGTTTCTTTTTTTTTTTTTAAAGATTTTATTTATTTATTTGACAGAGATAGAGACAGTCAGTGAGAGAGGGAACACAAGCAGGGGGAGTGGGAGAGGAAGAAGCAGGCTCCCAGCAGGAGCCTGACGTGGGCTCGATCCCGCAACGCCGGGATCACGCCCTGAGCCGAAGGCAGACGCTTAACCGCTGTGCCACCCAGGCGCCCCTTAAACAGGTTTCTTGACCTCTAGAGTCTGTTAGAAAGGGAACGAGAGAAACGCTCTTCTGTCCCTTCTGTTGTTTCTTCCCTTCCTCTTGCCCGAGCTCTGTTCGCTCCAGTATTAGTTTTGCTGTCAAGGTTTAACAGTTATCTTTTGAAATGATGTTTCTTACTGGGTGTTCATTCTTTGATCTGTTAAAATACACTGACTCAGTTCTATCAAGTGCAGCTTTTCCTTTTACCTCCTGTTTGGCTAAATTTCATTGTTGGGTGATTTTTTTTCCCCCCAAAAAACTTATAGGTGTTCTTTTCCTTTGGCTACGTCATATTGAAGAGTATGAGCCTGTTGGGGCCCCCGGGTGGCTCATTTGGTTGAGCGTCCGACTCCTGACCTCATTTCAGGTCTTGATCTCAGGGTTGTGAGTTCAAGTCCTGTGTTGGGCTCCATACTGGGCTTGGAGCCTACTTAAAAAAAAAAAAAAGAAAAGAAAGAGAAAGAATATGAACCTGTTGGCTTCATTCTTTCTTTTTTTTTTTTTATTGTTCCTATTTTTTATTTTAAAGTAATCTCTACACCCACCATGGGGCTCTAACTTACCACCCCGAGATCAGGAGTTGCGTGCTTTACCGACTGAGCCAGCCAGGCACCCCCCTATTCATTCTCGATTGATGACGTGGCAGGGTGGGTCACAGATTCGTTCTTGCAGCCCTTAGAAGACCTTACATCATTATTTTTTTCTATTGAATGTTGCAGAGAAACCTGAGGCCGGGTTCACTTAACCTGCATGTAAGTGAGTGCATCATTTCTCTCCCTGGATGAAGAAATTGTTTTTTTTAATTCTTGAGTTTTAAAAAAAATCCAGTGTGTCCTTGTGTTTGTCTTTCTCTGTTGATGTTTCTGGAAACTCTGTGCTCCTCGAGTATGTAGACGCAGGTTTTGCTTTGAATCAGGACGTTTGTCTTCCGTCAAGTGTTTATGTTCATTTACGTTCTGTTTTTGGGCTTCTCTGATTCTGAGGGACCATTATCTCTCTGTTGGGTCATTTTTTCTGTTCTCCTCTCCCATCTCTCACTTTTTCCTTTCTGCTGATTGAGTCAGCAAGTCTTCTTAGGAGCCTTCCTGATGCCGGAGCTGTTCCAGGCCTCCGGGTGCGGTTGGTGGCCAGCTAGACAAGGTCGCTGCTCTGGTGGAGCTGCCCTGCTAGTGGAACGCGCTGGAGGGGACGGCGGCGGGCGTGGGGGGGCAGCGGCTTCCATCCGCACTTCTTAGCTCTGCCAGCCCCATTTTCATCTCCTCCTCTTGCCCTGCGTGACCTTGACGCTCCTTTGAATTTTTACCTTCAGATTCCTCATAGGGTGAAGCGTTCCGAGAAATGCTTTTATTTTGGTGGGCTACATTTGTTTCAGAATAGATTCCTCACCTTTTACACACTGTGTTCCTTATTATTTTCTCCCCCACCCTCCATCATCATCATCATCATCATCTTCATCATCGTCTTCCTCCCCCTCCTCCTCCATAGTTTTGCATGGATTTCTTTCCCTCTTTCCCTCCAGTTTGCGCATGCTTGCAGCGGCAGCTCTGGCCCGGAGACCTCTTCTCCATGCTGCCTTCATGCAGGCGAGTTCTCCTTGGCTGCCTTCATGCAGGCGAGTTCTCCTTGACTGCCTCTGGGTGCTGTCTCAGACGTCTGGGCTCTGCTCTGGTGGCCTGAGGTGTGGCTGTGAGGAAGAGGACACAGCCCGGCCTCCGGCTGCCTCACCAGCTCGTTTGGGTTTTGCCTTCTCTTAGGTAGTGCGGTTCTTTCTCCTGGGTCCATGCTGGTGCTGCTCTCCTGCTTTGGATCATTTGAGAGGCCCCGGAGACTTCGCATCCATCTTGTGGGGGGGTCAGCGCAGTCCTTCCCTAGCCCTGGTTCCACGTCCCTAAAACAGAGCTGGGAAAGGCTATGTGGAAGGTGGTTTGGTATCCTATGACTCAGGCTGTCCAGGAACCTTTTCCTGCTTCTGTCCCGCTGGGAACACGGCATGATGATTGCTGATCCTTCTGTGCTACTCCTTCTCCTTACCAGGGGGCATTTCCCGGCAGGCTGCTGGGATTCGTCGCCTGTGTTGGTGGTGGGCGGTTGGGAGTCACATCTCCTTCTGCATTTTTTCTCGGGGCTGTCTGTATCCTTTGGACTCCTGCCTCCAAGATGTTGGGGTGGTGACCACCCGTGAAATTTCTGTTAGAGGGTCTTTGAACAGTAAGGAGCTGTGTAGTAGCCCTTTCTCCAAACACCAGCCACCCCCCCCTTTTAAATGTTTACTGGTACCAGCTTATTTGCCTTGTTTTTAAACCTGTTTTTTAAACCTCTTTTAAACCTGGGTATTTTAAATATCTTTTATATATTAGGGATAGAGAGATCTTGCTATCTGGCTTTACTGTACCATCGTAAACCAGATGTGTGCGTCTTGTAACTAATAAATACATTTGAAGATTGGTTGCAGGGCCCGTGCTCCTGACACGTTAGGAGTGTCCCAGTTTGAGAAGCATGAGAAGTTGAACGAGATTTATTTAAATAAAAATATAGTTGTATGGGGCGCCTGGGTGCCTCAGTTGCTTAAGCATCTGCCTTCGGCTCAGGTCATGATCCCGGGGTCCTGGGATCCAGTCCTGCATTGGGCTCCCTGCTCAGTGGGGAGCCTGCTTCTCTCTCTGCCTGCTGCTCTCCCTGCTTGTGCAAGCGCTCTCTTTCTCTCTCTCTCTGTCAAATAAATAAATAAATAAAATCTTTAAAAAATATATAGTGTTATGTTTATTTAGGTAAGTAACAACCTTGTATAATTCTAATGTGTTTATTTCTGTGAAACACAAGTTTTAAACAGCAAGTACAACTCCACTTACTAGGAATTTGTATCTATTCCTTAATTAAGCATTCCAATGCTTTAACTTCCTTAAAATCAGCTGCAGTTTGTTAAGAGTTAAGGAGAGTAAGTCTGGATTGGCGAGAGATACTCTGTTTAGCTGTGTTGCTTTTTAACTATAGAAACATTTCTCCAGTAATCCTTTTAACAGCAGATGGGTTGATGAGTTGTTTATTCTAGAGCAGGAGTTGGCAAACTGTGACCTGTGGGCCAAATCCAACCCAACACCTGTTTTTCTAACTTTTCATTGGAACCCAGCCTTGCCTATTGGTTCACATATTGTCTGTGGCTGCTTTTAGGCTAGAATGGCAGAGTCGAGTGACTGTAACAGAGATCATATGGCCCGCAGAGCCTCAAATATTTGTAATCTGGCCTTTCACAGAAAAAGTTTTCCAACCCCTGTTCTGCAGTAACCATGGGACCTCCTCACATTGTCCTAATTGACTTTTCTTCCATAATATTTAAAGAGCAGGCTTGAGTTTCTTATTCTCAGTGTTTAACGATCTTAGTGGGGTGACGTATAGGTTCCCGGATGTGGCCACCAGGAAGAAACCACTCTGCCAAGTGCATTTCCTCCCAGTGCTCTCCCTGCACCTTGCTCATCACAGGAGGCAAATGCCTGTTGATTGCTGCCCTGCAGCTCTGCTTTGCTTTCCCAGAAGCCAGTTCTCGGTTTACTGAGCTTGATCTCTTGACCATTCTTTCACAATTCTTTTTTTTTTTTTCTTTTTTAAGATTTTATTTACTCATTGGACAGAGAGCATAAGCAGAGGGAGAAGCAGGCTCCCCGCTGAGCAGGGGGCCTGACACTGTGGGACTCGATCCCAGGACCTTGGGATCATGACCTGAGCCGAAGGCAGACGCTTCACTGACTGAGCCACCCACGCGCCCCTTTTCTTTTGTAATTCTTAAAGGAGTAATTAACATTTGAGCCTCTTCTGAATCTCCGTTTATTTATTTATTTTTATGTCTGTATTTGCAGACCCATGGAAAATCCTAGAGAGAGGATGGTCCCTCCACTGCATCCCCAGGGACTAGCGTGGGGCCTGGTATATAGCATATGTGTGTAGTAAATATTTGTTGGGTGGGTAATGAGTGCCTTGTGCTCAGTGGGTATTGGGTGGGTCTGCTCTGCCAGGTGAAGGAGTCTCATTGGCACAAGCCCTACCCATGAGCTTCCTTTTCCTTCTCTTTCCTATGACAGTCTGCTTTGTCTTGGTGGTGGTGGTGTTTTTTTGTTTTTTTTTTTGGGTGGGTCACAGAGAAAGGTCAGCCAGTTTTAGGCCAGTAATCATTGACTATTTTTTCTTTCCCAGGCAGTGGTTATCATGGGTGTGGTGCTGCAAGGTGCCAACCTGTATGGTTACATCAGGTGCAAAGTGGGCAGCAGAAAGAATTTAACCAACATGGCTACATCTTATCTCGGAAAGCAGCTTTTAAGACAAGTAAGTGTTTTCTGGATGTAAGAGTCATTTTGATGTGCTCGGTGACTAGTGCAATCATTTCTAATTCTTATAGTTTGATTTTTAGGAAATACTTAAAAAATAAGTTTTTTTAAAGCAGGAGAGGATGATGATAAAGTTATGTTAATAACTCTTGACTTTTAGGACATTCTAGAAATGTATTGTCAGTGCCCTGAAATTATTTTATTATTTATTTATTTATTATTATTTTTTGGGAAAAATTTTATTTACTTATTTATTTTTTAAAGAAAATAATTGGTGGGGAGGGGGGGAGGGAGAATCTTAAGCTGGCTCGATGCTCAGCACGGAGCCCAGTGGGGGCTTGATCTCATGACTCCGAAATCATGACTTGAGCTGAAATCAAGAGTCCAATTAAGCCACGCAGGAGCCCTGCCCTGAAATTGTTTTAAAACCGAGGATAAACTATTATTGATAATAACTTATTTAAAAAAAAAAAAACAACACCTTAAGTTCAGTAGCTTTCCATGATTTCTGGTGGCTCTAAATGAAGTTTTGGAGAATGTATATTATGATTTTAGGATTTTATGGTAAGAAAAATAGAGACATAAGACTGTATCATTAAAGATTGTTTTAGAGTTCTCAGATTTGTTTGTTTTTTAGAGCATGAAGGTTTTACTATAGTTCCCCATTGTGGAGATTTAAATCAGGGGTTTCAGTGGAATAGGTGAATAGTTACTGTTAAATCACTTGGGAGAATTGACTAGGTACTTCGTGTGATAGCTCACATTTGTTTAGTGCAGTAGGTTGGGAAGTAATCTTACACAGGACAGTGGTTTTCAAACTCGAACCTGCCTAAGAATCACCGGCAGGGCGAAACAAAAATGGCTGAGTCCTACTCCCAGAGTTGACCTGGCGGGGTCTCACAGTTTGCATGTCTAGCAAGTTCCCAGATGGCTGGTGGTCCCGGGACTACATTTAGATGGCTAGAGCCCTGACACATTGAGTGACTTCTTAAGGATATACAGCTAATACAGGGTACTTAGCTAGGGCCTAACCCACCTCTTCTCGCTTGAAATTCATTGTTCTTTCTATTCTACGTATATAAATGATGAAAAGTCCGGAAAAGGAATAATCTTGCAGGGACTCGATTCTCTTCCTGAGGGGTTTTTGCAAAGTCCCAGGTACACCTTTGCAGGGGTCCAGTGTACAGTGAGTGTCAAGTGTGCGTCGACTAGTTTTTTCCCTTTGGATTTTTAGTGTTTCGGAAGCGGGAGGGACATTGAATACAGGGAAATTAAGCCTTGACCCTGACATAACATGGGTAGGGTCAGTAGAGTTATATGGCGCCTGGCGGTTTTCTGCTGACACGAGACCGACTTGCTGGACATCTCGGGGGAGCCTTCGATGTACTTCTCCGCATGTTCATGATTTTTAACTTCGCTGGGCCATGCACTTACTGTAAGGTGGTGTAGCAGCTGGCCCCACTTACAGATATGGAATGTTTTCCTGGTGCTTGAAGGCTGGCACGTCAGGTGGAATAGTTCTCACTATGAAGGAGTTCTTTCTCTTTCGCAGAGCACCGGAGATGAGCAGACTTCCTGAAGAGAGTGAGAGCAAGCTCGTGTGTCCTGTTGCATGGGGGAACAGCTGAAAGACTCTGGACCCTGAGGCTTTTGGAACTCAGTACATTGTTGCAAAGAGGAGTGTTGGGTTTGTTTTGCCAGTTTAAAATTCACGTTTAAAAAATGGAGAGGGAGTTTTCATATCAAGTTTTTATTCTCTTTCTAGCAATGGGGGCTTGAAAGTACGGTGTGGCCAGGAACATTGTCAAAAGTGGTTCCTGGTTTTACACGTGTGCGTGCATAGTCCTGTAATGCCCGTATATCCCAGATTACTGAAAGTGCGTGCATGTACATATGTGATGGAGACCTTTGCATTTGGATCCGTAGAATATGGGAGGGTGTTCTCCGTCTGTCTCAGAAATCTGGGTGTGTACGTATTATTTCTGTCGATTATTGTCAGAAGAAGGTTTTGCTTCCATGGTAAGAGTGAGCACTTCGGCTTACATATAAGTTAGCGATCCTTGTTAATTTTACAACTTAATATATACTTTGTGATGGAACTTCTTTTCTTAGGCACTCACAGGCAGGTAAAAACCACATTTGGGCCAGTGGTTAACTAGTTTGTAAATTTTATTTTCATTTGTAATAACTCATGAACTTAAGGCCCAGTTAATATACATGGAATTTTCAGTTTATGTTTAGGGGATTCCTTAGAGGTTGCTGCTGTTCTATTTATTTTTTTGGAAGGGATGGCTAGATTTTACTTTAGAACTTTCTGGAAGCTCTTCAGTGGGCCTTGGCCTCCTGAAATCTATCTTTTATCACTGAAAGAATGTTATTCTTATGTCATAGTGAGAATAATCATTTACATACTTGGCATAATAAATGCCTAAAAGACATTCTATTGTATGAATCTATTTTTTTTTCTTGCTATAATGGGGACATTGTAAATCATGCCTTTGTATTAATGGTATTTCTTAAAGCAATATATGTAACAATCTACAAGCGGTTGTAGGAGTCTAAATTCTGTTGTAGGTCGTGTAAACTTTGTTGGAGTCTTTTAACCAACAGATTATTTTGTGGGATGTATTTATACATTGTTAAAAAATTTAAAAAGATGTTTAATTGAATACGTGTCTTTATTGGAGTGATAACTTTGAAGGTGCATAACTTTATATTTGTATAAAACTCTACTGTTTACAGAGCCCTTCAGCACGTGTTACCTCCTTTCATTCTCACGACAAACCAGTTATGTGTGACACCTGTTTACAGCTGACGAAACGGGATTTTAGGTTTACCGAGTGCCTTGTCCAAGGAAACACAGATGACAGGAAGACCCACCAGGACATACTATGGTTTTTAGAGGAAATATTTGTCGCTAAATGTCTTTTGCTTTCTTAGGAATCAGTAATTTCTTAAGTGTTTACTTGCCATTTTGCTTATACTCATCTGGTGAGGAAAGTTGATACCGTGTAAAGACGTGTGTTGAATCGGAAAGCTCTAAACTAAATCTTTAGAGCTGAGAGTCTGACGGGGGCCACGTTGGTGTGGTTCCTGAGGTTGCTGTGTCATAGGAATTGAACTTTGGAATATGCATGTGGCAGAAGCTACGACTTATTTCCCAAAGTCCATTTTTCCCTTCAACAGATTTCCCCCTTATTAGCAGGGACGTGGCAACGGACAGCTTTCCTCAGATTTTCCTGGATCTTTGCGTGGCCATGTGGCTGCGTTCTGGCCAGTGGACGCACTTGCAGGAAGTATTCTTAAAAGGAGGGGCCTATGGGTGGCTCCGTTGGTTAAGCACCTGACTCTTGATTTCGGCTCAGGTCATGATCTCAGGGTCCTGAGATTGAGCCCTGCCTGGGGCTCTGCACTCAGCGGGGAGTCTGCTTGAGTTTCTCTGTCTCCCTCTGCCCCCGCCCAATAAATAAATAAATAAATAAATAAATAAATAAAATCTTCAAAAAAAAAAAAAAATAAAGAGGGGTCTACCCGTCCCATTCCGGTTTGTCCTCCCTGCTAGCTCAAATGCAGACATGACAGATGGAGCTTGGGCGGCCATCTTTTTTTTTTTTTGAAGATTTTATTTATTTATTTGACAGAGATAGAGACAGCCAGCGAGAGAGGGAACACAAGCAGGGGGAGTGGGAGAGGAAGAAGCAGGCCCATAGCAGAGGAGCCTGATGTGGGGCTTGATCCCATAACGCCGGGATCACGCCCTGAGCCGAAGGCAGACGCTTAACCGCTGTGCCACCCAGGCGCCCCTGGCGGCCATCTTGACCGTGGGATGGAAACCTCTTTGTATGAATAACAGAAATAAGGTAGGGATTGTCTGAGTTCTCCCTGACAGGGATAGCAGCCCTGAGCTGCCTGTCTGAATTTTTAGGTGAGAAACAAACTTCTCTCTTGTTCAAGTGTTCCTGTTTTGGCTTCTCTGTTGCTATAGCTTAGCGGAATTCTTATCAGTACATATATTTTTAGCATCCCCCATAATTGTTTCCGTAAGTATAGCATTCGGGATGTAATAGTTCAGTAAACACACATTTGTCCTTTTCTCTGTGTGGTAATAAAGCTCCTGTTATTGGTGCTAATGAATTCAGTGCTACCAGATGCTGTTGCTGCATGAACATTTCGTGGCGATGTCAAATAGTCATTTTGTTATGCTTGCACGTGCCGTGGGGCAGGAATTTGGAACTGGCCTGGTGGGACAGTTTTTCTCTGCTGTATAGTATCTGGGCCTCCGCTGTGACGATTTGAAGGCCCGTCTTTACATGTTGGCGAGGGGCAGGGAACTCGGGGGGTGTCTTCAGCCACGGGTCTGGAGGTTGATGTTGGCTGTCAGGTGGGAGCTCTGCTAGGTTGTTGTCGGAACACGTTTGTGATGTCCTTGTGTGGTCTCTGTGTAGGCTTATTTGGGCTTCTTCACAACCCGGCAGCTAGCGTCTCAGAGCGAGCTTCCCTAGAGAAGCACATGGTGTTTTTACGACTAGTCTGAGAATCCTCATAATATCACTTCTGCTCTCCTCTGGTGGTTGACACGGTCGCCAAGGTCCCCCTGAGTTGAAGGGAAGGGTACGTGGACCCCAGCTTGATGAGAGGACTGTCGAGACTAAACAAGGTTATGTGGGCTGGGAGAGACTGTGAGCCTTCTTTGGAAAGTAAAATCTGCCACATCTACTTTAACCCTCTCCCCAAGACTGAAAAGTTACTTGGGAGAGGCCAAGAAAATGAACATTATTTTCTCTTTTCTCTTCCCTGGATCAACCTTGAGTACAGGTGAACTGGCTGCATCGTGCCGTTAAAATGAAAGCAACATTGCATTTTATAGTTCCCAGAGTATCTATACTTGGACTGCACCTCTGAGATAAATAGGCCAGGGTGTGTGTGTGTGTGTGTGTGTGTGTGTGTGTGTGTGTGTGTGTGTGTGTGTAGGGGTGATAGCATTTACCACCATGGCGTAGGTACCATGATCCTTTTAAATTTGTATGACTTTTTAGAGCTCATCAAAATTCTTCTGTATGTATGATCTCCTTTTTTTTTTCTTTCTAATTTCAATTTTTTATTTAAATTCTAGTTAAGATATACGGTAAAATTGGTTTCAGGTGTAGACTTTAGTGGTTCATCACTGACCTACAACACCCAGTGCTCATCACAAGTACCCTCCTTAATGCCCATCCCCCATTTAACCCATCCCCCATGTGCCGCCCTCCATCAGTCCTGTTTGTTCTCTATCTTTAAGAATGTCTTATGGTTTGCTTCCCTCTTTCTCTCTCTCTTTTTTCCTCCTTCCCCTATCTTCATCTGTTTTGTTTCTTAAATTCCAGATATGAGTGAAGTCATATGGTATTTGTCTTTCTCTGACTTATTTCACTTAGCATAATACACTCTGGCTCCATCCACATTGTTGCAAATGGCAAGATTTCATTCTTCTTTATGGCTGAGTAATATTCCATCGTTTATATACACCACGTCTTCTTGATCCGTTCATCACTTGATGGACATTTGAGCTCTTTCCATAATTTGGCTATTGTTGGTAATGCTGCTATAAACATACAGGTGTGTGTGCTCCTTTGAATCAATATTTTTGTATTCTTTGGATAAATACCTAATAGTGCAATTGCTGCTTGTAGAGTAGTTCTGTTTTTAACTTTTTGAGGAACTTCTGTACTGTTTGCATTCCCACCAACAGTGCAGGAGGGTTCCCCTTTCTACGCATCCTTGCCAACATGAGGGATCTCATTTGATTCGCCCCGTAAGCCCAAGAGGGAGGACAGACCATTAATCGCCTGATGTTACAAGTGCATAACTACGACTGAGATAAGTAAAACAAATTAAAAAAAAAAGATTTATTTACTTTAGAGAGAGAGAAGAGAGTGCATGTGAGCAGGGGGAGGGGGAGAGTGAGAGAGGGAGAGAGAGAGAGAAGCATAGACCCCACTGAGCACAGAGCCTGACATGTGGCTCAATCCCGGGACCCTGAGATCATGACCTGAGCTGAAATCGAGAGTGGGACACTTAACTGACTGAACCACCCAGGTGCCCTGTGAGATAAGTAAAATGAGTTACTGAAGGTTGGATGTGGTACAGATAGTAGTGCCCCCCAGGTATTCCATTTGTTCTGCGTTTCCCCGCTCCCTTAATTAATTGATCCCATGTGAGCAGTTATGACCATGAAACGTGAGTGAAAGTGACCAGTGTCATTTCTGGGTGAAGAATGGGAAATCTCTACTCTTTCTTCCCCTTTGGTGGCAACCAGGGGTGCTCAAGATGGTGGAACCTCAGCCATCCTGCGTCCCAGGGTGACATGTAGAGCAGAATCCCCCTGCCTACTCCTGTGGGACATACAGCGCAAGTGAGAAAGAAACTTTTGGTGTGTTAAGCCACTTGATTATGTGGTTAATTTGTTTTCACAACATGACTTATTAGTTGCACAGCCAATAAGTCCCACTTAGAAAACTTTTAGTCCTAATTCAGTAATCTTACCATTGCTCCAAGCTATTCGTTTTTGCAAGAAAAGAAATTGGATTCCTTATGTTGTAGTGGAGGTGGGACCAGACAGGTGACACTGACCAGGTGAAAACTGCCAACTAGGAGAGTCCACACACCATCTGCAGGTCCAGAAGCTTCTCACTTCCAGCCATCATTGCCATTCAAGAGTGTGGTTCTGCTGTTGCTAGGTTTTTTCGGTTTTTCAAGAGACATGAAAAGTCTAGATGTTTACATGAAATCTGATCTTTTTTTTTTTTTAAAGATTTTATTTATTTATTTGACAGACATAGAGACAGCCAGCGAGAGAGGGAACCCAAGCAGGGGGAGTGGGAGAGGAAGAAGCAGGCTCATAGCGGGGGAGCCTGATGTGGGGCTCGATCCCATAACGCCGGGATCATGCCCTCAGTCGAAGGCAGACGCTTAACCGCTGTGCCACCCAGGCGCCCCATGATCTTTTAATACTTATAAATTAAATTTAAAAATAAGAAAGAGGGGCAGCTGGTTGGTTCGGTCAGTTAAGCATCCAACTCTTGATTTCAGCTCAGGTCATGATCTCAGGGTCCTGAGATCCTGACCCTAGTTGGGCTCTGCGCTGAGCGTGGAGCCTGCTTAAGATTCTCTCTCTCCCTCTGCCCCCCCCCCCCCCCCCCCCGCTTGTGTGTGCACTCTCTCTCTCAAAACAAACAAACAAAAAAACACATGTGAAACCAAACTATATTTGCAGGTGAAATTCAGCTGTGCCAATTTTTACCATCGTGCAATGATTTTCAAACTTAGTCTATTGCTGGTTTTGAACAGCACATTCTAAAATTGTATGTTAAGTTTACTTTTCAGTTACAAATAAAATCGAAATCATACCTAATTCTTACAAGAAGCAACAGGCATTCTTTAAAACCTTTATATTATTCTACATAAGAAAGGAGGAAGCATATGATTTCCTGAAGAAGTTACAATTTATTGCCAAGAAAAAAGTAATCTCATAGGACTTTTCACTACAATTAATTAATTAAAAAACAACTTGAGTCTGAAAATCAAATATTACAGAGAGTGCAAAGAAATGCAGCAGTCTTCTTAAAAAAAAAAAAAAGCAACAGTCTGAAGCAAATGTCTTCAGCTGCCTCTGATTTTATATTTTGGGATATTTATTTCCATACTTCTAAATAATATTCTTATAGTGCTTACAGTGTTTCTTGGCCTTTCAGCTTGATACATCAGCTGTTGACTTCCTGCTACGGAAGAATGAAGATTTAACTCCATCGCTTCCCCCACACATAGTTCGGGCACCATTTTTTGTCCAATCGGTTACTATGTTTTAAAGGCTTAACGTAAACCTCTATATTTATTTATTTATTTATTTGACAGAGATAGAGACAGCCAGCGAGAGAGGGAACACAAGCAGGGGGAGTGGGAGAGGGAAGAAGCAGGCTCATAGCAGAGGAGCCTGATGTGGGGCGATCCCATAACGCCGGGATCACGCCCTGAGCCGAAGGCAGACGCTTAACCGCTGTGCCACCCAGGCGCCCCTCTATTTTTTTTTCTATTCCATCAGATATCTGTTGTAACTATTGATTTCCTCTCTTAATAATTTGTTCAGCCACAAGGAACAGAAAGTCCTACAAAGAATAGTGGCTCAGACAAAAAAAGGGTCTGTGTGTTTTTCCACAAAGGAAGTCTGCAAGTGGGCAATTGGCTAGTGTTGCTGTGGCTACTGAACGGTTCTTCAGAGAGCTGGGTTTTGTCCCCTTGCTCATCGCCTCAGGGTCACAAGAGGACTGTCACAGCTGAAGATGACTCATCTCTTTTGGAGGAAGAAGATTATAGGCTCCAGTTGCATCTGTCCCCTTTCATCAGAAACGCAAAAGCTTCCTCAGAAGTTGCAGGAGACCTGCTGCTGCGTACGTTTCAGTAGCCAAAATGGCGTCACTCAGGTGTCAGGAAGTCCGGAAGGGCAGGTACTTCGGAAGGCACATTGCTGTCTTGCCTAAAAATGAGATTTTGTTAGTAGGGGAAAAAGCAAGGGACATGAGGTAAGCGACTAGCATTGCTGACTGCGTATTTCTCACGGGGGGCTTTAAGTGGAGGACCCCGGCTGCTGGCAGCTAATGCTGATAGTGCTGTTTCTACGGTAACTCGCCTTTGATCGGCACAGCTTTTTTAGCCAACTTGTGATGCAAAGCCGTTCACTACAACTTGGTAAGATAGTTCTGGGAGGGTGTAGTCTGATGTACTTTTAATACGTATCCTGACATCAACGTGATATGGGGGTCGGATGTAGGATATTCAGAGCAGTCGTTCTCAGGGGAATGGTGCCACCCCCAAGGGAGGGTGTTTTTGTAATTTGGGGAGGGAGGGGGTTGCTTAACACAATGATTGGTCCCTTTGCTGGGTGATATTTGAATGTGTGGAGCCCCGGGGGCGCCAGGCCCTTATAGAGCACAGGACAGTTATTTATAGCCAACAGTTGCCCTACATCTCTAATAACATCTGTATCTCCCACTGAACAATTACGTGAAAATTTTGTTTATAATGAGAAAGAAAAAGCACCCCCCTAACAGCTGTCGGCTGGAAGCTGACCCGACCTGAACTGCAAAGCCTATGGCTTCCTGTTGAACATAATTTTATTCAACACTAACATCTGACAGAGCCATTCTGTGACCATGACAGAGCCATTCTGTGACCGTGACAGAGCAAGGCAGAAATAAGGACTCTGTAATCATGCTGGAGCATAGGAACGAGAATACTGCACAAACCACAAAAAATGACCAAACACACCCCCTCCCCGTCCTGGCCTACATGAGTGACTGACTGCCGCTTCGGGCCACTTTCTGCTACCTCCCAGATGAGCGTGAAGATGCCCACGTGTAGAATTCCTTCGTTTTCTGAAAGCACCCAATCCAGACTGAACCTACGACTTGTGGAACCCTCCTTGAAAGGGCCTGACACAAGCCCAAATCCTAGAATAAATCCTTCCTAACAGTACTGAGGCATCCCATGGTGTGGGATCTCCCTTGTGCAAAGAGCGCTAGTAAACCCACTTGGCTCGACCACAGCTCTGTACCCCATGGTGTCTCTAGCTGGCGAATGCTGACAGTAATTATCTGAGCCTAGACTCTTAAGTCCGTTGTACATATATAAACTACAATTTACATTTTTTGTTGCAGTTTTGCGGTACTCCTCCAAAAACGTGACTGGCGAGTGAGGGAAGGTTGTACTCTTTGCTCAGGACTCTACCAAGAGTTTTTCACCATTTTGAAAACTCCTGTCACCAGTGGCAACGTTGCTCATGGCATTTGAGTGGCAAGTCAAAATTCACTGCAGCGACCTCGGTCTGCATCCGCAGTGACCCCTTTCGTGGTAATTACATGTACATATATGCAAGCATCTGACGACGTTATTGTGTCTTCAGCAGTTGTGACCATTTATTTTCATATTGAATTACATGTCACCCTAAGTTGCTTCCTTTTATTTCTCCTAAGTTACAGTTAGACAATAGTGATTCAAAAAAATGCCTAATTAAAGTTACGTTGTTTATTCATTTTTTAGGCTAACACCGTTTTTAAAGGGCGTTTAAAAATATTTGTAATAACAAGTGGGTGTGGGTCTGGACGGGTGAGAAACACTAGTTTGCACTTATTAATGGACAGTCGATCCCTTAGATCTGCTTCGCTCAGGTGGAGCTGAAGAGCAGATAGATTTGAGCTTGAACTCTGGTGTTCTCGTCTGAAGGGGGCGATGCCATAGTCCAGAAACCAGCGCTGATACTCTGCGAAATTTGAGAAGCCAAACAGTTTTCTCATTTGGATGGTTTATCGTAGGAGGAATGTCTGCTGTTCTAGTAAATTCAGTATATGCTGATTGCATTAATTTAAGAGAAATCTTATGTATTCCATTTTCTATTGAAAGAAATCCTGCAGAAGCATTTCAAGAATGGTGCAGTAAGGCACTCTGAAATTCTGATCCTCCAGAAAAGCAACGAGAACACTGGCAGAAATCGTCAAAATTGACTTTCTCAAACTCCAGAAATTAGCCAATGAACTGGAACAATTTGAGGAACATGTATTCAAGAAAAATGGTTGACTCTCTCTCTAAGAACAATAAGCTTTGCAGTATTTTTAACCTGTCCCGCTGCCAGCCCCCTCTCCCCAGCTCTGTGGTAGCCTCGAAAACCAGCAATTTTGAGCCACAGTAACTGTGAAAGACAGTGGGCCTAGCAACCACTGGAATAGTTTGGAATTCCCCTAAATAGGCTTGGAGTTATCCAAAAGAATTGTCACTGTTTGATCTGCCTGACAGCTCCCTAGAAAAATCCCAGTGATGGGGCTTCTCTTTATTTAACATGACCCATTGAGAAGAACCCCGTCTGCAGGTTGTTTGTTGGAAATAATCCGCGGTAATTGCATAAACAGCACAGCTGCCGGTTGGGTGATGCCAGTTGGGGCAAATGAGACTGGTCAAAAAAATGCAAAAAAATAAGAGTGAGATGCCATAGGAGGCTTTGAAAATCCTTCAGCTGTTTCTAGGGATGTGGGAAAGCATATGCATGTGCAGGATTTCCATGCCCTGGAAAGACCTGAAAAGGCCCCAGTCTCTCAGCTCTGGATGATCTTGAGACTCTGTCCAAACAGAAAGTAAAGGCTTAGTTGTCAGCTGCTGGAGTCTCGAAGATGTGCCCTAGTCCACAAGAGCGCCTCAGCAAAAGGTGGGAGATACCGTTTCAGGTGCTTAAGGAGATCCTATCTATTAGCTGAAGACTAAGCTGACAGTAGAGATTTCAGTGGCTGCGCGTGATAAACAATGCAGACTTTACAGAGTAATTCAGGAAAATCACAAAAAAAACCTCTGCAAGAACAAAAAACCTTAAAAGGAGAGGGGCAACAAATTTGATTTTTAGAATTGCCACCTTATTCTAACTGTCCAGTTTTCAGCAAATTAGGAGATAGGCAAAGAAACAAGAAATATGGCTCAGGCACAGGGGAAGAAATCAACAGAAACCATCCTTGAAGCCCAGACATTATTTTATTTTTTAAAGATTTTGTTGATTTATTTGACAGCACAAGTAGGCAGAGCAGTAGACAGAGGAGAGGGACAAGGAGGCTCCCTGCTGAGCAAAGAGCCCAATGCGGGGCTCGATCCCAGGACCCTGAGATCATGACCTGAGCCGAAATCAAGAGTCGGCCACTTAACTGCACCACGCAAGCACCCCCATATCTCACTTTTAATAACGGCGAGATGAGTGAGGCAGAACAACAAGGAAATAGAGAATCCAAGAGCACTGCAAACCAACTAGATCTAACAGACATCTATTCCGTCCAAGAACAGTATCGTGCACATTTTACTCGAGCACATGGGACATTCTTAAGGATAGACTATATGTTAGGCCATAAAACAATCCTCAATAAACCCAAAGAGATTGAAACCACACAAAGTACGTTCTCTGAGCACAACGGAGTTATATTAGAAATCAATATGTGGAAATTAAACAACATACTGAGAGAACCAATGGGTCCCAGAAGAACTCAGAAGAAAAACTAGAAAATACTTTGAGATTCATGAAAGTGAAAACACGACATACCAAAATGTATGGGATGCAGCCATAACCGTGGATAGAGGGGAAATTTAGAGCTATAAACCCCTATATTTGTAACCATAAACTCTCACTCATCGCTGGTGGAAATGCAAAATGCTGCAGCCACTTTGCAAGGCACTTGGACAGTTTTGAAAAAACGAAACATACTCTTCCCATATGGTCCAGCAAATGCGCTCCTTGATATTTATCTAAATGAAATGAAACACGTCCACACAAAAAGGTGGACTTGGGTGCTTTAGTGATAATTGACCCAAATTGGAAGCAACCAGGCTCTCCTTTGGTACATGAATGAATAGTTAAATTGTGGTACACCCAGACAACGGAATACGATAGTTTGTTTTTTGGAGAGAGAATGCATGTGTGCACGTCAGCACATGTGCGTGTGAGGGGTGGGGGAGGGGCAGATGGAGAGAGAGAGAGAATGTCAAGCCGACTCCATGCTCAGTGTGGAGCCCAACACGGGGCTTGATCTCAGGATCCTGGGATCACAACCTGAACTGAAATCAAGAGTTGGACGCTTCACCGACTGAGTCACTCAGGTGCCCCCAGAAAATGGAGTATTATTCATCACTAAAAAGAAGTGAACTATCAAGCCACAAAAAGACATGGAGGAAAAAAAATGTATATTACTAAATGAAAGTAGCTAATCTGGAAAGATTACACATTATGATTCCAACTACATGACATTCTGGAAAAGGCAAAATACTCTATATGATACTATAATGATGGACACACAGCATCTTACATCTATCCAGATGCAGAATGTACAATACCAAGACGGAAGCCTAAGGAAAACTATGAACTTTGGGTGAAGATGATGTGTCTATGGGGTTCATCAGTTGTAACAAAGATAACCACTCTGCTGGGGGATATTGATCATGGGGAAGGTTATGCATTTATTTGCAATATTTGCATTTTCCTCTAAATTTTGCTGTGAATCTAAAAAAAAGTCTTAAGAAGAAAGATCTCAAATCAATAGTCCAATTTTTCACCTTAGGAAACTAGAAAAAGAAGAGCAAAGTAAACCCAAATTAAGCAAGGAAAGAAATACTAGAGAGGAAATAAAAGAAATAGAGAATAGAACAATAGAGAAAATCAACAGAACCAAAAATCAGTTCTTTGAAAGGAGCAACGAAACTGACAAACTTTCAGCTCAACTCACTGGGAAAAAAAGATTAAAATTACTAATTTTAGGAATTTTAAGGAATGAAAGAGGGGACATCACTGCTGAGAAAAAGCAATCCATAACTTTCGTAAAGTAATGGTTGTCCTAATAGAACATAGAGCATCTTACACCTATTTGTGGGGGTAACGGTGTTTTATGTATAAGTTTTCAAACATCGTGCTTTCTCCAAAAAGTACTTTCCATGACTTGTTTCGTCCTCACAACATTCTTGGAGTTGTGCAGGAGTGTTGCACGTGGGACGACGTAATCATGAAGAATCTGTATTTTCAGACACGTCTGGGTCATGGATCCAGTTTTATGTCCTGGTTTTGACTTTGAACAAGTCACTTATCCCATTTTTATAGACGAGGCACTAAGCTGAGATCACTTACCCTTTGAGTTAGCAGGGGGAGGGATTCACAAGGATTAAGCGAGATAATCCATGTAAAATATTCAGCATGGCCCCAAGCTCACAGTAAGCGCTTGATAATGGTAACTTATTCAGAAAGGAAAACAGTTCTTAGCTCATTAAGGGTAGAGCTGTCAGGAAATTGAACCCCTAGTTGAGTGGCTTCTCTTTAATTCTGATTCCCATCCAACATAGGGCATGGGGAATTCAAACGGAGCAAAGTAGTCAGTTGCAGGGAAGAATGCTGACTGTCTTATTTTTCGTTTTGCTTAGAACAAATGAGGGATCATAAGATTATATGAGCTGGTAACTTGCTATAGTGTTCGTTTATAATTTATTTTATATTTAAAAGGCATCCTGTTATTTATGTTTTTCAGATGGTTGTTGAAGTCCAACAATGTCACCCATGGATTTGTCTTCATAATTGTAAACATTTCTTCTAGGATGTTTTCTCTGCCCGCTCTTTTCCTCTTTTTTTTTTTTTTTTAAAGAGGGGGAGAGGGGTAGAAAGACAATCTTAAGCAGGCGCCATGCTCTTGGAGCCCGATGTAGGGCTCCATCTCACAACGCTGCGATCATGACCTGAATGGAAATGAGTCAGAAACTACTGACTCAGCCACCCGGGCGCCCCATCCTCTTTCTGCTTGTAACTTGCACATCGTCCACTAGATGGCGGTACATCAACATAAAATGTAAATGAAACCTTTCCCATTGCAGCACCTTATTTACTTGGTTTAGTGGGAAATGGTGATTTTCCTGGAAAATTAGCCTGCAAATAGTGAGTTAGGACTAAATCCATGTTTCCTGTGGTGCAATTAATTAAAATCGGTGCTGATGAATCGATGCTGGACGAATAGAATAACGTATCCAGTACCTAGAGTGTACCTGACACAGAGATAAAGGTACTGTGGACAAAAAGAAACATAAGAACCATCTGTGATACGTCTGCTTTCCTCGTATTGCCAAATCTCCCTCCCCCCACATTGAACTCTGAGGATTAGAAGGTCAGTAGTTTTCCCAGGGTCATAGAAGTAGAGAGAGACGAAGCCAGGATTTGTCAGTGCTGGGGGAAGACGATGAGTTTGGATTGAAGATACGTTGGGTTTGGGGCACCTGGGTGGCACAGTCGGTTCAGAGTCCGACTCCTGGTTTCAGCTCAGGCTGTGATCTCAGGGTGAGATCGAGCCCCCCCACCCCATGTCGGGCTCTGTGCTCAGCCCAGAGTCTGCTTGAGATTCTCTCTCTCTCCCTCTGCCCATCTTGCTCATGCTCTCTCTCTCTCTCGCTCAAATAAATAAATAAGAGACGTTGGGTCTGAAGCCAGTGGTCACATCCAAGCACCGGAATGCAATGGAGCCTGGAATTCCACCTTAGGATTGGGCCAAAGGTGTAATAAATTTAAGAGGCCTCTCCACAGAGCGGAGTGGAAGCTATGATGACGTATGGATTGTCTGTGGCCAAGTGCCTGTTGCAGAACCAACGCCCAAGTGCATCGACAGAGCAAGGGTTAAGGGTACCTTGCAGACCTGGCAGACCTGAGTTTGAATCCTGGCCTCCTACTCCCACCTGAGTGTTCACGGGCAAGATTGTGAACCTCGTTGACCCCTTGCAAGAACCCCACAAGGGGGATACTGTCTCCATTTACACGCAAGTGAACTGAGGCTTAAAGAATGTAGGAATTGATCCAAGATCATGGCGTGTCTACTGTGCGATGGATCCAAGGTTCCAGTCTGGAGTCCGATTTAGGCTTACACGGCTGCGTACCGCTTACTTTGCTCCCAGGGTCATAGCACCGAGGACACTGCCTAGTAATCCCTTGTGTACATGGGATTCTCCCTGGACTAGTCAGGGTTCTCCAGAGAAACAGAACGAGCAGGGGAGATAAGTGTATCTCTCTCTCTCACTCTGTCTGTATCTTTATATCTCCATATCTATAAACAGTAGGATACATTCCATGAACTAAGTCTGTATAGAGGTGCCTGTGTATCTAGTTCACACACACACACACACACACACACACACACAGATGTATTTCAAGGAACTGGCTGCTTCTGCGGCTGTGACATTTGGCCAAGTCCCAAGTCTGTAGGGCAGCTTTGGCCAGCATTCATAGCCACGAGCTCCTGTTGCAATGCCCAGGCCAACTTTCTTCAGGAAACGCTCAAGTTTTGCCCGGAAGGCCTTCTAACTCATTGGATGACACCCACCCACCTTACCGAGGGGAATCTCTTTTACGCAAAGTCAACAGATTGTAGATGTTAATCACAGGTACAAAATACCTTCTCAGCAAAACCGAGACTCGTGTTTGCTTAAATAACGGGGCACTCTAGCCTCGCCAAGTAGACACATAAAACGAGCCATCGAACTCCTCCAGTTGTCCATCAGCTCGATGGCAGGAGGGATCCTAGCTTTCTGGTTCACGCGTATATTCCCCGTGCATAGCCCCACGCCAGACACGCAGTAAACAGGGTACCCGCCGTCTAGCAGCCCAGGTGAAAGTGAGCATACGTGTTCAGCTATAGACCGGGGCTAGGCTGTAGACTTAAGTGTTCTCAAGGCACAGGTAACTTTCTTTGGGGACCCCTGTTTGGAGAAGCAGGATCTAAGGATGAAGCCACCGATGGCCATGGGCAGCGGGGGCCATGGGTAGTGCTGTCACCACCAAGAACTGAGCGGGGGTCCTTGTAGGGCACCGTGTGCATACTGTCTGATTTTGGCTACTGCCGGCATGTCTTTTCAGCTGCTGATGCCTATTTACAACTTCATCTGTTGGAAAGAAGGCACAGTGGTTTTCAAGCAGCCTCTTCTGGCAGAGAAAAAAGACAAAACAGAGAGATGGGATGGCAGGTGCCGCCCAGATGGTGGAAGGCGTCTACCAAAAATTAGGCTAAAAATGCACTCCCTTGGGGAGCTTTCTTGGCCCTCTGTCTCATACCTCCACATCAAAGAGAATGGGGTCCCCTCTTGCTTGAGAATTTAAACACACCTTGGAACACTTTTTCATCTTTTCTTCTCTCCTCTCTCTGGGATCCCATTATGCTGCTTCCGAGAACCCTGTCTTTTACCCCCTTCCTTAGACCTATCTACAGGAATAGGCTGGCAACAACCAAAGACCCGTCTAGATACCCTAACACCTAGGAGAGAAGTGGACTTATGGCAGACGTTCAAAGACCTGTACAGAATTCAAAGATCTAACAAAACAGGACTGGGGGAGATAGAATACTTGCTACGGACTGACATTCACCCCAATGCTAGAACAATGTATGGGGTGTCTGAGGCAAATTCGTACGTTGAAGCCCTAACGCCCAATGCGACTGTGTTTGGAGGTAGGGCTTTTTGGAAGTCCTTAAGGTTAAATAAAGTCATGAGGGTGGGATCCTATTCCAATAGGAGTGGTGGCCTTATAAGAACAGGTGAGCAATTTCTCTCTCCATGCACACTCACTAAGAAAAGGCCACGTGAGGACACTGTGAGAAGGTGGCCCTTTGCAAGCCGAGGAGAGGGCTCTCCTCAGAAACCGAAATGGCCGGCGCTGTGATTTTGGGCTTCCAAGACACCTGGCCTATGGCATTTCATTATGGCAGCCCAAGCAGGCTAGTACAATACCCACCCTAATGAATTACAATATTTTACAGCTTGTCTATTGAGGATGTAAAATGAGCCAGAGAAGCTCAGAGAAAGAAAATACTAATTTCCAGGAAGTCTTTCCCAATTTCAGGAACAAAATAGAGAAAGGGCATTCAAAGTCAAAGGAATTACTTGTGCGAAGGTGAGAGAGTAGGATGCAGACACACACACACACACCCCACACTGGTCTACAGTCATGGGAAACAACTGGTGGTTCTTCAAATTGCCAGGCTTTCTTCAGCTGGTTTTGTGGGGTATATAAGACATTTTAAATCTTCTGCATATTCATCCATTGCCATGTGTTGAAAATATCTTCTTCCGGTCTACAGTTTCACTTTTAACTTGGATTAGTGTGTTTTTTGACTTGCACAATTTTTTAAGCGTAATCAAATTTACCAACCTTTCCTTCTATAAACTTGATTTCTTAGTTTTCATTTAAAACACTCTTTCCTTAAGCAGTTTGTAGTGACACTCTAGATTTTCCTTTAAAATGAGAAAATGTTGGGGCACTTGCGTGGCTCAGTTGGTGAAGCGTCTGCCTTCAGCTCAGGTCATGAGTTCAGGATCCTGGGATCCAGCCCCGCATTGGGCTCCCTGCTCAGCGTGGAGTCTGCTCCTCCCCCTCTCTCTGCCCACCCCCCCTTCTTGTGCTTTTGCTTTCTCTCTGTCAAAAAAAAAATCTTTAAAATGAGAACATGTTGCTTTTCATATTTCCCTTTTTAAATAATCCAGAATTTATTTTGGTGTATAGTGTGAGGTAGGGATGTCATTTTAGCTTTCCCCCTATAGACAGCCAATTGTCTCAGCACCTTGTACTGAATACTTTGGATTTTTCTCACTGATTTGTAATGCCACTTATGTCAAATACCAAGTTTGGCATTTGCAAAGGTCTATTTTTCTTACATATTTAGAAAGATGTTTTATGTATTCTGGATACAAATCCTTTGCCAATGATATATGTTGCAAATGTTTTGTCCCACCTTGAAATCCTGATGAATGTAAGTTTTTTTTTTTTAAGAATTTATTTATTTGACAGAGATAGAGACAGCCAGCGAGAGAGGGAACACAAGCAGGGGGAGTGGGAGAGGAAGAAGCAGGCTCGTAGCAGAGGAGCCTGATGTGGGGCTCGATCCCATAACGCCAGGATCACACCCTGAGCTGAAGGCGGACGCTTAACCGCTGTGCCACCCAGGCACCCTGTGCCACCCAGGCGCCCCAAGTTTTTAATTTTAATATTGAAATTACCAAATTTTTAACAGTTTCCTTTTTTATGTGCCTTACTTGGGAACCTCTTTCTTGCCCTAAGGACATAAAGATATTCTCCTAAAAGTTTCATAACTTTGTCTTATACAGTTATGTCTTTAAACCTTTAGTATTAACTTTTTTTCTGGTATGGGGTTACATAGAGATCTGTAATAAATTGTATTATTTGCTCATAATTTTTCTTCTCCTTCCTGCCTTTGAATGGTCCATTGTGGGCAGAATATTCTCCACTTTCCCACTGTCTTTGAACTTCATCATGTGACTTGCCTTGGTGAATGGGATGTGAGCCGATATAATGTATGCCCCATCCAACAAGCGGCTTTATTTTTTTATTTTTTTAAGATTTTATTTATTTATTTGAGAGAGAGATTAAGAGAGAGAGCATGAGGGAGGGAGGGGATGGGCAGAGAGAGAAGGAGAAGCAGACTCCCTGCTGAGCAGGGAGCCCGATGCAGGACTCGATCCCAGGACCCTGGGATCATGACCTGAGCCAAAGGCAGATGCTTAACTGACTGAGCCACCCACATGTCCCTGTGGGGAGGATTCTCATCTTTTTTATAGTGAGTATTCTGAGCCATAACACTGTGTATAACTTCATTCCTTGATTTCTTTAATAAAGTTTTTATAATTTTTTCTAGAGATCTTTTATATATTTGTTAGCTTTATTGTTTTATTTATTTATTTATTTATTTATTTATTTATTTATTTATTTATCTATTTAACTTCTTTGCCCAGTGCGGGGATCGAACTCACGACCTGGAGATCAAGAGTTGCATACTCTACCCACGGAGCCAGCTAGGTGCCCTGGTACTTTTTATTTTCTGTTGTTATCATAAATAGTATCTTTTACAACCACATTTCCTAAAGCATGTGGTAATAGCAAAGTATTGTTCCTGGTATTAAAGGGAATGCTTTCAACATTTTACTACTAAGTATATTTGCTACAGGATTTTTGTAGATACCATTTGTCACGATGAGGAAACTTCTATCTCTTCGTAGCTTGCTGAGCAATTTCTATCACGAATGGCAGATGAATGTTATCAAACATTTTTTTCTGCATTCATTGTGAAGGTCATTTTGTTTTCTTCCTTTAGTGGTGAATTATATTAAGTCATTTTCTAATGTCAAAGCAAATTTACACTCATGAAATAAATACAACGTGTTCATGAGCCCTCACCTTTTTTTTTCCCCCTCTCTTTTTTTTTAAGGAGGCCCACGCCCAATGTGGGGCTTGAACCCGCAACCCTGAGATCACGACCGGAGCCAAAATCAAGAGTCACCCGTTTAACTGACTGTACCACCCAGACGCTCCGTTTTGCCCAGTTTTGAAAAAGGATCGGGCTGAAGTTTTAGAAAGACCTGTGGCCAGGTAAAGTCACAGTGACTAGAAAGCACACATGTTTCCATTTAAACTTTAATATTATGTGCGTTTGGGAGGCTGGGACTTACAGGAAAGGCCTCGGCATCTTGCTTGGTGTCACCCTGTGAAGACAAGGCTGCCTGGTCGATGCAGGGCAGCGATCATTAGTCTTTTCAACCCTGGTTCTCTTGTTTGCAAAAACGGTGTTAGTTTTACCGGCTTCACGGGAACTGTGAGGGGTAAATGATCGCATATTGCAAGTCCCTGGTAACACACAGCTACGGATGCAAACATAAGAGAACCTTCGGAAAACTTCTGGACCAGACATTCCTACACACGCCTCGTGGGGACGTGACATTGGACAAGTCTCTAAAAAGTCTCAGGAAGAACTTTCAAAATTATTATTATTATTATTATTTTTAAAGATTTTGTTTTTATTTATTCGACAGAGATAGAGACAGCCAGTGAGAGAGGGAACACAAGCAGGGGGAGTGGGAGAGGAAGAAGCACGCTCCCGGCAGAGGAGCCCGATGCGGGGCTTGATCCCAGGACTCTGAGATCATGCCCTGAGCTGAAGGCAGACGCTTAATGACTGAGTCACCCAGGCACTCCAGAACTTTCAAAATTATAAATGTGTAGGAAAAAAATGTTCTCCGGGAATTTCCACTTCCAGCCATGACGTGGTAGCAAGGACCAGACTCAACCTCCCATAGAAAACAATGAGAAAACTGGACAACATAGATGAAATAATTCCCCCCCCCACCAGGCATTGGAAAACAGGCGGTGCATAATTGCAGTGCCAGAGAACGGGGAACTAAATGAAGTGAGCCTTATAATCGCCCTGGCTTTCTGCCTGGAGGCAATTTCTGACGATGAGATCAGGAGCAGGAAACGAAACAGAGCCGGGATCAAAGATGAGCTGAAGAAGGGAGCCCAGGGTGAGCAGGTGATCTGAAGTCTGGTCACCTGGGAAACAGTGCGAGTCCTGGGGCTGTTTAGCTGGGAGTAGGAAAGACTCAGGGGGCAGGGAGGCTATATGCCGAGTGTGTTCAGAGATTGGAGGGACTGTCATGTTGAGCAGGGAATTAGTGTTCTGTATGGCTCGGGGAGACAGAATTAGGGCTGTTGGTGAGAGATTAGAGGGAGAGGATTTTGGCTGAGTCCAAGGAAACATTCGTGGCAATCACGTCCATCAGGTTCAACTGACTGCCTTGTCCAACTGAGCCGATGAAGGGACTGAACAGGTGTGCTGGGCTGTTGCTGGAAGCATTTCTGCTGTGGCCAAGGGACCGACCTAAATGACATCCGGGGCCCATCCTCAAGGTTCTTTATGGCTTGATTTTTTTTTTTTTTTTTAGCTTGGCCTCTATAAGAGGCAGGCGACACCAACTGACTGTGTTTTGAAGAATGTTGAGAAAAGAAGAATCCCCGAAGACCCCACCCCGTTAAAAAAAAAAAAAGACTAGGGTTTTAAAACAAGAATTTCCCCCACCTATCAGTTGCATTTATATTTTAATTTGATTTCTCACCTTTTGTGTGCCTTTCCGCACATGTGTCATACGCATGTTGTTGCAATAAACCATGTGGATATCCACCGGGTACTTCCTCAATACCTGTATGGATGTGGAGCGCTTTGGCCGAAGAGGGGTTAGCAAACGTGCCTCTGGAGTGTTGCTTCCCCTGCCGTGCCCCTGGCAGACATCACTAGTCAACCATGGAACTCTTGTCCACCGAGCTCAGTCTTAGCCACGGAAATTCTCTGGAAACACCGATTCTCGACGATGACTTCTTATTAATTAGAATGAGAACTGGCAGTGTCTCCCTATTTGCCGTCCTGGGGCCAAAAGAATGTTTAACGATGCTCTAAGGCACAGTAACAACCTGTCCTGGTCGTGATCTGTGTTTTTGGCCAGCGGCTGGGGACCCCAGCTGTCATCTGTTTTCCCGACATCGGAGCTATGTGGGCACGGTGGGTATGCTGGAGGTTTGGCTGAGTGCCAAGGGGACACTTGGGGGGCACTGAATACTAGGGATGCCTTCTGGATTATGCAAACGCAAAAGGCATTGAGCTTGGATGTGATGTTGTTACAGTGCACAGGGCTGCAACCATATAGAGTGGGGGTTGGGACATGATCGCATCTCTGAACTCCTTATTTTGGGGTTAGAGCCCCACCTTGTGACCCTTAGTGCCCTTGGGGCTCTCTGTGAGAGCCTAGGGGCATTCTTCTTGGCTGGGGATTATCTTCAGCCTAATTCGTGGTGTGGTAGAAAGAGAAAAAGCATAAGGCTCAGCTCACATTCTGTCTGTCTGCCCCCCTGCCACCTGAGTGGCTCCCCGCATGCTGCTTCCCTTCCCTGGACCAGGCTTCCTCTTTAAGGAGGGCTGGAAATACCCATCTCCAATAGTTGCCTGGAGATTTGATGAGACAGACTAGGTACTGTGGCAAACGCACAGTGGATATTAAAAAGAAAGAAACTGTGTTAGATGCTGGGAAGGATACAAATATTAATAAGATACGTTTGGGGGGGCGTCTGGGTGGCTCACTCGATGAAGCGTCTGCCTTCGGCTCAGGTCATGATCTCAGGGTCCTGGGATCCAGCCCGCATCGCGCTCCCTGCTCCGCGGGGAGTCTGCTTCTCTCTCTGCCCCACCCCCTGCTCCTGCTCCCTCCCTGACAAATAAATAAATAAAATCTTAAAAAAAAAAAAAAGATCCACGTAGGGATGAAGGAAAGGGGGTGTGAAATTGAGTGGGGCCCAGTGCTGGGGCCGCAGAAAGCTTCTCATCGGTGTAGGGTGATGGGGGAAAGGGCGAGATATCCAAGTGGTCAGCAGGGAGGAGGGGCCCAGGGAGATGGCTGGCACGCATTAGCCTTCCAGGGATTTCTGCGGGTTAATCATTAAACGGGCCCTCTCGCTTCTGAGGCGGTCTCTTTTGAGTTTACGGAGTGAGTGAAGTGACTCACTGGCGGTTTGGTCAGAGCTCGGTGAACCGAGACAGTGGAGTTTCTGGACTCGCACACCTGGGGTGAGAAACCGCGCCTGTGTCCCTCCCCAGACAGCACACACCCTGAGTTGGGCGGGCAAGAGGCTTCTCCTAGTTGTATGCAATCTCAGTTTCGTGCCCAGATCTGCAGTACGGGTTGCTGGGTAGTTACATTGGGGGGTCTGGCCGTCACCTCAAACTTGGTCTTCCTGGAACCAAACCCATCATCCTAGCGCGGACTGTTCTGGACAAAATCGCGTCGCCCCCCGAATTCATATACTGCAGTCCTAACCCCTGGCACCTCAGAATGTGACTGTCTTTGGAGACGGGCCCTTTCTGGGGATGATTAAGTTAAAGTGAGGCCATTTGTGACAAAAGGTGGATTTTGAGATAATTACCATCTCAACTCTTTGGCTCGATGTTGAGAGACTTGCCCTGTAATATCTGGCTTTTCTAGATTCCGGTTCTCCACAAACAAAAACAAACCCCCCAAACACTCCCTTGCCACCGTTCTCTGAATCTAAATGACTTTGGCGACATTTCAGCATAAAATCCACGTCTGATGTAGCCCAGGTGTCCTTGGTCATATCCCTGCCTCCCAAGGGAGAGGAGGGAAGGCGCTGCTCCCCGGGCAGTGACCCTGACAGTCATACCATCACAGGGAGGACAGGTATGAGGTGGGCTAGCCAGGAGGCCATGAACTGGCAGCCTGGGTTCAAGTCCGCCCCCTTCTGGCTGCATGGCCTCGTGCCAGGCTAGGGGAACACTGCTGGGGGGACAGGGGCCCAAGACCCACCAGTAATTTGGGGAGCCTGGTGTCCCCACCCCAGCCAAAGCAGAAGACTTGATCCAGGCCTGTAATGACCTCCAGGAGAAATACAATGTCAGGTCTTCTCCCAACTGGCTTAGACAGACTGGCCACTTGGGACGGAGCATCATGGACCATGCCAGCCTCAACGCACGGACTGGCTTATCACATGGACTGCTCCGGGCAGAGCTCACACCCGACCGCCCCACACCTTCCTCTCCAGGTGCCATACCAGACACACAGTGCTCGGTGACACTGGGACAGGCAGGTGCCCTGGCCCAGCTACGGCCCTGGGAACTTCTTAAGGTCAGGGTCCATGTCTTCCCACATGGGGAAGGGACCGGCTGGGCTGGCTTGCCGCCCCTGCCTGGCAGTTGGCCACCTTGGCCTATCCCACACCAAATGCTTAGGTACGTTTCCTGAGATTCCAGCGGGGGTGCCAAAACCACCGTGTTCATTTGTAGGGCTGACAATGAGAGGCACGAATGAAGAATTGCGTGCACTTCTGAGCCTGTCATGCAGCCAGACTTCTAGCCATCTGCTCTCCTGTCCCTGGAGCTGTTTAGTCGAGGACAGCCATATGCTGCCCTGTCCAGCTTCTGACCCCCACACTCATCCGAGAGGGGTGAGCTTTCTAACTGAAACACAACGCAGTGAAAAATACGAAAAGGTAAAGAAAATGCACGATGCCTTGACTCTGACTGTGAAAACCGGCTGGAAAGGCACACGGCTGCCCTGGGTATAGCTGGTTGAGAGAATGAGCTGGGCCCACGTGTTTCCCTCTTGAGGAACCACTGAAATGGGGCTAACTGGGAAAACCAAGGCGCAGAGAGATGTGCACTGCATAACTGCATTTTTATTGCAGAATTTAAAAAACTAGGAAGACTTTTTTTTTAATTTTTTAATTTTTTTATTTTCTTTATTTTTTTACATGATTTTTTATTATATTGTGTTAGTCACCATACAGTACATCCCTGGATTCCAATGTAAAGTTTGATGATTCATTAGTTGCGTGTAACACCCAGTGCACCATGCAATACGTGCCCTCCTTACTACCCATCACCAGTCTATCCCATTCCCCCCCCACCCGAGGCCCTCAGTTTGTTTCTCATAGTCCATAGTCTCTCATGCTTCATTCCCCCTTCTGATTACCCCCCCTTTCTTTATCCCTTTCTTCCCCTACCGATCATCCTAGTAAAAAACTAGGAAGACTCTCTTATATAGACACATGTCGCTCTGTACGAGCACAGTAAAAGGTGAGCAAAAGCCTACACCAAATTGTTGACCTTAATTAGGTTAGAAGCAGGGACTGTAGGCAGCGTGGGGAAGAGTAGTACTTTTTTATTCATAAATCTGTATAATATACTACTTGTTATATTGAGTCCAGTTATAACTTTTTCTTAAAAGAAGATTTTATTTATTTATTGTAGAGAGAGAGCGTGTGCATGAGTTGGGGGGAGGGGCAGAGAGAAAGAGGGAGAGAGAGAATCTCAAGCAGTCTCTGGGCTGAGCGCTGAGCCCGGTGCGGAGCTGGATCTCATGACCCCGAGATCGTGACCCGAGCCGAAATCAAGAGTCGGATGCTCAACTGAACACCAGGCACCCTCAGTTATAACTTTTATAATAAAAAGCCTAATAAAATAAAGACTAAGAAGGACTCCGCTTAGATGCCACCTCCTCCGGGAAGCCTTCTCTGATGCTCTCAGGCTCTCTCCTTGCCCCCACAGCACTCCCTGTGTGCCTCTATGGCTCTAAGTCCTCCACTGAATTGCACCACTGTGTCTACCTTTGTGCCCTACCAAGTGGGAGCTCCTTAAGGTCAGGGTCCATGTCTTATTAATTTCTATATCCCTGACACCCAACGCATGGCCGGCACATAGCAGGTGCTCAGTAAATGGAAGCTGAACACACGTGCAACGGACTGAATTGCATCCTCACCAAATTCATACTCAAATTCATTAGTCCAAGGTAAGGTGCTGCACCGCCGTGAAGGACGGAAGGAAAGTTCTCTTGCCTGTGGGCCCGGACTGCTTCTCAGCGCTGCGGTTTTCCCGTTAATGACAGACCCGGGGTCTCTGCGCCTCCCTCGCCGTCCGTCCCTGGATTCAGAACACACTTGGGAAAATCAGGGAAGTTACTTTGTCTTCCAGGTCCTTCTGCTTCGTGCTGAGACGCAGGCAGTGGTTTACCTGGTTCAGATTTTCCGGACCATGAACTTTTGCCTTTCCTGAGTCCAAGTGTATTTTAGTGTGAAGTGGGGAAAAGGGAGTGAGGGTGGTGGTGAAACCTGGGTACACATTTTACCTGCTTCAGACTGCGGACAAACCTCTCGCGTGTGTCTTGCTCAGGAAGGCAGGCGACAGCAAGAACTAAGCCACTGGCAGCTGCTAACACCTGCTTGAAAATAACCCTTTGTCCTTCTAGGTGATGCTGAGAAAGAGAACCCTCAACCTGTCAGAAGGTCAAGAACACACATTCTACCTCTTTGCTCTGAAAATGTAAATTGTTTGAGAGATTGAAGGTTATAAATCTTGGTCCCCTGGATACAATCTTAGGACCAGATGACCCTTTGGGCCATGACGTTCCACGCCCCATCTGAGGCTTGAACCGCTCCCCCCTCCACATACTTCTTGTTTGCAGTTGTGAAAATCTAAATAAAGAAAAATACAGAGCCATTTTAAAGAAGAAATGCCCAATTGTTTTCACATAGCAAGTGTTTTAAAGCGCAGTTTAAAATGCAGTCCACTCCTGGGATATTTTTAGTCTCTTGAGAATGTTCCAGATCGCTGACTCAGTAAGCCCGGGCTCTTAAAAATGCATGTTTTTAAACTCTACAATGTGACATTGTCTGAGCTCCTTGCCATTTGAGTCTGACCCTACAGTCTGAGTCTGCCTTGGTTTCCTAGGGGGGCTGTTCTCAGACTTTCTGAGCACCCAACACCCCCCCCCCCAACTCAAATCTTGATGATGGGGCAAGTTCCTCACATAGCACAGAGCAAAGGGGACCAGGAGTGGCATGCGAAGAACAGAAAGTCACTGTGTTCACGGCAGTGAGCTTGAAAACACTCCTGTGCCAGGGGACGTTCGCATCCTTGCTTTGCAGAAGGGGAAAGGAGAGCCGGTCAGGGGAGGGCACGTGCCCGAGGTCTCCCCCAACCCTCCTTCAGCCACCCCGAGCAGGGCAGTCGATGGCTCAGCTCTCCTCGATTCCGTGTGGCTTCCCATCTGGGCCCCTTCGTTTGGTCCAGTTTCCTTTGGTCATGGTAGTAGGATTGGTTTGCTTGACACTCATTGGGTGCTTTAGGGGTCGATAAGCGGGAGTGCCGCCCAGGAGTTCCAGATCCGAAGTAGGCTGCATTAATGAAAACGTCTCAGTGATCTTCTGTGGGCCGTTTAATAAATATATATTATATTATATTATATTATATTATATTATATTATATTATATTATATTTATTATATTATATTATAGATATGCACATACCCCACACACATATACACACACATATATACACACACATATGTACACACACATACACACACACAAGCACACATATATACACAGTTGACCACAGGTCCACTTATAGGCAGATTTTTAAAAAATAAATACAGTACTCCAAATGTGTTTTTTCTTCTTTATGATTTTCCTAATAACGTTTTCTTTTCTCAAGCTTCCTTTATTGTAAGAATACGGTATATAATACATGGAACATACCAGATCCGTGTTAGGTGACTATTTATGTGACTGGTAAGGCTTCCGGTCAACATAGGCTATGAGTAGTTAAGTTGTGGGGGAGTCAGAAGTTATGCATGGATTTTCAACAGCGTGGGGGTCCGTGCCTCTGACCCCTGCGTTGTTCAAGGGGCAACTGTATTTTTGGGGGTATAGAATGTTTATCCAGCCTTCAGTATGCAGAGCAGAGGGAATGCCCCCGGTGGTTTCAGATTAGAGCAGCGCAGATCACTTCCCACTCAGGCTGGGTGCCATCAGATGGGAAAACATAATCTCCTCTTTTATGAACCCCTAAGCATTGCAGGGGTGTGTGGGCACTGTCTTAGCTACTGGTACTGGCAGATTCTCCCTGGGGAGGCTAGGCCCCTTTGAGTCCTGAGAGGGAAAGGCCCTTTGGGATTCCAGGGAGACGGACAGAGTCTGGTCTTCTTTTATTTACTTTTTTAAAGATTTATTTATTTATTTGAGAAAGAGAGTGAGACAGCATGAGCAGGGGAGGGGCACAGGGAGGGAGAGGGGGAGAGAGAGTCCTCAAACAGGTTCCCTGCTGAGTTGCAGAGCCTGACTTGGGGCTCCATCCCAGGACCTGAGGTGAAATCCAGAGTCAGACGCTTAACCCACTGAGCCACCCAGGTGCCCCCAGAGTCTGGTCTTAAAACAAGGATGTTAGATCTCATGATTTCTAGCTCAAGGACGGGAGAATGCCAGGGAGAATGCCGACTCAGAGAAACGTTGGAAAAGATTTTACAAAGGAGACCCATCGCCTTGTCTTTCCCAGTCTCTAACCCCAGTCCTTTCACATCATAACAGCCTCAGTTCAGTGGTCTGTCTGTTCTGGCTCTTCCAGAATCTTTAAGGTCTGTTGTTCTCAAAGAGGGGTCCCAAGAGCACCAGCATCACCGGGAAATTTCCAGAAAGGCAGATTCTAGTATCCCGCCTGTGTCCTAGGTAATGAATAGCTCTGGGATGGGGGCCTGGCAGTCGTGTTTTAACAGGTGGTCCAGTACTTTGAGACCCAGTGCTCTGAATAACCACAGACGAAGTCACGATCCCGAATTCTTGGAGTCTTCCTTGCGATTCTGTAATTTAAGTCTCATCTTATGCTTTAAAGATATCAGATCGCCTCACTTTTATGTGCTAGATATTACAAGTAAGTTATTTTTTCTAGAGTCACAAAATTTTATCGAAAGGGAAAATAAAGAGTATAATGGTATTCTCGAGCCGTCCAGTGGAGTCAAGGGTTATTCTGATTTGGAGAAGTTTGGGGACTGGACCAGTTTTCTGACCAGAACAAAGAGAGACGGGAAAATGGGACCCATTAGATAAAAACGTCCGTCTTCCAGCTTATGAACTGTGCAGAGAACCAGAATTGTTGGATTACCGCAAACTCTATTGGGATTTTGTGTGTCTTAATGATTCCAATTCTTCAAGATCTAAAACCGGTTCCACTGGGTTCCTGAAAGCTGGGGAAAATTTTAAGATGCCTTGCTATTAACGCGCTATGACTTTGACATTTTCTGAAGGCTCCCCGCACGGCCAATGTATGCCTTGAGAACAGGCACTCTGTCTCTATTATGGTGACACACTGGAGTGGATCCTTGTTCTTGAGGGCAGTGAACACTTGCAAATCTGTCATGTCATTGTTTGCCCGTAACAATCTCTCACATTTGTCTGGCTCTGTGGTTTTCAAGGCTCTTTGACATTCAGTCCTGTATTTTGTCTCCATAAAATACCTCTAGGAGACCGGGTACCTGTGATTAACTTTTGTGATCCTGTGTCCTTAGCTATGAAAGGCAGAAAGTGGCCTGTTGAGGGTCATATGACCCATGGTGGGGATCCGTGGGGATTGGAGTTGGGGGCTGCCCCTCCCATTATCCTTAAAATTAAAGGGCCAGTGACACTGGTTTTCCATTTAAAAAATATGTTAATATTTTTATAAAATAGAGAAGTGTAAAAGTGCTGGCGTTGTCCTTAGCGGTCCATAAATGTGAGGTGTCACCAAGTTGTCCTCATTCAGTACAGGGAATGTCAACGGGATTAAGTGGCTTTCTGGGGACATCCAGGCCACCACAGAGCTGGAACTCTGCCTGGGATCTTGGCTCCCTTTGCCCGGAACTCCTTCCCCAAACCACACATGACGCAGGAGGAGGGTTCTGTGAATTTCAAGTCTTTGCTCCCTGCATTCTCACCTTGCTCTTGCCAGCCCCTCCTCTCCTCACGGCTTCTCCCCTGGAATTCTGTGCTCCCACAAACCACAAAGTGCCCGACGATATTCACTGGTCACGTAGCGCACGCAAACACGGTCCAAGACAGGGGGCAAAGCAAATACAAACTGGGCACCACGTTTCATTAATTTTTTTTTAAGACTTTATTTATGTATTTATTTGAGAGAGAGAGAGAGAGACAGAGAGCGCACAAGCAGGCAGAGGGGCAGAGGGAGAAGCAGGTTCCCTGCTGAGCAAGGAGCTCGATGCAGGGCTCGATCCCAAAACTCTGGGATCATGACCTGAGCCAAAGGCAGACACTTGACCGACTGAGCACCCAGGCGCCCCTCACGTTTCATTCATTGTAAGTAGCACTTAAAAGACATGTCAGCATCTCCAAAACCAGGGTATGCCATCTGTTGGCAGGTTCTTTTCTTTCTCAGAGGTGTATAAAATAATGACGCAGCTTAGGCTTGCGGAGATGAGTAGTTTCTCCTTTCCCGCAGCTTATAGAGTTTCTTCTGCCCAAGAGTCAGGGCGCGAGAGCGCATGCGCGTGAGTCCGAGCCCACCAATAGCGCACATGACCAGAAGCGCTGCAAGTGAGACGTGGGGAAGGAGGACTTAGTCCTAACCGGGAGCCTCAGAGGGTTTTCTCTGAGAAGGGAGAATCCAAACTAGATCTTGAAGGGTGAGTGGTATTTTAAGACGCAGAGAGAAGGTGGAAGGGCACTTGACCCTCAGGGAACAGGGCAAAGGGAGGCAGGATACGCAGAGGTGCCCCAGCGTTTGAACCACCCCCTGGAAGGAAGGGTGTGGCTGCAGCGGGACTGGACATTCAGCACGGGCTGCTGTTAACATTCTGAAATACTTCCTGACTCGTAACCAGCAGCTGCCCCAAGTCACCAAGGGCATGCCTGACCTTGGGCTGCCCTTCATCCACCAGGAGCCCAACCATCTCCCCAGCCCAGCTCCTGAAGGGTTAATGCGGGCTCAGCTCTGAGCCTCTGGTGTCCTTTCAAAGGCTGGTTGGTGCCTGGCCCTCCCTGCAGTTAAGAGGGGGAACTGCTGTGGGGGCTGATGAAGCAGGAAAACCCACCAGAGCCAGATCAGAGAATGAGGGACCGGAGCTGTGGACCAGGACAGAGGTGACCAAACCTTTGTCACTGCGCGCTTCCACGTTTGAGCATGCATGTCAACGGCTGTGCGTTGATTTATACATACACATCGTTATCACCGTTCTCTTCCGTAAAATCGAAAACAGATGCAAAAGTAGAAGCTAAAAAAAAAATAAATAAGAACAATTAAAAATCAAAGCTGGAGCATCTTCTGACACACCACAGAGCCTCACCTCGGACGCCCCCCCCCCCCGCCGAGGTGAGTGCACCCCACTTGCAAGGGCGCTCGCTATCTAGACAGTGGAGGAGCTGAGGCTGGACCGTGAATTTACCCTTTCACTATAAAAAGGCAGGAGGAACTCAAGAGAGCAAATGGCCATAAAAGACATGACCAAGAAGTAGGTCCCGAAAAACTGAAAGTATGTTAAAGGCTATGACAATGCCTGTCCCGTACCCATTTGTAAGCTATTATTGGGTCTTCTTCTTGGTTCCAATGTAGGTACTCTACTCACCAAGGTGGTGGAGCTTTGGATGGGGTGAGACATAACAGGGAAGCCAGAAGGAGGGGAACTGGGTTTTGGGAGCCCCAAGGAAGAGCAGACAGAAGGTGGGAGTCCAATGTCCTGAGGAATGAGAGGGGCCCTTAGCTGGGTTGGAGCAGAGCATGTGGGCAACTGCAGGGGCTGAACAGGACCCGGTCTGCCCTTGTCCATTGTGGCTGGGGCACCTACACAAGGTCTGAGTGGACATCAGTGGCCTGTGATGTCTCTCTGCTCCATCCGAAAGCTTCGGGAGGGGGACAAAGACCACAGTTGCCCAGAATAGTCTGCCAACATCGTCTCTTCCCCATGTCCACATGAGGGGAAGTGGATGCCTGCTGCAGGAGGTGGAAAAGAGTCAGTTAACAGAGCCAGATCCCTCATCACCCCCAACTCAGAGATACCTTGGACCCAACAGAAGAGCTCCCCAATGGAGGGACGCAGTCAGCCAGTGGGACAAGCACAGGTGGCCTCTGGTTTGGTCTAAGTGAATAACCAGACCACAGATACTCGCTAAGGGCTGGAGCGTGCCCATTTCAGAAAACAGTTCTCCTTCCCCACGAGCAGTTAACATTGAATTAATATTTACAAGATGGCGGCCACTGTCCTAACAACTTCACCTATTCACTCATTTACTCCTTATGCTGACTCTTGACTTCAAGGGAGTGGTTCTAGTTTTATCTCCACCTTACCAACAAAGAAGTCGAGGCACCAAGAGGAGACATGAGTAGCTTGGGTCACAGGGGGAAGAAGTCGCCCTGCTGGGCTTTGGACCTGGGGAGGATTGATGAGGGACCCTGTGCTCTGAACCAAAATGCTTACTGCCCCAGACTGGTAGGAGTGTTGGCATACATCCCACAGCCTCAAACCCCACTAATAAACTCCATCCCCCCTCAGAGCACATCAACACTTGTGCAGCTTGGACCAAAGTTCTCCCTCCAGGCATCTGGGGGAAGACAACTCAGCCCAGATAGAGAAAGTGACATAGGCATGTTTTTTTCCTTCCTTTGGACATGTTTGCTTTAAATATATAAAGGAAAAAAGAAGGTATGAGACTGTAGGTCCATATCTGTGTTTATTACCGCTCTTTTTCAGGGCTGAGAACACAAATGCATTGAATGTGTTATCATGATGCAGGGGGAGCCCCCGTGGTCCCGTCTCACGTGCTGCTGATTCAAAGAAACAGCGAATACTTGCCTCTCTCCCCTGCTGAATAAAGGCAACTCGCAAGTAACTCTGATGTTTAGTCCTTCAGGAAACCACCAAAGGGGGTTGGGGGAGGGAAATACATTCTCAATGCACAACAAATCCCTTAAAAAAAAAAAATCTCTTCTCTGTCATTGAAACATTCTCAGATTTCCCGCATTACTGGTGTCCAGACCTGCTGCAGACCTCCAGCCTCCCCATTCTTGACTCTTCCACATACATCCCGTTAAAAGCTCAGTCGGTCCTCCGCTTGTCTCCAAGCAACCCCTCTGCTACATATCATCACCCCAGTACATCGCGTCCGGTCAGAAGCGGAAAGCCCATGACCGCTGCTCCAGTTCTATTTCTCTTTTTGCCTTTTTGCGTGCGTTCTCTGTTACCAAAGTGCAGGGACAAGCTGGCAAGGACGAGGGAAGGGAACACAAGGCAGAAAGAGTGCAAAAAAAACCCTACCCTGTGGAAATTTTGTCCTGTGGAAGATGCATAAATAAAAAGGCCCGTAGGGTGCTTCACACTGTTTTGAAGGCTGGGCACCTGCTTCCCGGGCTGGCCTGGTGCTTTCAGGATCCTGGGTCAGGCCTGATCGGATGGGGATGGGACCATGTTCAGGGGAAACCGACACACGGCCAAGGCTGCCCTCTCTGGTCTCGGGAGCCTGGGCTCTTCATCCTTTTCCCTGGGAAATTATGGTCTAGGTTTCTTGGAACTCACCCAGCTGCAGGAGGAACCTGACTTCTTGGCTCTGGGGGCTTTAGTCTTGTGCTGTCCTGAATCCTGAGCCCTGATCCTGTCCACGCCTTGTACAACACGGCATTAATTCACCATCTTGGAAAGGTCTCCTCCTATTTGGCGGGGCAATGGCCTATAAGCTAGCCTGGAAAATCCTCACGATTGCTTTGTCCTGACAATCACAGGACCATTTATTTCCACTTCATTTACTTTACATCTCCCTCCTCCTCTACCTGCAAGATTTCACCGAGCCACAGATTTACTGGCTAATCTCCACAGAGGGTTCTTGTAGCTTACTTCGTTGAACACAAGATTGGATGCAGAAATCCCCACCCTGCGAAGGATCTGACATTAGAAGCAACCCAGCTGGTTCCAGAATGGAAAAACAAACAAAAAAAACCAAAAAACAAAAAACAAAAAAAAAAAAAAAGAAAAAGAAAAAGGAAGAAAGAAAGAAACAGAATATAACAAAGTAGCCAAATGAGACAAAGAGGGCCGTCCAAACGCTCCATATATCTTTAATTCCGTTCATTGTTCATTTCTAAGGACTGAAGTGTTCTAATTTATATGATCTTTTCTCTCAAGGGCTTTTCATCAGATAAACGGAATTCTTCCCCCCAGAACTTGTGAATTGAGCCAGTTACCGGAAACCTCCAGCCCCACCCTAAAACCCTCTTCCTCTTCGCCGCGCTTCGGGCTGCTGCCAGCAGGTGGCGCCAGCCTGCCTGTTTTTTTCCTCCCTGCCCTTTTGGGCAAGGGAGTGGGGCGGGGGTGGGGGTTGGGGGAGGAGAGGCCCAATGGCAGAACTGCTGAGCGGGGGCCAAGATTGCTTCTGGCATCTGGAATGCATTAACAACAGCCCACAAATCTGAATCTCATCTCCTTGGAAGAGAGTGAAGGAGAGAGAAAGAGAAAGAGGGAGAGAAAAGGGCGCCTGAAACACTAGGGAGGGGAAGAGGATGAAGAGGGCAGAGAAGATGTCCCCCAGGCCAGGGGGTCATTACAGGAAGGGTGTGCCTCTGCCCATTGGTGGGCCAGTGCAGCCCCTGCAGCCCCCAGCATGCCCGCGATGGGGGGACAGGGCCCCCGGCCTGGAGGAAGGAAGCTGTGAGCCAGAGCTCGGCAAACAAAGGATGATATGATAGGATCCCCAGAACTCTGCCTGCCAGTCCTTCTTTTCCTGGCATCCCTGTCCCTCCTAGGCGGGAACAAAGAGGGAAGGGGTGGAGGCCTGACACCTTCCTCCTCCGCATGCGATTTTGTCAATTTACAGAATGACATACCCCTGCTTCTGTGGGTGACTCATGGGTAAGAGTAGCTGGGTCCAGTTCCGGAAAAGATCTGTGTTTTATGATTATGGCCCTTGATTTCATCCTTTACTTTTTTCTGGGCCTCGGTGATGATGGATTTGACTACTCAGTGCTTTGCAGGCTGCAACTGGCCGATGAGGTCTGACACCCCTCTGGGTGGGGAAGGAGGTCTCAGGGAGATGGGGGTGGGGGGCGGGTCAGCTGTATCCCCTTGGGTTTGGGGAGTGAGGTCTGGCTCTCCTTCCTCCTCCTGCAGCCAGAGAAGCCTTCGTGGCTCATGTGGAGAGGAGTGGGGCCAGTCTGTGTGCAGCTCTGCCCAGCAACGGGTCACACCTGCTCTCAGGTGGGTGGCATCCCCTGAACCCCATCACTGTCTACCTCTCCACCCGAATCACATTGTTTTCATCTCAAGCTTGCTACACCTGGCCGCCTCACTGTGGATAACTTCGTCCTTCCGTTACTGCTCCTGGAGGCTACGATTGGTGGGATTGTGTGGAAAGAGAGGGTGTAGGGCCTTGAGGCCGAGCCACCAGGCCGGGCTAAGCTGACTTTTTGTAAGCCCTCTTTTCGCCCTACCTTCCCCAGGGGACTCCCTGAGCAGGGGTTATTAGTAGCAGGTCATGAGGCTTCCAGTTGGAGGCACGCTGGACCCAGTCCCACATATACAATGTTCCCGAACTCTCTCCCCAGGGATGTATTGGATGAAATAGAAACTATTGTCAATAGGTCCCTAGGTCAGGTCAAGACTGGGGAAGTAGGCATCATGGATATGGAATTAAATAACCTCCAAGTGGTCGGAAGAAACTCCGAGAGGGACAGAGGACCGAAGAAGGGGATCTAGTGGTCATAGTGAATCCCAAGTTGAAATGGGTCGATGGGATAGGGCAGTGATGAAGGAGTAGGGACAGACTCTGGGAAACCCTGCTGGAAATTCATCAGCTGTATCCTGTACCTTCCCACAGTTTCAATTACAGGAAGAAAGTCTTGGTCTAAGAAATTCAGAGGAATTATATACTACAGGCAAAACAAGTTAGAATTTCCAAAAGAGCACAAATTAGGTGTTCTATGTCTTCTCCCACGAGGCTTAACAATGAAAATTGCACGTATCCTTGAGAGCGTACAAGGTATTTTCATACACAATTATTTTCAACAACTTCTCATTGACGCAGTGAATGAATTAGAGAATGAAACACAATTTTGCAAGATCCAAGAGGTCAAATAATGAAGAGTCTACCATAATAGCGGTCATACATTATCTGGCCTGGACCGTCAGATCTTCCGTGACTGTGTGGCCCTCACTTACCCTTTTTCTTTTCTTTCTTTCCACTTAGCGCATCTCTCCTTGGCTTATGGGTGCTTTCCTTCTTACCAATGAGGCCGAGGGAGGTGTAAAGAGATGAAGGCCAGAGTCAAGTGATTGTAAGGTTTGAACCCTGGCTCAGCCAGATGCCGCTGCCTCTGTGATCTAGACCATGTCATTCACATTCTTTGTGCTATAGTTTCATGATCCATCCAGTGGGGATGGGGACAGGGCTCCCCTAGGACTGCTGGAGCGTTAAATGGGATTGTGTGGGTGATAGAGTCTGACAAAGTGTCTTGGATGGGCCGATGGTATTCCAATGCACTGTAGGACTCAACACTTCTTACCCACTTGGGTCGTATCCAATACAAATTGGTTAAAACAAATGGTAACCTGCTGGGTTGATAGGTGAGACAATTAAAAAAATCAAAATAGAGGCCAAAAAGGCACATCATCTCCTTCTTTCTTGAAGCTGGGGCCATGGTCCAGGTGGGATCCCCGAACAAGATGGCGGCTCCAACCAGCAATGGTTTTCCTCAGGAGGAGAGGTAACAGCGGTCAGAGCAAGGAAGCTCTGTGGTGGGACTAGTGTGGCTTCTGTGACATTCTCAGGCACCTGGCATTGGCAGAGATAGGCCTCTCTTCTGTGGAGGCAGACCCTGTGCATGTCTGTGTCTCAGTGTAAATTATGACCCAACATATCCTCAGAGGAAGATCCGTCCATCCACTCTGAAAGGACTCAGCAGTTTTGAGGTGAAGATACACAGAGCTATTCAGGAATCTCCTCAGGGGTTTGAGCCATCACGTTTCTAAGCTCATTTTACTATAGGGAAACTGAGGCACAGAGCCTCAAACTGATTTGTCTGAGGTTAGACAGTCAGTTTTGGCAGAAGCAACACTCAAATGCTCACTGGCTTGGAGTCCGAAGCAAGGAGAGCGTGGTGACAATGCCCTGAAGCCACCAATCCAAGGCTTCTCTACCTGGGAAGAGCAGGTCCCTTCAAGGTGGCAGCCAGGGCAGGGTGGACTTTTTGGAAGACAGCTGGAGAACTAGACCATTGGAAGAGCCACAAGTCACTTCCTGGTGGCTAAGTCTGAAGAATCCTGCCCACAGCGGGACCTGCCACCTCACACCCTGGGTGTCAAGACGGGGGAAAGGCTGAGCTTGCCCTGGGGATGCAATGAGTGTAAGCTCTGGGAGCAGCTGGGGTTTGGGCAGCCCATGACCAACCCTGTGCGGCCATCTTGTTCCCAGTGGTCATCCTGAGTTTAATCAAGGAGAGGCACCAGCATGAATGGGGATCCCGCAGATAACGGGCATTACCTGTGCGTTCTGAATCCTCAACATAGAGCTTGCTTCCTCAGTGAGCTCCAACAGCCTGACTTTGCAGGCTTGCCCCTGCTTTCTTCATTCCCTATCCCCCTGGTGCCCACCCTCTGGCCGCAGTCCTGTCCTGATTGCTTCCTCTCCCTGCACCTCCCACCTCGTGCCTGCCCCAGCCAGCTCCTCCCTTGCCCTCTCTCCACCTGGAGGGCTTGCAGAGAGCTGGGGGTTAATCTCCCATATTCCTTCCGGCTGACAGCACCGGCTCTGGAGACAGTGTCTGAGGTCAAGTCCCACCCCTCCCCTTGTGTGATTTGGGGTCAGGTTATTTAATCTCTCTGAGCTTTGGTTTTTCCGTAGGAAAAATGGGGATAATAATAGCATCAACCTCTTTGGATCGTTGGTTGGATTCAATGACTTAGTACACGTAAATTGCTCAGTGAGGGCTGGATACAGGGTGGGTGTTCAGTAATATTAGTTATTATTCACATCTTCCTATGTTACCCTAATCTGGCTCTCCTCTGGGAGTCCTATTCTGTGGGAGAGGGAATGGAGGTGACAGGGTCATTTTTCACCTAGACCTCTAGACCGATGGTTTCCAAAGTGGGGTACCCCTGAGGGTGGCCAACCACTCTTTGGGGATAAGGAGGGAGTGGGGAGACTTGAACTTCTGTGTCAGCGTTTGCTATGTGTCCCCAGACCCCATTGCCTTTTCTTCCCAGGCACAAGCTAGACTACACTTCCCAGCTCCCCTTAGTTAGTTGGGACCACGTGACTGCATTTGGACCCATGGAATCAGGGCAGCCTTGCCGCCATGATGCTGCCCCTTCCAGGTCTGGTTCTTACCCCCAGCCTCTACCCCAGTGTGCAGTCTTCAAGGCTCCCTCTCTCTCCCCATCTGTTGGTAGAATGAAGAGGATCTCAAGGCCCCAGAGGAGGGAATGTAGTGGCTCCAGCTGGTCTTAAGGGCTAACTTGCTTCAAGGTCACACACTCCTTGCTTGATGACTTAAGGCCATTGATCTGTAACGGAACTAATTTACTTTCTTTGAGGTTTGCAGACCACTGGCCTTGGGGAATGAAGGACCGAAATGTCCCCAAGCCACAGAGGCCAGCAAGTCTGTTTGAAGACCCCTTAGCTTTCTGATTGGCTTAGCAATCTTTCAGCAGCATCTTTTTCTTTTTTAAGGTTGCACAAATGACTTTACTGACCTCCCTTTGTGCATCTGGAGAACTTGCCAGATTTCTGCTCTGCAGAAAGAACAGAGTACTTCTGCACAAAGTCCTGGGTGCCAAGCAACCAGACCTTCTTGCAACCCCCCACTCTGGGCACCAAGGAACTAGAGCTTCTTGCACAACCTCGAGCACCGAGGTTTCTGTAGCTGGCATCGTTGACTCTGCACGGAATCGAGAAATGTCACCACGGCCTTCCCTTAACGGATGAAATCCTTTAAAAATCTCTGGGCCAGAGTTGGGGCCTTTGGACAAGAATGGGCCTTCTCCCCAGGTGGCCAGCCTCCTGAATCAAGCTCACATTCCTTTCCAGTCAAAACTCATCTCTTGAGTATTGGCCCTTTGAGCCACGGGGCAGCTGAACTTGGGTTTCGGGGACAGGAAGAGCCATGAGATGGAAGGATCCTGAATCCTCAGATGAACGCAAGGAGCAGAGCCCTCTTGACCAACCAACGCTGGACCCTGACATGAGCGAGGAGCAAACTTCTTGCGCCAAGCCAGTGAAATTCGGGGGATATTTGGTATAATGTTAGACTATACTAAGTCAACTTCTCTTCAGATTTATTGTTTAGAAATATCAACTTAGAAAAATTTCTGTCTTTCGGTGTACCTGCTTCAATATATATAATATACCAGTACCGTGATATCTGTCTATAATTTAATGCTCAAAATTTTAATGATAGCTGATCAAAAACCTTTGGAAGCCAGTGATCCAGCTTATAGGGACCAGTTCTCTTTCTCATCTGGGGCCAGTGCCCCCCAGACTGGATCCCCTCGCCCCCTTCCCACCTTCTGGATCACACCGTTGTGTTTTCTTTCCTTGCTCTGTCCTGCTGTCTGTCATCCCGGAGGAGGTCAGTCCTGAAAAAAACAAAAAACAAAAATAAAAAACCCACAAAAAACAAAACAGCAAAAAACAAATTCGACATTTGCTTTGTTTTTAAAAAGGGTTAGCAAAGAGGAAAAAGCGATTCTGCACTAGGACTCAGAGGACCGGGGTTTTATTCCCAATGTTATTCCCAATACCTCACTTGGTCACAAAGATTAGGGCATGTCGTCTCTGGGTCTCCGAGCTCTTATTTGCAGAATGAGGTGGCCAGACTGGATAATTTTGGAAGCACTTCTCCGCTCTCACATTTGGTGAGCATTGTAGTCTGTTGTTTTATGGGGGCGTGTGGTTCATTTTGGAGTAAACTTTAAAGGTTGGCTTCGGAAATAATTGTGATTGCATCCTTACGCCCATCCCTTCCCGCTTGCCCAGAGGGAAAGAGCCGTTTTGGTGGTGGCCAGGCAGTGGTCAGGGTAAACCTGCCACTTTCTGGGGATTTACGTGTGGATGGCAATTCCAGGACAGGATTTTGAGACTGCTTGTTTTTGACTGTTGAGAGGAACCCATAGTCTCCTTGGAACTACTCTTTTCCAGGGACTGGTTTCTGTAAAGGAAATCCTAGCGTTTCTGAGGACCCCAACGCCCAACTAATTTGTTCCAAGGAAATGTTCTAAATTACAGATGTTTTTTCTCGGTGCTGTCCGGTTGTCTCCGGGGCCAGAGCACTCCCAGCACAAGGCGTGGAGGATGTGATTGTGTCGTGGTGGAGAGGAGAGCCACGCCAAGAAGAGCTGTCCCAGCTTTAGTTTTTTTTTTTAAAGATTTTATTTATTTATTTGACAGCGATAGAGACAGCCAGCGAGAGAGGGAACACAAGCAGGGGGAGTGGGAGAGGAAGAAGCAGGCTCATAGCGGAGGAGCCTGATGTGGGACTCGATCCCATAACGCCGGGATCACGCCCTGAGCCGAAGGCAGACGCTTAACCGCTGTGCCACCCAGGCGCCCCCCAGCTTTAGGTTTTTAATTGCCTGTCGTGATCAGTGCCTCGAGGCAAGTATTCCCTCTCTGGAACCTTCTTCTCCCCACCCCATTGGAAGGAAATCCACACCTTCCTTTGAGCTGCTTCATTCCACCAAGCTTGGGGGCCCAGGGGAACTCACGTTTTCAATCTTTGTCCTTGGCTTTGCAAGCAAGGGAGCCCTGCATATTATAACCATTGTATCAGTGTTATTAGCGTCATTAAATTCTGGAAACCGAGGTTCAATTCCACCTGAACATAGAAAACACAACCGTCACATCAAAAATTTTGTTTTGTGTTTTTTTTTGCTGAAGTTCAAATCTAAGTTTCTCCCACCTCCTTTGTCCTTCCGGAAAGGTGTCCATCATCTGTTATCTAACATGGGCAGGGGGGCGGTGGGGAGAGGCATCAGTCCTAGGGATATTGCAATCTGCACTGGTACCCACCAATGTCCTATCTTTATCCCTATCCAGTTGCAAGTCACACAGTCCCTTGATGTGTGCTTTGGTGTCCTGACCCTTAGACCGCGGGACTGCTGGTCCTCAGTCCCCTTCATGCTCCCCTGGAGGCATATGGTTGCTTCCCTGGCCCCGCGGTGTGCAGGACTCTAGGAGGAGCTTGGCTGCCTGGGCACCCCATGCAGAAGTGACTACTCAAGTCTCCCGGCAGCCAGTCCCCCACTGGGGAATGGAAGTACTCTCACTGAAGGGGAGACTAGAAACTCTCTTTGGTATGGAGGGGAGAGATGAAGGAGAAAGCGGCCCGCTGCCCTCTTCCACAAGATTAACTCCACAGCATGGGGTGGTGGGGGGTAAGAGAACCCCCAGATGGGTTTGGAAATCCAACAGGAGAGAGCCCTCCCTGTGCTGGCCATCTGGGACCCTGGCAGGCAGCAAACCCACTTCTAAACCCTATTTGCTCCAAGTGGGGATGTAGCTTTTGCCCTGAAAATCCATTCTCGACAAATCAGTGAACTACACCACCCTCTCAAGCCAACTGGCGTCCCCAAAATGGCCTTTCTTAATGTAATTTTTTCATCAAATTTTAACTTCAGCACTCCTTTCCAAACCTCAAGAAAGTGCTTTCCCCACCGAGCGCCTCTGATTTGCAGGGGTGGAAAAGGAGAACCAGGCACTTGGGCTCATCTCCTCGAGAGACGAGCTTAAAAGATGAACTTTCCGTGACCACAAGTTGACCGTATTCACAGTGTTCATGATTTATTTCAACACTGAGTCATGATGGGAGGAGACCTGTTGGCTTCTGTGCTTAACAAGTAGGATGGCCGCAGAGACGTCCGATCCTTCATCATAAGGACGCCGAGATGCTGCGTGAACACCATGAATCAGAAAATAATCGTTAACCACATATCTTCTCCCAAAGCATGGATTTTCAAGGAAGGACAGAACGAAACGTCTTTAAGCTCTTGATGTTTCTCCCCTCCCCTCACCTCTCCCTTAATCCCCTCCTCTCCCCTCCCCTCCCATTCCTTTTTCTATCTTTCTATCCATATAGCTGATTCCTATTCTGCACATTAGTGGTTTAGACCAGAGTTTCTCAACTTCAGCCCTACTGACATTCTGGGCCAGATAAGTCTTGGCTGTGGGGGACTATCTTTGCTTTGTAAGGTCTCCGGCAACATCCTTGGCCCCTATACAAGGACGCCAGTAGCCCTCCCACTCCTCCTCCCTTCCCAGCCATAACAACCAAAAATATTTGCAGATATTTCCCAATGTCCCTTTGCTGTGTGTGTGTGGGGTAGCAAAATTGACCCCCAGTTGAGAACGACTGATTCAGACAAATTACAAATGGAAATATCAATTGCTCCTATGCATTGATATTATGGTGTCCAACAGTATCATCCCATAAAGGAATTTACTAATACATTAAAATAAAAGCGTGCGATGTTATTCTAAGCCCGACACTTGTCATGATCCATAAGTCCTTCCCCACCCCCACCAGGATCTTAGAAATAGTGTGAACTGTTTTTGCTGCTCAACTATAATTTAGAATGATGCCTCGACATTTGGTTCCCTGTTCCCCTTTTGTGACAAAATCCTTTTTTTCCTCCTTTGGAAAATATGATTTTGCATTTGCTCTACAAAATTCAGTTGATTTATCTGTGAGTGATTTAATCGTTTCTTAACCGACAGGCCATTAGAGATTTGGGTGGATCCTCATTGTTCCAGTGAATTTAATTTTAAGACGCAAATTGCCATGATTCCTGTTCATGGGTTTCCTTTTCTGGCAGTATATGAGAGATTAGTGAATTTGCAGATTTCCTAGTCACGGCACCTCTAAATTCTCAGCCCGTATTCCCATTGAGGCCATACTTGTAGTTAGTGATTATTACTTTATGCTATAATGTGGTCTGTGTTTCCATAACGTTATTCTGAGAATACTCTATGTCCCTGCTTCCATCACTATTTTTATTCCACAGTGAATTGCTTTTTTTTTTTTTTTTAAGATTTTATTTATTTGACAGAGACAGAGACAGCCAGCGAGAGAGGGAACACAAGCAGGGGGAGTGGGAGAGGAAGAAGCAGGCTCACAGTGGAGGAGCCTGATGTCGGCTCGATCCCACAACACCGGGATCACGCCCTGAGCCGAAGGCAGACGCTTAACCGCTGTGCCACCCAGGCGCCCCTGCAGTGAATTGCTTTTGAACGCTTGATCCATTTTTGTGTCTTGGGGGTACGCTCTGAGACAATAGCAAAACAACAACAAAAAAAGAAACTTACACCTTATAAAAAAATAACATGCAAATAATGAGAAAATGTTAGCTGAGCTGAACCACACCTTATCGAATGAAAGTTAGCCAAGATGAATAACCTTAACGCAGTCTGTGTAAGTCGTACCCAGACTTTGGGCTTCGCCATTTCGGTTGTAACAATGACTAGGAATGTACCCTTAATTTTACCTTTTAAATATGTGGGAGGCGGAGAATGATTAGATCCGTCACATTTTCCCAGGATAGCACCAGTAGCTTGACCATCTTCTGGTTCCTAGCAGCTGGCCTCCAGGAGCATCACTGGTTTTCAATGCCCATGTTAAGAAATGCTGAGTGAGTGTCTGTAATGTTAACAGCTATGAGAATGGTAGAGCTCAGGAGAGACAGCACTTTATTTTGCAATGGGCTCCTTCTCCAGGCTAGACAGCAAGCTCTCTGCAGGCAGGGGCTGGTTTTCTGATTCCCGTGGATCTCTCCACTGCCCCCAGCACAGGGCTCTGGCCTGACCCACACAAAACTCTTGGCATAAAAGGGTGAGGTTGTGTATTGCGGCTTCCGCTCTGGATGCCTCTGTGACTGGAGGAACCCTTTCAGCAGAGCGTGAAGCCCAGTGTTGAAATGCAGACAGACAGGTCCACAATGCCCGAGCCCTGTGGGGTCTGAGCTGCACAAATCCATTCTTTTGACAAAGACTAGTGCTCTCGGGTGCAGGACAGCTCAGCAGGGGAAGCTGGCCCCCAGCATTGTCTGTGGCAGCCGCCCAGGGGCAGTCTCTGGACCCCATGCCCTGCGCCCTGGTGCCTGGGAGGGCACAGGCTGTCTGCCCTAGTCAGCTGCTGTCCCTTTTCCAGCTGACTAGTTTCTAAGCCAGGACCAGGCTTGGGTGGGGGTGGTCTGCTCCCTCCTGGGAAGGTCTTCAAGAGCCCTCATCTCCATTCCCCTCAGGCCCTTTGCTGTCTGATCACACTACCATGCCCATTTCTCTTTCAGAATTTGGGGGTCCATTTGTGGGGGGCTCCAACATTGCTGTTCCTTTGAAGGACCCCCATGGTGACACCCCGAGAAGGGGCAGGATTGTGGTTGATGGTTTTCCATCTTTACCACAGTGGGTCTGAGGAAACAGGCATGTGACAAATTGAGGTTAGGTTCATGTAAGAATGGTTTTGTATTCTTCTGGTTTGAAACATCGTACAGAAGGGCATAGAATGTTGGTTAGGAGGACGATTTAGTTGTGGTTCTGGGAGAAGGAGTTGTTGGGACATCAGGGTGGCATTATTATTACTGTTATCATTATTATTTTGATGCCACCATTTATTGCAGGCTTACAATTGCCAGACATGGTGGGGCGCCTGGGTGGCTCAGTTGGTTAAGTGTCTGACTCATGATTTTGGCTCAGGTCATGATCTCAGGGTTGTGAGATCATGCCCCACTTTGGGCTCCATACTCAGTGCAGAGCCTGCTTGGGATTCTCCTTCCCTCTCCCTCTGCCCTTTCCCTCGATTGTGCTCTCTCTCTCTCTAAATTAAATAAATAGATAAAATCTTAAAAAAAAAACCCTATTAAACAATCGCCAGACATGACATATATGGTCTCCTTTATTCCTCATTGTCCTTCTGTCATCCCTGCTTGATAGCTGAGGGAACTGAGACTCACGGGGTTGAGTGGCTTGCCCAATGTCACGAGCTGTTAAGTGGAGATACCAGACAACAGTCCTGGCTTTGGAAACTTTGGTGAGACTCTGAAGTCGTGGTCTTCCAAGATCAAGGGTGGAAAATCAAGGGTGGATTAGTTGGCTTCCAGTGACTGCTTTGCTCTAACACATGTTTCTGTGTGTCACAATCTCTGAAAGTCCCTTCAGTGAGGCCACATCCTAAGAAACATGTGAAGAAGTGAGATCTCTCCATGCTCCCTCCCTTTCCTAGTCTTTCCGTGGCTTCCTCCATCCCCGGGAGGGAACCAGTGTTTTTGTGTATTTTACTGTTGGGTGTGCTTTCATCAGAAATCTCCTTGGATCCTTCACTTACACTAGGAGTATGGGAATGATAGTAACTTAAACTATTTCTTTTCCATCTGATGATGGAATGACACGCATTAGCCAGCAAATCCTTGCAGGAAGTATAAAGGTCCTAATATCATTCCAGTCCTAAAAGTCTGTTCCATCTTACTCCTCACCCCTAATTAGGTATATGAGGAAATCAAGGTTCAGAGAGTGACTTTGACCGGACGGTCAGTCGTTTGTAGGCCTGGACCAGAATTCAGGACTCTGGATCCTCCATTGGGAAATCACATGGAGGAATGAGTAACTTGAAGCCTCTCCCACCCTGGAATGTTCAGATGCCTGGCACAGGGTGATACGAGGGGCTTGGAACATTCCAGAGGAAACAAATGCAAGATGAGCAGAGAGACAAAGACCTGTTAACACCAGACTCACACAGTGCACGGGTGAGGGTGGCCGGAAACTTCCCAGGGGTGGTGGCCGCCCAGGTCAAAGGACACCAACAGGAAATGCTGACTCCCAGGGCCCCCAGGCTGGGAGGAAGCACTGGCTTTGCTTCCAGGCTGTGCTGCTGTGAGGTCTTCATGCTTTGAGAGGCAGCCCAAGGTGACTCAGACTTCCTGAGAAGCCTCTTATCTCAGCCAGCACAGACATCTGTGCCTTTCCTTGCTGGGGATGTCACCCATCCAGGGCCACTCCCTCCCCCTAGCCAGATCAATGGCCCTTCACTGCTCTATAGGGAGGGTCCTACCAATGGCCCCATGACAAATGCTCAGTGATTGTCTCACTAGGATTTCCACTCCCTGTCCTCCTCCCCCTGCTCCGAGGCTCCTGAAAGCCCAGGAAGAATGGACTCATTCTCCCCGTGAACTTCCTGCTGCAGGAGAAACAGCCATCATTCTAGCGACCATTTTTTTTTTCCAAACTAAATAGGGACAAGATGCCTGGATAGAGATAGGGTCCTAGTTGGTGGGATATGAAGTCCATGTGTTTTCAATTGGCCTTATGAATGGTTTCTCTGGGTAGGGTTTAAACACAGGGAGGCCACATAGGGTAGGTGTGAGTCACAGTCAAGCTTTCTCCAACCTGATCACCAATGTGATACCCAACCAGAAGATTACTGCACATGTCCTCAAAGACCACCTTGAAGGGGTTTGAAAGGGGGCTGACAATCTTGGCAGACTCTTCTTGCTGATGGTGATGGAGATTAGTACATGAGACGCTACTGTATGGTCTTTAGACTGTTTTCTTATTTTTTTTAAGAGTTTATTTATTTATTTGACAGAGAGAGGGACAGCCAGCGAGAGAGGGAACATAAGCAGGGGGAGTGGGAGAGGAAGAAGCAGGCTCATAGCGGAAGAGTCCGATGTGGGGCGCGATCCCAGAATGCCGGGATCGCTCCCTGAGCTGAAGGCAGACGCCCAACCGCTGTGCCGCCCAGGCGCCCCTCTTTAGACTGTTTTAAAATAAAGTTCTCAGCAAATAGATACTCCGATGGCTATTCCTTTTAAGTTGATCTTTAGTCTTAGAGCTGTTAAGGATCTCAGAGACCCTTTTATTTTGGAATTGAAGAAATAGCGTCTCAGAAGAGTTAAATGATTGACACAAACCCTTACAATATTAGAGATGTTCAGACACAAACGGAAGCTTTCCATCTCCCATTTCAGTGCTTTGCCCAGCAGGTCAAGTCTCCTCCCACAAGGCAGGCAGTTTTTAATTTTCTAAACAGCTCCTTTGCTCACTAATACTTTGGTAGAAGATGTCAGGCTCAATAAGACATGATCCTAGCCAGACCAGGTTAATTTCAGAATCCAGATCCTCTGATTTAAAAACAGCCCTTCTGTATGAATGGACAACAGGTATAGGAAAAAGTGCATCACTTGTCATCAGGGAAATGCAAATCAAAACCACAATGAGAGACCACCTCACACCTGGAAGGATGGCTATTATCAAAAAGAACAAGAGATGAATGCTGGCGAGGACGTGGGGAAAAGGGATCCCTTGTGCACTGTAGGTGGGAATGTAAATTGGTGCAGCCACTATGGAAACCAGTGTGGAGGTTTCTCAAAAAGCTAAAAATGGAACTACCTTATGATCCAGCAATCCCACTTCTGGGTATATATCTGAAGAAAATAAACACTAATCAGAAAGGGATCTGCACGCCCATGTTCATTGCAGCATTACGTACAATAACCAAGACATGGAAAAAACCCGAGTGTCCGCTGATGGATGAATGGATAAAGAAGTTGTGAGATATATATACATATATAAAATACTATTATTCAGCCAGGAAAAAGAAGGGAATCCTGCCATTTGTGACAACACAAATGGACATTTAGGGCATGAAATAAGGCAGCCAGAGAAAGATAAATACTGTATGATCTCATACATGGAATCTGAGAAAAAGGAACTCATAAATACAGACAACAGATAGGCAGTTGTCAGAGGATGGGGGTGGGGAATGGGAGAAGTGGGTGAAGGGGGTCAAAGGTACAAAGTTCCAGTTATATGATAATCCAGTCCTGGGGATGTCATGACTGCATGGTGACTATAGCTACCAATAGTGTATTGCACATTTGAAAGTTATTAAGAGAATAGATCTTTAAAGTTCTCATCAGAAGAGAAAAATCATAACTATGTGAGGTGCTGGATGTTACCTAGGCTTATTGTGATCATTCCACAACATGTATAAATATCGAATTGTTATGTTGTACGCCTAAAATGAATATGACGTTATGCATCAATTATATCTCAATAAAACTGGGCCCAACCTCTTGCCTTTTTAAGAAATGCCAAAGACAAGGAAAGAGAACAGCTAAGAAAAAGATTTCTGGAACACTCACCCCTGAGTTGCCAGAGACACCCAGGAAAGGATGGACATGTGGCGTTCTTCTCCAGCCTCCTTCCCGTTGTTCTGCTCACCACACGGTGAGCCTCCTCCAAGATTCAGTTCCAGGAGCAAAGACACTCCCAGAGCCCAGTGTCATGCTGGGTCCTTTGGAATCCCAGGCAGGGGAGACATCACTGCTGCCCTCCAGGGGCTCATGGTCTTGGTGTTGGAGATGGACACTTGAATAGCTGCTTAGAGCTCAAGCAAGGACTATGACCCGAGCTTTCGTCATATAAATAAAGTTCTGCAGAAACAAAGGGGAGCGAGACTTTAACTTAGAGCAGGAGATGGGGGAAGACTTCACAGGTAAGGCGTTGCGCCACTGGGTTCTGAAGCAACAGTAGGGTCTCTGCCCCCAGAGAAGGGTTGAGGATTCTGACATCATCATCTGGGGAGAGCATGAGATGCTTCTGGATTGCCACGAGTCCTGTTTGACTAGGGCGGTGCTCCTAAGACTTGTTCCAGGGAACTCTAATCCTTAGAGACGAGCCACCAGAAAAAGGGCTGGTAGGTCATCTGTGACAGGGAGTGTCGCCGGCTCTATGGCCTTGTTAGGGTTCTGCCATGCTCAGAAGGATGTTGAAAGCCCTTAGCAAAACAAAACAAAACAAAATGAAACAAACCACAACCTGTTTAACCATTTTTAAGCAAAGGAAACCTCCTCTTTTTCTTTTCTTTTCTTTTTTTTTTTTGAAAACTTTTACTTTCATTTTGGGGAACCAGAGCCACACAGGACTCATTCTGGCTTAGGGCACGGAGGGGATGGGGAGTTAGGCATTTAGAAAAGCCAGGATCTGCTAAGGACTTTAGGATTCTATCCCGTGAGCAGTGAGAGAAGTGGCAGGATTTTTTTCTTCCTTGTTAACATTCCTCTCCGCCCCTGACTATGTAAGTAAAGCATATCCATCGTAGAAATCTTGCAGGGGAGAAAACACCCCAGAAAAGAAATCTGAAGGTACACATAAGGCAGCACCCAGAGATAGTCATTTCTTCACTGCAGATGTATTTGTTTGTTGACTGCCTTTGGATGCCCAGCTCCGTTCTAAGTCCTGTGTGTTCAGCAGTGAACAAAACCGAGGCTAATCCCCACCCTTGTGGGAGCTCACTATCCAGTTGGGACACTGACAATAGAAAAATGGATAAGGACGTAGGGGGCTCGATGGTGAGAAGGACAATGAAGAAAAACGAAGCAAAACAATTGGTTAAGGGAGCGGAGTCCCCTGTCACCATAGGAAGGTGTGGGGTGTCAAGGAAGACCTGGCTGGCAAGCTGACAAGGTGATGTCTGAATGAGGACTTGAGTGGAGTGAGGTGGTGAATTATGCAGGTGAATGGAGGAAGAAGGGATAGCAGGTGCAAAGAGCTGGCGTGTGCATACAGGAGGGACAGCAAGAAGGCTGAGGCAGGAAGGTCGAGGGCAGGGTGAGAGGTGTAGAGATCAGAAAGTAGACCGTGTGAGCTGGATCGGGGACCTTGAACACCTTGGCTTCTGTCTGCATGACAGGCAGCCATGGCAGGGCTTCTAAATGGCCACGGAAGCTATAATTTATGTACCATACAATTCACCCATTTAAAATTTGGTTTTGAGTGTATTCAGAGTTATGCAACATCACCACTATGTGATTTCTGGAACCCCTTCCCTGTTAGCAATCACTGCCCATTCCTTCCTCCCTCCAAACCTTGGCAACCATCAGTCCACTTTCTGTCCCTGTGGCTTTGTCTATTCTGGCCACATTATACACGAGGAACACATAATATGGGATCTTTGGTGATGGGCTTTCTTTCCCTTAGCACAGTGTTTTCAAGTTTCATCCATGTTATGGCGCGTAGCCACACTTCGATCTTTTTTATTTCTGAAAAATATTCCATTGTATGGATACGCCACATTTTGGTTATCCATTCGTCCCATGACGGTCATTTTGGTTGTTCTCCATGGCAGTGCTTTTGAGCATAGCAGTAGCAGGACCTGACTTTACTGGGACCACGCTCGCCACTGCGTGGAGAATCAGCTGAAGGTGGGCAGGTGTGGGACGTGGGAGGCTGGTTGGGGGGCTGTTGAAATGCAGGTGATGTTTGGTTCTGGAGCTGGGTGTAGCAGTGGAGATAGTAAAGGGTGATGTTTGGAGAACCCCTGGTCTACATCCAGGTTCTCTTCTCCATCTGTACTTGCTAGGCAATCTTGGTCAGCCTTATGACTTCCAGTATCTTCTCTATGCTAAGACTCCCAACTATATCTCCAGCTCAGACTCCTCCAGCTGCCTACCTGACATCTCTGCTCATTAGCTCTCTAGTGGGCATCTCCGACTTGACACCTCTCACACCTAATTCCAGATCCATCTCACCCTGGACCCGCACCCCCCGCATCCTTCTGTGCAACATGGGGCTTGAACTCAAGACCCTGAGATCAAGACCTGAGCTGAGATCAAGAGTCAGATGCTCAACCGACTGAGCCACCCAGGCGCCCCACATCCTTCTATATTTCAGTTGATTACAAGTCCAGGCTTCCAGGTGTTTAGGACAAAAACCTTGACGTCATCTTCGATTATTCCTCTCTTTTGCTCACCATGGCCAATCTGTCAACAGGAAAACCTGTTGATTCCATCTCCAGCATATATCTACAATGATTCTGCTATCACAGCTTGCTTGAATCACTATAGTCATTGGCTAAATCTCCTTCCTTTCAGCCTTCTCAACAGACGAGAGGGATTCTTTCAAAATGGAAGGGAGATCATGTCACTCCTTCACTCAAAATCTGTAACAGTTCCCTATTCCATTCAAGAAAAGTCCAAGTCCACACCTTAGTTGACAGGACCTTATGGGATTTGCCCTCCTATTGCCTAGGACCTCATCTCTTACTCCTTTCTCCCTCGCTCTTTCTCCGTTCCAGCTGCTTAGCCTCTTTGGTGTTTTTCAAACTTTCCAGGAGCTTGCCTACCTCAGGACATTTGCACTGGCTGTTCCCTCTCCCTGGGATGCTCTTCCTCTGCTATCCACATGGCTATTCCCTCCTGCCCTTCAATCTTTGCTTAAATGTCACTCATCAAAGAAGCATGCCATGGCCTTCCATTTAACATCACAAACTGGACACTTCGCTCACCTTACTTTACATTTTCTTTTCCCCTAGACCTTTTTAGCATCCAATATAATTTACTTGTCATGTTTGTATTTTATTCACTATTTCCTCCTCCCAGGATATAAGGCCGAGGGGGCAGTAATCTTAGTCTGTTTTGTTCACAGCAACAACTACAGTGCCTGGCACATAATAGTAAATCATGAAATATATTTTGAATCAATCAATGAATTAATCATGTGGCTTTTTATATAAATGCCACAACATAGCATATTAGCCCTTTGATTCATTTACTCAACAGATATTGATTAAACACATATTTAACCCCAGGAACTGGATTAAACCCTGAGATGTGACTTGCTCCAGACAAAGGAATATGATTCAGTGATAAAAAGAAATGAGCTCTCAAGCCACAAAAAGACATGTAAGAAACTTACACACACATGGTTAAGTGAAAGAAGCTGGTCTGAGAAGGCTAGCCTGATTGGTATGATTCCAAATATATGATATTCCAGAAAAAGCAAAACTGTGGAGACATTAAAGAGATCAGGGTTTGGCAGGGGTTTGGAGGGAGAGAAGGAGGATGAATAGTTGAAACACAGGGTAACTTTAGGGTAACAGAACTATTCTGTATGGTGCTGCAGTGATGGATACGTGACATTACACATTTGTCAAAACCCCTAGAAATATACAACACTAAGAGTGAGCCCTAATGCAGACTATGGATCTCAGTTAATAATAATGTTTCAGTATTGGTTCATCAATTGCAACAAATACACCACACGAATGCATGGTGTTAATGATGGGAAACGGTGGGAGACAGAGCGTATTGGAGTTCACCGTACTTTCTTCTCAGCTTTCCTGTAAAATTAGCACTGCTGCTGCTGCTGCAAAAAAATATCTTTTAATTAAAACAACAGGACCAACACTCACCAGCTAACTTCTCCTTAAAACCTGCTGCTTTTCCAGTGTGCGTGTCTCAATTGGGTTCATTGAACATCTAGTCATGCCAGGGATCCGGGAGTTGACCTTGATACCTTCTCACACTAGATTCTGAGTGTCATGTGCTGCTTTGATCTCCTAAGCAGTTCTGAATTCACTGTCTTCATCTCCTTCAGCATCCCAGGTCATCAGCCTTCACATGGACTACCATAGCAGCCTCCTCCATGGTCTACTTGCTACCATCTTGACCCTTCCATCCTTTTCCACATTGGATCTACCATGACTTCAAAACACAACTCCGAGAGTGTCAGTGCCTGCTTAAAGCCTTGATACCTTCCTATTCCTCTTAGGATGAAGACAATGCTTCTTCACGTGGCTTCTCTTCAATGTCTGCCCCTGGCAACTCTTCCAGGCTCATTTCCCACTGCAGCCCCATGTGTATTTCAGGCATGTTGAGGGTCTCTCTTTTTCACGGCTAACCATTCTGTCCCTTCCCCTAATGGTTCCTTCTCCTTTCTCTTCACTGGATGGCTCCTACTCAATCCTTTCAATTTCAGTGGGATTATCACTTCTTCAGAGAAGTCTTCTCTAACCTTGGATCAAGTCTCCACCTTGATGCTTCTACCAACTTGAGAGCGTATGGTTATTTGTGATTGATGCCAGTCTGTAGGCTGTACGAACCACACCTGCACTCCCTGAGGGTAGAACAGAGCCTGCTTTTCTGATCATTGTTTCTCATGTCGACCACAGCGCTCAAATACTATTTATTGATGAGTGAATAAAGAAGCAAACGAAACATCAAAACATCACTGATGATTTTGAGGTAGGTGAATATCCACTCAAGCTTTCACCCATGGCCGCCATCTTTGCCTTTGGCTGAAGGCAAACAGAGAGACTGTGTCCTTCGCTTGGGGAACAGGGACCTGTTGGGATGATTCAGAATTTCAGAGGGAGCTACATGTGTTGAATCTGTTGTTTTAGAATTCTGCTTTTTCGGAAAGCTCACCGACTCAGCTGCAAGTACTCACTCCGTCCGTGATCTCATTCAGGGAGGGAGCATTTTGGATTTAAACACATTTGGCTGTTGAAGAACACTGATTGCAAAACAGGGTGACCTCATGCTCTTCATCCCCCCCTTAGAAGGAGCACAGTTTCCTTTACACTGGGCCAGCCTGGTGAGAAGTTCCCTGAAGGAACAGAAAAACAGCATTTAAGAGACATCCAGTTTTAGCTTCATAAAAGGACCATTGTAATAGGGGTTTTACATGTCCATTTGTAATGAAATTTCCATGTGTCTGCTAGAGAACGTCACATCATCAGGCATTAGGTTTTCCAGTATGGTTGAGGTGGTTTATTTTCCCCTTCCTGGGGTTCAGAGAGCCACCTGCTTCTTTTCCTACCGAAGTCCTGTCCTGCATAGCATTTGGGAACCTCACGATCCCCTCTGTGCACTTCCAGAGGTAGCTGGAGTTCAGCTGGCAGATCCATTTGTTCCTACTTCCATTTATTTATTCACTCAACAAACATTCAGTGCCCACAAGATGGCATTGGCACTGCATGCGCCACAGTGATTTCCTTGGCTTTCAATGGCTTACTCTTCCTCCTACTAGGGCACAAGCTCCAGGAGGGCAGGGATCTTTGTTTTGCTCACCGTGTCTCTCAAGTTCGTCAAATAATACCTGGGTAGTGCTCGGTGAACACTTGTTGGTTGAATGAATGCACGACTCTCTTACGTCAAAATGTATTCTAGATTGCGTTCTATGTTTTTTACCTGTCTGGCATTCAGCGTCCATTTCTTCCTTTTTGGGGGATTAGAACCCTGGTTTTCCATGGGGGGAAATCCCCATCTCACTCTCAGACCCTGGGGTGGGGGTGGAGGCCAACCCGACGCCCAAGATTCAAGTCACTGGGACTGGCTTCCAGGTCTTCTGTTAGAATTCCTGAGAAGGGAGCCTCTCTCGGAGGACTTGAAACAAGAAAGTTGTATGTCTGTTGTGTCTGAAGGCCACCGTAGACTGACAGCTTGCCTGGGAGTGGAGCCCAGACTGGTGGAAAGCAACGCGTAGAGAAATCGAGAAAAAATGAGTTCTGATGACATTGCTTTTTCAGCTACAGCTAGTGTCTATCTGTGTTAGTTTCCCAGAGCAGTTGTAACAAAGTCCCACCAACTGTGTGGCTTAAAAATCCAGTCATTTGGGCTTAAGGCCCACCCTAAGGACCTAATTTTAACTCAATTACCTCTGTAAAGACTCTGTTTGTGAATAAGGTCACATATGCAGGTGCGGGTGGTTCGGACTTCCAACATTTCTTCTTTATTTGGAACACAGGTCAGCTCATATCATACCTCTTGCAGCTGAGAGATTTACATGTTTCAGTTCCATAGAGCAAATCCTGTATTTTGCGGGAAGCCATCCAAATACAGAACAGACATTTCCATTTATTTTCATGTAATTTTTCTATGTAGTTTGGAGGAAAGAGGCTGGAAACAAAACAACAAAACAAGAAGCTGGATTTGAGGGAAAGAAGGCAGCATATATTTCTTGATAAAAAAATATATGTATACACATATAAACACACACATATATTTATATAAATTCTATATAATTCTATCATCTATGTATCTATGTATCTCTGTATCTATCTATCTATCATCTATCTATCTATGTATCATCTATCATCAATCATCTATCACATCCATGCTTATGGTACAGAATGTTTCAGAGTGTCTATGCTTTCTTTCTCTTGTGTTAACCCCAGGATAAAAAACAACAACAGAAAGACATTTAACCTGACTAGTATTCCCCCCCACTCCAAAGGGATTCTCCTTATTTCCCTGAATGCTGTTAAAGTCTCCCCCCAAGACTGCTGGTCACCCGGCCCAGCAGCTTGAGATCTGGGAAGGGAGGGGGAGAAGCTGGATATGGGGGCTACCCCAGCATGGGGGAGTTGATGTCACTTTCATGTCAGGCACTGCTCTAGGAGCTGAGGACACAAAAGTAAACAAGAGAAACACAGCCTTGGATGTTAAGGAGATTACATTCTAGTGGGATTGGTGGCCTCTCCATGTCATCCTGGGGAAGCCTGCCTGATACCATAAGCCCCTGGCCCACGTTTTGTGAGCACACAAGGCAGAGAAAGGTCTTATTTTCATGTTACCTTTGTGGACTGTGCCCACGCGCTTAAGCATCTCTCACCAGGATTCCTTGGGGTTTTATGTCATTATTTCCTCTTCTAAAAGGATACCAAGTCCAGCAATGAGTCTGATTTTTAGTTGTAGTTTTTGGCTGCTGTTGTTCCTATAATATTAATATATCTTCTGCACCTCGAACCAGCATATACTGCTAGAGCCTCTATCCTTCTGTGCTGAGCAGTTTTAAGCTCCATTGAGAAGGAAAATTTTTCAGTCATTAAAAGGACTACATCTAACGCGTCACATGCAGGGAGTTTTTAAGTTTTTTTGGACTTTTCCGGTTGGGCTCTCAGGAAAAGGGAACTGAGCTCTGCTCTGTCCCAGGAAATGAGAGTTCAGAGTGGCTTCTCACTGAGAGTTGACCAAGTGAATGGATGTCCCCAGGAATCTCAAAGATACTCTCTGGGATGCAGGTGAAGTCAGGCAGGAAAGACGGTGGCCCCGGAGCGGGGAGAGGTGGGGCAGCTGGATTTGGGTCTCAGTCTGGCTGCTTCACAGCTGTATTGTTCGGGGTCAGGCCCACTGGACTCAGTTTCCTCATCTAAGAACATTGAAAAAAAAAACACAACAAACCCCAATTTCACGGGATCCTTTACAGGTGACGCAGGAGGACTCTATAGGGCTTGGAGTGGGTACCAGCAGGGGGCGTCTGAGACCCAGTGCCCCCAGAGCGGCTATTGTGTGGGGACTTGCTGCCTCATTCTGTTCCCCGGGGTGGGCTTCCTATTTCAGAACTTTGATCTACAGACGTTCCAAAAGGTTAATCCATGGTTGAATGAAAACCAAACTGAACTTGATTCAAATGACCAGTGCTGTGTTAGGGGGTTGGTTAAACCTATCAGAATTGAGGAACTCAAAGTCTGGCTCTGTCACTTTCTGGTTGTGTGTCTGGAAGTGAATTACACACCCTTTCTGTGTTCAGGCTCTTCATCTGTAAAATGAAGCACGTATCTTACAGAGTTGTCGTTAGTTGCTAAGTTAGCACTTGTAAAATGTGCAAACCAGCGCCTGGCACATAATAAATTTTCAATAAATTCTAGCTATTATCATAAGTCCCCAACTTGGAAAGAGCTAATCACCCCAAGAGTGGCTTTCAGCTGGGGTCGGTGGGTAGGGGCTCATATTGGAATCATGATATGTAATTGCCAGTATTTATTTATTTGAAACTTCAAAGAACAGGAAGGATTTCTCTTTTCATTTTTCAAAAGAAGTATTAGATTAAAGAAAGGTTGTCCTGCTGCACGATAAGATTAGGCTTGCCTATTACTGCGTACATTACTCAGCTCTTACTCCGTATACAGTGAGTATATCAACCAAGCCTGGCTGATTCGCTTACAAAGAAGCAGCTGATAGCAAAACTCTTACATTTGCATGGTCCTTGGAGAGTTTAGGAACATTTCCAAATCTGTTCTTTAATTTAATACTCAAAGCATCCTTGCAAACTGAAGAGGGCAGGTGTTACTGTGATCTTTCTTTTATAATGAAGAAATCGTGCCCTTCGAGAAAGAGAGGGATATTCCTAAGGCTCCTGGATTAGTTGGAGGTGCCTGGAAGAGGAATACTTGCTTCCCGGGGCTTCTAGGTGACCAGTGGCCAGGGGAGAAATATACTAGGAAGAGACCACTGTCGTGCAGGGCCAGTGGGTGGAGACCTGCCTTATGGGGTTATTATAGGCACACAACATCCTGTCATCTAGGGCCGGAAAGGAAATGGAAAGATATCAAGTTTGTCTCCTATAGAAAAGCCACCATCTCCTGGCGTTGATCCATCTTCAAGGAATTTGGCAACAAAGTAGCAATTTACCAGCCGTCACTTCCCGAATGCTTTCTGTGTAGGACTTTGATGTAGGCACAGGGGCTGTCGGAGGTCAAGAGAGCCACAGGCCACTCCAGGGTGCCTAGAATAGTAAAATGCAGAAATGACAAGTTTCTAAACTCGCTGGGATATCTTTGATGCTCACATTGAAAGTGTAATGCTTTTATGCTCCACGTTATGGGTCATCGGGGAACTGCAAATTCAAACAATGAGAGACCAACCGCTATACACCTATTAGAAGGGCCAAACTCTGGGACACTGATAACACCACATGTTGGTGAGGATGTAGAGAAAGAGGAACGCTCATACTTTGCTGGTGGGGGGTGCAAAATGGTACAGTTACTTTGGAAGACAGTTTGACCGTTTCTTACAACACGGAACACACTCTCACTATTCGATCCAGCAATTGCGTTCCTTGGTATTGATTCAGATGAACCAAAACCCATGTCCACACAAAAAGCCGCACACAGATGTTTCTAGCAGCTTTATTTATGATTACCCAAACTTGGAAGCAGCCACAATGTCCTTCAGTAGATGAACAGATAAATAAATTGTGGTCCATCCAGACGATGGAATTTTATTAGCATTAAAAAGAAATGAGCTATGAAGCCAGGAAAAGACAGCAGGGACCATAAATGCATATTAATTATGAGTGGAAGAAGCTGAAAAAGCTGCCTAGTGTGTGATTCCAACTTTATGATATTATGGAAAAAGCAAAACCGTGGAGACAATAAAAAATCAATGGTTGACAGGGGATGGGGAAGGATTTGTAAGGCAATGAAAATATTCTGGATAATATTATACTTGATCTTAGCCAAAAGGCCGAAAAGCGATCTGGATAATATTATATTGACAGAAATATGTCATACATTTGTCCCAACCCATAGAATATATGATACCAGGAGTGGACCCTAAGATAAACTGTGGACTTGTGTGATGGTGATGTGTCAATGTAGGTCCATCCATTGTGACAAAGGCACCACTCTGCTGGGGAATGTTGACCGAGGAGGTTATGCACGTGTGGGGGCAGGCGGTATATGAGAAATCTCTGTACTACCCTCTCAATTTCGTTTAAACTGGAAGCTGCTTCAAAAAAAAAGTCTTAATAAGAAGTAATGCTTTTCACTCTACTAAGAGCGTAGCACAATATAATTGAACTATTTTAATTAACTACGGGGTTTCTAAAAAATCATCATTCGACAATGCACAGCGGGAAGTGGGGCAGGCACATTGTCAACCCTTTACGTCTTGGATATAGCAGTAACTAAAACACGGTTGCCATCCTCAAGAAGCCATTGACCCACTAGAGAAAACACACGTGAAGAGCCAACAATATTACAATGAGATAAATATGAATGGCACGTTAGGGGAGGTCCAAAGAAGGAGTGGTCAGCTTTGCCTGGTGGGCTCAGAGAAGGCCTCACAGAGGTGGAGAAGCTAGCATTGAAAGACGGGTAGAACTTTGCAAAGGAGAGGAGGAAACAGCATTCCAGCATGCACATTCCTGATGTAGGTGCAAATGGTGAGCTTCGTGGACCGACACACTGATACCGCTTACTTGGCTCATAGGGAAATCCTATGATGTGGCTTTAGTTCCTTGGGGCAAGATTTTGTTTTCACTTTCATGCCTCCAACCTCTTGGGCGGGGCTGGAGTCCGTTCTCCTCCTGCTTGGTTCTGGGGACTGATGAATGAAATGGTAGTTGTCCCTAGTTGATGGGTCAGTGAGGGTCCCCAATGGCGGCCATCTTGATTCAGGGTCCCTTCCTCTCGGCACTCCAGGACTCTTGATTCAAGGAATCTGTTCTTTCTCTTGTCTCGCCTCCTGATCCCTCTGCCAGCGCCCTGGGTAACTTCAGAGTTTCTTCTGGGAACGAGAACTTACATTATCACTTGCCAATGAAAAATGGAATTAAGTGTGTGGATCTCTTGCAAAATAAATTACGCAAAGTGTTCCAAAGATAAAAGAAATTCCGATGGGCTTGCCTGCTGTTCTGGGTAACTAGATTACAACATTCTTTCTTGAGTTGAAAGCTGAAGGTTGACTAGGTGAGCTATGTCTTGGGCTCCAACTTGATAACACGATTCAAAGCTGGGAGTTTTAATGCACATCTAAGAGAAGTAACAGGCAGCCCGAAGAACTGGGGACACCAGAGCTGGTAAGAAAGTGCTGGAGTCGCTGGTGGAGGAAGACTTGAGTCTCTATGACCTGGTGTTTACTGCTGTTTTTGCTGTTTGGCGTTTCCTTAATAACCCAGCAACGGCCATGATTTGTTGGGAGATCTACTACTCTCTTGAGATGCTGGCCTCGGAAGAGAGAACATGAAGGAAAAAATAAAGAGGAAGCATGTCTCAATCTATGTACGTAGCCGTCCTCTATCTAGATCTCTCTCTACTTGGCCAGCTGTCAAGTCTATCATTATCTGTTATTTCTTATGTGTACCTTTCACCTATTCTTCTCCTCTAATTCAGCAGGAAGTTTCCTTTTATTAAAAAAAAAAAGCTTTACTGAGATATAACTCACAACCCATACAATTCACCAACTTAAATTGTACAACTCAGTGGTTTTTTGTATATTAACAGAATTGTGAAACCATTGCCCCAGTCAACTTTTAGGGCATTGTCATCACCCCGAGGAGAAACCCCATAGCCTTTAGCTGTCCTCCTCCCCGCCCCCCCTCCCCCCCGTCCTTGGCAACTACTCTTCTGCCTTTGTCTCTATGGATTTGCCTGTTCTGGACATTTATATGAGATGGTGTCTTTTGTGACTGGCTACTTTCACTTAGCCTAATATTTTCAAGGTTTACCCACATCATCGCAATTTTTCTTAAGAAGCCCTTGAGTTAGGTGAGCTGTAATAAAACGTTCTCCCTGTCATTGAGTTTATGGAAATAGGGAAGAAACTCTGCATGCCGTATTGCCCAATAGAGTATCGTTGAATTAATTTTGCCTTATTTAAACTAAAGTGTTAGCACTGAATCTCCCACTAGGATTGGGACACAAGTCCTGTCTTCCAACATGAAGTACTGGGAAAGCAGGTAGTTTCTGGAGCCAAATTGCCTTGATTCAAATTCTAGCTCTGTCCACCCACCTCATTGCTACTTGTGTGACCTTGAGCAGGTTATCCAATCTTTCTGAGACTCAGTCTCCTCTTCTGAAAAATGGGGATTCAAAATTGTACCTGATTTCTAGGGTGTATATGAGGACCAAGTGAGATAACGTAAATGCAGAGAGATGTAAAGCTTTCGGCATATTGCCTGGCCTGTGATAAGCCCTCGGTAAAGGCTGACAACCATTGTCATTAATTTTTCAAAGAGTGACAGCCCTTTAGGCACAGGAATGACTATACTACAATATAAGTTCACCGAAAGACCTATGATCAAAGAGCCCAGAGGCACAGTGAAGGGAGCAATCAATTTTGTGCAGGTTGGGGACCAGGGGGAGGGGAGGCTTTTTTTATCCCCCCAGGATTGCAACCTGGAGCCAAGGTCCAGACTTACTGTTGAGTTTTAAAGATTTTCAAATTCAGGGGTGCCTGGGTGGCTCAGTCGTTAAGTGTCTGCCTTTGGCTCAGGGCGTGATCCCAGAGTCTTGGGATCGAGCCCCACATCGGGCTCCCTGCTCTGCTGGGAACCTGCTTCTTCCTCTCCCACTCCGCCTGCCTGTGTTCCCTCTCTCGCTGGCTGTCTTTCTCTCTGTCAAATAAATAAAATCTATAAAAAAAAAAAAAAGATTTTCAAATTCAACACTTTTGAGCAGGCACCCGCCCCTACCACTCCTTAATGAATTAGGCTCATTTGTTTGGGACGTTTATGTACCCAGCCTGCTCCTCGAAGCCCTTGAGTTCTGTGCTCCATGGTGGAAGATGGCCTTTGACCTGGAACTTAAAGGCTGGCTCTGAATTAGGTAGACAGGAAGTGGAAGGCGGCAGAATGAGGGCATGGACATTTCTTATGGACTTACTTCGAAATATACAATCCTACCTCACGACTGCTGTCACTCTTTTCCATACTTCCTTGTAAGAATTAGTTTTTCTATAATGAACAAGTCATGCAGGCACATGGTAAAACAAACTATAGAACGAAAAGCAAGTCTCCCATCTTTGGCCTGTGGTCTTCCTTTCTTTTCTTGGTTGCAGTTGGAATTTTGGAATTTTGTAGCATTCCAGAGGCCAATCCCCCATGCGTGTCCAAACATCTAAATATGCATCTATCTCCTCTCATCCCTTTGGGTCCCCCCCCCCCCCNGGGGCCCCCCCCCCCCCACAGAGGGCAGCACTTTAAAATTATTCTTTAAAAGTGAAAAAAAGCCACAAAAAAAATGAAAGCAGAGCCCAGAACCCTGGGGTTTTGTTTTTGTTTTCACTTTTATTATTACAGAATTTTCTCCAATGTACACATGAACGGAGACACAAGTACAATGAACCCTCACGATGGGTACATCGACCAGCTTCTGCAGTTATCTATCCTTGCCCATATTTTTCATGTATAACCTGCTTTCTTTGATTTTACTTGCTTTCCCTTGGGGTTACAGTATTTTAAAGTCCTTGCATTTTTTCCTAAATATTTATTGTGATCATTGTATATAGAGATTTGCCTCATTCACTTAAGCAGAGGCATAAAATTTCCGTGACACGGATATTCCATATTTTAATCATTTACAGATTCTTGACATCATAAACAATGTCACCAGATGCATTTAGCTTCAGGCCATTGTGTTATTATTTGACCTTACCCATTCCCCTGCCTGGGAAATAGAATTATAGTGTAGAATCAGTATTCCCCACCAAGAGCTGGAAGTTCTGTACATAGTTCAGTGGAGAAGACATTGCATTGAATTTTGCCACCCCACTCCCTTGATATGAGTTTTATCGGCTAGGATTAGGTTCAATTCTGAATGGCAGGAAATCCCAAACCGTGGCTTAAACCAGATAGAAGTTCCTTATAGAAGTTCATTCCTGTCTCATGTGAAAACAGAGATGCAATGGCTCCAGAGTGGGCGTGGCCCTCCACAGTGTCAAAAACTTGAGCTCTTTAACTTGTTCTGCTGTAAGTGGCTTCCATTCCCAAAGTGATCATATGGTACAAAATAGCTGCTCTAGCTCCAGCTATCATGTCTGTATTCCAGGCAGCAAGAAAGAGGAAAGGAAAGGACAAAGGTACACTCCTTCTTTAGTGACCTTTCCTGAAAGTTGCACATACCACTTCCACTTACATTTTGCGGGCCAAAACTTAGTCTCATGGCCAGTTAGTTGAAAGGGTGGTTGGGAAACACGGTCTTCATTTGGGGGTGAATGTGAACTCAGCTACAAATCAGATATAAGGGTTGCACTGCTAGTGTGTGAACAAGATGCTGTGGGAACTACCAATACGCCCAAAGGGAGATCAGAAAAGGCTTTGTAGAGGAGATGATACTGGGGCTTGCCTAAGACAGGCAAGCTTTGCTTTTTATGAGATTAAACAAAAGTAAGTTGGAAATTAATGGGAAATTCAACTTAAAAAATTGAAATTGTTTCCAAACCTTTCTCATTTTCTAAGATATTTTGTATTCAGTCCTCAGCAAGAGTTACTAGGCCAACTCAGGAATTATTTGTTGAGTGGATGAATGAATGAATCAAGGGAAAGTACTGATGGGGACAGACTCCCAAGGTTGAGACTATGCGTAGTTACTGTGGCAGACTTTATTTTCTGGAGATAGCCACAACAATCCCTCTAACCTTGCATGTTCTTCTGCAATTTGTTCTTGTCTTTGTTCCAGAAGGTGCGATCTATGGCACCACCCTTGTAAATCTGGGCAAATGCTGTGACTCCTCTGGCCAATAGAACAGGGTGGAGGTGAAGCTGTGTTAGTTCTAGGGAAGTCCTTATCTGGCCTGGGGTTTCCACTTTCTGTCTCCTGTGACTACCGTGCTGGTGAGGAGCCCAAGTCACGTGGACAGGTCTGGAGGATGAGACATTATGGGGAGAGAGAAAGGAAGGGAGAGACTAGGGAGCAGCAAGATGCCAGACAAGTAATAAAGACGTCATCTTGGAAATAGACCTTCTAGTTCCACTGCCTTGGCTGATGCCACGTGGATTGGAGAACAGTCCAGCTGAGCCCTCCCTGAATTGTGGACCCACAAATGCTCAAGTGAAATAAATGTGGTTTGTAGGGCAGCCATGGATCTCTGGAAATCTGCCTTGAGACACTATGTTATGGGGTATGCTGGGTTGTTCCTGGCAGAGCCCTGCATGCAGGGCCTGTGAAGAACATCTGAGGAGGGCTGTGGTTGTGGCCAAACATAGCCGTGGGAGTGAGTCTTGTGTGGCTTCCAACAACCATTCTGAACCAAAGGAAGAGGGCTCCTTAGAGAAATTATCTTACATTTTAGATGCACCCAGAATAGCCTGTCATACAAACAGCAAGGGAGCTTGATAGCTCATCTAGGCTCACGTCAAAAGGACTCAGGGGGGCGCCTGGGTAGCATAGCGGTTGGGCTTCTGCCTTCGGCTCAGGGCGTGATCCCGGCGTTATGGGATCGAGCCCCACATCAGGCTCCTCTGCTATGAGCCTGCTTCTTCCTCTCCCGCTCCCCCTGCTTGTGTTCCCTCTCTCGCCAGCTGTCTCTATCTCTGTCAAATAAATAAATAAAATCTTTAAAAAAAAAAAGGACTCAGGAACCAGTTTGAAAAGGTTCTGACTGGCTAGAGAAGGGACAGTTTGAGCATCTGTAAGAGTAAGGACTGTAATGGATTGAAACATTGCAAATTTGTTTAAATCTGTAAGTTCATCACAGAACTTCAGTCACTTGTGGAGCATGCAAAATATCCAATTTGTTATTTTGAAGACTGATAAATAAAAGAAAAAAATCCATAATTTGTCCCACTTTTCCCATGAACTGAACGTCAGTGTAAGCAAAGGGTTGATGAGAAGTGTCTCCTTATAGATGTCTTCTGCATAAAAAATAGAGAATGATAGAATTAAGGTATCATCAATTTGAAGCTTCCGATGAAATAACTTTTCTCATCAGCAATCGTTAACATTTGCTAATATCACAAAAGCAGAGATAACTCGGCATTACCTTCCTCCTATTTACAACACCGTCTATGGAAAAGCGAAACTGGACCCGGTCCAGGCTTCAGATCTTACAGCCAATTCATAGGGGACAGAGGAACCAGTTAAAGGGCACCATGGAGATGTCATCAGCACACTCTAGATTGTAGGAGACTGTTTCTTCTACAAACAAGGACACAACATGAGAGAGGGAAGGGGAACCTGTGCAATAAAAGAGATATCAGCTGATTGCAATGCAATCGTGATTCCACAACCCCTCCAGGCCTTTATGCCATTCAGGGCATGCTTTAAGCTTTGGCACTGTTGCCAAGTGCCCGTTCTTTCTTAACCTGCTAATTGTGTTCTTGAGAGAACTGGATTGTTCCAGGCTATGCCACAGGTCAGAGGCCAGGCAGTGGACTGCCTGGTTTGATTGTATGTCCTTTTCTGACTTATTCAACTGGAGATACAGGGCTGTGGGGGGTCTTACTAGGACGGGTTGATGTGTGCTGGTGTTTAACACCCTGGAAGTAAGCTGGGGACTCACAGGGATAGCTGATAAACTTCTCACACAAAGTATTGATTTCTTTGTGATTTTCTTTTCAGTTTTCATAGAAATTCCAAGTGTGTGGGCCAGAGAGATACATCTGAGTCCATTTAGTCAGTGATTTGGGGAAAGGTGAGGGCAAAGAGTAGCACATGTAGGAGAGGTAGGAGCTGGGGGTCTGGGCAAGCCCACCATGGATTCTGAGTGGGTTCTCACATTGAACTGATGCAGAGAGCCGCTGGTTTCCCTTTTTTTCTATTTTTTTTTTAAGAGAGAGCAAGAAAGCATGAGTGAAGGCAGGGAGCGGGAGAGGGAGAGAATCCCCGGCTGACACCACGTTGAGCATCGAGCCCAATGTGGGGCTCGATCTCACAACCCTGAGATCATGACCTGAGACAAAACCAAGAGTCGGACACGCAACACACTGAGCCACCCAGGAGCCCCTGATTTTCCGTCCTTAATGGCATACTTGCTGGAGTTGGCACGTCTGATTCTTCTACTGAAGAACTATGTATCTGTGGGCTGCTCGCTTGACTTCTCTGTGCCTCAGTTTCTTCATTTGTGAAACGGGGATTAAAATAGTAGCACCTACACGTTAGATCCGTGTCACGGATTTTGAACATTGGATCAGTTAGTGCGTGAGAAGTTGAGAACAGTCCTTGGCACAGGGTGCATGCAAGGTGACCGAGAGCCAGCTCTTGAACCCCCTGGCTGCCTCAACTCACTCTGCACTGAGCGAAAACTGGCCCGGTACAGTGAGGGACCTTGGCAGTCTATGGGCGTCTCCGGGCCAATGAGCACCAGGGAGGCACGGAGGCATGTATGGCCACTCGCTTGGCTTGTCCCTCTCACAGCCAATGGAAGCCGGAGGGTGAGCCCAGAGGCCCATCATGCTGACTCGTGGGGAATTTGCTGCCCACAGAGGAGGGAAAAATGCACCTCCCTAAAGCCAACAAAGGCCAGGCCAGCGCTGTGGGAGGAAAATAACTCGGGCTATAGATTTTCTTCCCGAGACTTGGAGTTTTGCCATGAACAACATAGACATGGATACGCTGAGCATCACGGCTTCCTGAAGCCCCGTCTTTGTGCTTCCGGGGGCGGGGCTGATGTCACTGCTCAGTGTCACTCTTGTTCTTTCACTGATTGGTCCAGGGCTCTGGCTCCCAGCTGGGCCCCAGCCCGTTATCTGCAGTGCTAGGCCCACAAGCAGCTCAAACAACCCCTCCGAGCTGCGAAAGGCTTTAAAGGTCTCATATTTGGAGGCACTTGTGAAACCAAGGGGTAGGTCACTTGCCATCCCCCGCACTCCAAACCTATCCCTGCCCCTGACCTTTGCATACAAAGATGTCCACAGTCTTCCCCAGACTTGCCAGGAGACAGGATGGAACTTTCTTAGACCTCATTTCCTTTCTTGCTCATGCAGGCCCCAGGGCATCTCCGAACAGCTAGGGGTGCTCCATCCTTGTTTGGAGTATCCTCTGTGACGTCTGGGGGGAGGCTGGAGCCATGGCCCCACCCGCGTGGGAGTTACGGGGTGGGAATGGATGCAAAGACCTGATGTCTGGAGAGAAGGGAGGATGGCCAGGACAGAGCAAGGCGACAAGGAAGGGTCTGAGTGGGGCTTTGGCTCCTGGGCAGTCAGCGAGGGTGGGCTCATGTAATGGGCAGAGAGGAGACGTGTCAAAGACCCGTAGGGCCAGATGACTCTGTAACGGACCAGTACAGCCTGGCTCTGGGACGCTGTCCCAAGTTCACACCTGCAGTGACGCCGCCATGTTTGCCAGCTGGCTCTCTGCCTGTCCTCCTTGAATCTTGGAGGATCTTTCAGAGTTGGGGGTCACGGGTGAGGTTAGAAGCTGCACGCACGCCCCATTGCACATGTGGACCGGTCACTGGAGTGGAGGGGGAGGGGGCTGCTTCCAAACAGATTCTTGGTGACAGCAGTTCTCTCTCCTGGTCATCCAAAGAGCATTCTGTTTCGGAAGAAGGCTGTAAGGACCTTGCCAGAGAGGTAAATTCTTGGGCTCCACCCTTCAGGTACGGAATCAGAAACTCCAGGCTGGGACCAATATGTGTCCTAATAACCTCTCTAGACGATTCTGGCACCGAGGAAGTTGACCACCAGTCTCATCCGTCTCTGTACCTGGCCAGGTGTGGTACAGAATAAATGTGTGTTAAAGTGAAGAAAATCCAGGTCTCGTTTGCTCTTCTGCCATCAGAGATCCCAAATGAGATCATGCCCAGCACATAGTAGGCGTTTCACTGAGGGGGAGGGAAGGATGGTTCCAGCGCTGGGGTTTGAGGACCGTGTGGCTCACCAAGGAGGGAGAGAACAAGGACAGAAGATTCATGGGTGGGGAGCATGGTGACTGCTGATGTCACAATGCCCCCATTTACCCTGACTCAGGCTCCTGGACCGCCTGAGAGGGTGGCAGAATGAGGATGGCCGGCTGCAGTGAGAAGACCAACGGGGAGGTGGGATCGAGGACTAGGGGGCCATTTGCAAACAAAATATAAGCACCGGGCAGGAGAAGAGCCAGGGAACTGGAGGAGGCATGGGGAATCACGGAGACCTTGCAGGTAAGAGTCTGCGGGCCGCAGCAGGTGTCTCTGATGGGGAATGTCCAGGGTGACAGCGAAAAAGCTGGGAGGGCAGGTCCTTCATGGGAGCTTTCTGTTTGTTTGAGGATTCCCAGGGTGTCAGACAGTCTTTTCCCGGAGCAGCTCCCAATTCTGGCCGCACACCCCCTGGGGACTTGGTCAAACACACTGACATCCAAGCCCCACCGCCCGGATCTTGATGAACTGTTTGCAGAGGGCTCGGGTGTGGGTACATTTTAAAAAAAACCAGTCAGGTGACTACTCCGCTGTCAGGACGACCATTCTACTTAAACAGGAAAACAAAACAAAAACACACACACAATATACCCATGTTTCCTCCTGGGCGGTGGGCGGCAGGGATCATGCGTCCCGTCCCCCCAGAGATGCACGGCCTCTGGACAGAGCTCGCACCAAGAGAATATTAAGTGAGGTTTGGAAAATGCTGTCATTGTTAAGAACCTATAGAAACCTATAGGGGGAAAGATCAACAGCCACGTGAACCATGGATTAAAACAAATTATAAATATTCAAGTTGCTTATTTAAAAATAAGAACAGGGTGTAAAAGGTGACATTAGATAAAAACAATGTTCAGGGGGCATCTGGGTGGCTCAGTCGGTTAAGCATCTGCCTTCGGCTCAGGTCGTGATCCTGGGGTTCTGGGATCGAGCCCGGCATCGGGCTCCCTGATCAGCAAGGAGTCTGCTTCTCCCTCTTTTTCTCCCTCTGCCCCTGCTCTGTCCTTTCTTGTCTCACACTCTCAAATAAATTAATAAAATCTTTAAAAAAAATAACACTCAGAGACCTTACGATCAATGCAAGTACTGCGGTGTAGACGGGGTAGTGAGGAGGACAGGTGCCTCTTTGGGGCCCCCGTGGTGGTGTTTCTGGTGGCTGCAGCTCCATTGGCCACTCTGAGATGGCCACCCTGGTTCTGCACCTGTGTGAGCTACACTGGGTCAGTCTGAGAGCAGCAGAGAGGCAAGGACTTGGGAAGCCAGAGTTCTTGGGTTCAAATTCAGACTTGAGAGCACTTCCCTCCCTCTGTTTTAGTGGACAGGGATGTCTTCCAAGTGCCTGCAGCTGGGACTTGTGTGGGACACAATGGTGGCTTCCTCCCTGGGCCATACATCGTTCTGGCCCCACAAAGCCCTGGTCTGGGTGTAGCCATTCTAGCAGCCTTCTTGGCCCTCTTGCTGCTGCCACCATTAGGGGTCTGGAGTCCCCAGGCTGAGCCACAGATGGCCCTGGGCTTCCCTCCTCATTCCCTCTAGTCCAAGAGAGAGCCCCTTGGGTGCCATATTGGAATCGGTGACTCAGTGTGTGTCTGTATGTCTGTGTGCCTGTGAGTATGATTGTATGTTGGTGTGTGTGTTTGTGTGTGTGTCTGTGCCTGTGTGTGTGTGTCTGTGTGTCTCAGTATGTGTGAATGCATTTGTTTTTGTATTTGTGTCCCTGTGTGTGTCTCTGTATATGTGTGTTCCTCTGTGTGCACGTGAGTATGTGTGCGTATGTCTGTGTGTGTGCATGTGTGTGCCTGCGTGTGCACATGTGTGTGTCTGTGTGCAGATGCCCGCCCCCCCCCTTTCTGGAGTCCCTGATCACTGTGCTTTCTGCTTACGGGTCACCCCACTAGCTCCTTCCTGCCCAGTGGCTGTCACCGAGCTGTGACGATGGACACCAGGCTGTGATGATGGACGCCAGGCTGCAGGGCCTTGGGGAGCGAGGAAAAGCGCAGTGGCTGGTACAGGCCACTCCCTGGGGAATTTTGACTGAGAAAAGGAGAAAAATAGAAGTCAGGGAAGTTTGGGGTCAAGGGAAGAATTTTTTAGAGGCCGGGATCTGGGGGGATGTTTGAACGCAGAAGGGGAGGAGTAGAGGAGAGGGACATTTGGAAAACTCTGGTGGGGAGGCTGGGAGTGAGGCTGGATGGGAGAGGCTGAGGGGGGGGGGACTAGAGGTGGGAGGAGAGATGGATGTCCCCACCCACTGCTCTGTTCCCAGGACTTGCTACCAAGCCCCGAGGTGGCGAACAGCCCCAGCATCTTGTGCTGTCACTACCAGGAATGAGCTCCGACCTGCAAGGGCTGGGCAGAAGTGAGCTTTGAAAAGGCAGCAAACACTCAGTGAGGTCCATGTTATTGCTCGTGTACGCGTGCAAGTTCATTTCCTCGTCTCACTCGTGCTAACAGCTGGGCTCGGTCCTCGACAGGCTCAGGGTCTTTGAGGACATAGATGTATCCGTGTCTCAACTCTGAAGGCTTGCCCGGCCCATGGGTCTGAACCCCTTCCTAGGCCCATCCCCATCTCTGTTCCCCATGCCATCTCCCACTCTGTACCTGTCCCCATCCCTAACCCTAACCCCATGCTTGTCCCCATCCTTATGTCTATCCAATTCCCACTTTGCCAGAGAAATATGAGGGCAAGAGAGGTCAGTAACCAGGCCAAGTTCATACTGCTGGCTAGCCGGGCCCAGGGCTGGACCCTAACACCACCGGTCACCAGTGTTCAAGCTCTGAACTCCCATGCCAAACTCCTACATGGCTTTGGGTCCCTGGTCCCTGGCCCCTGTATGACTCTGATCCTATTGCCTCCTTGACCTCCTAACATCACTTTGCTGGCTCCTGATTTGGTCCTTTGCGGTTCAAACTTCAGCCAGACTGTGTGTCTCAGCTCAGGCTTTTGTACCAGCTACTGGCCCCTGGCTGGCTCCTAGCCCTGTTGCTTCCCCAGGACCTCATGGGACTTTCCCAGTCCTAGTCACCCCCAGGCCGCCATATCTCTGATGACAGGACAGACAGGCAGGTAGGACAGGCTCCGACGAGGGTGTCTGGGAGGAGGTATTTTAAGTTGGAATGGACCAACTTCACGTCCATGGCCTACCACAAACGGCACAGTGGGGACTCCACTGCAGAGAGAGAAGATGGGCAGTGGAACCATGGCTCCACAGAGGGCGGGACTTGTAGAATCAACGGGAAAGGACGAAGAGGTTTGCCAAGGGATAGTGAGTGCCTAGTTGAGGCCAGATGTCAGGAATGTGCAGCAGGTCAGGCCTGCTGCCTGAGAAACACTCGGCCTACTTTGATTTTCAATTTTCATTGTTTATCTCTAAAATAAATGTGTATTTTACCTTCATAATTTCTAAGGTTTTTAGGAACATGGGAACGAATGATTTTGTTGTTGGTTTTAGAGGCTTACTTTTGGCCTTAAGGAGACAAGGGCCAATTTGCTAATTATAGCCTACAAGTCACTGGCTGATGGCCAGGCCTCCTTTGATCGGTGCAAGCCACCTGCTGTACATTTCCAGGCCCTGTGTTCTTTTGCTAATGTGTTCTCTGGCCTAATGATCCATTATTTTACTCATACTAAGTCATGAAGACCCAGCCCTCCCCCCACCCACTGCCCCCTTGTCTTTCCATCCATGAGACCTGATCCTCTGTACCTTCTTGTGTCCCCGTCCTGCAGTATGGGTCTTCTCACTGATGCCACAGAGAATCGTTCACAGGTGCGCACACACGGCTCCCCACACTCACCCCACCTCATCCCTCCTTTAGCAACTTTTGCCGCATTTCTACCCTCCTTTGTTTGTTTCTACCCTCATTTGCCTATTGTCTTTTGTGATGATACTATTCAAGTTTCTCCGCTAATTTTTTGTTTTTTCTGTTTTTTTCTTATGGATTGTAGGGTTTACATTTTATTTTTATTTTTATCTTTTTAAGATTTTTTTAAGCATTCTCAACACCCAATGTGGGCTTCGAACTCACAACCCCGAGACCAAGAGTCCCATGCTCCACCAACCGAGGCAGCCAGTCACCCCTAAAAATTTTAAAAAATATATTCTACATACTAGCCCTCTTTGGTTACATGGAGGACCACAGTCTTCTCAGACAGGCTTGTTTTTTCATTCTCTTAATGATGTCTTCCAGTGAACAGAAATTCTCAACTTTAAGAAATCTTTTTCTACCTGGAGGGCATGAAGATATTGTCCTCTGTTATCTTCTAGAAGCTTTATTGTTTTACTTCTAACAGTTAGAGGTACGTCCTACCTGGACTTGAGTTTTTGGGTATCATGAGAAAGTAATATTTTTCCAGGTGGACATCAAGTAATCTAGCGCCATATGATGAAAATACCATCCTTCACTCACGGGTGTGTGGAGCCATTAGGTAGGTCTTTTCTGAGCTTTCTGTTCTATGCAATTGTCTATTTATCCAATATTGCACACCGTAGACAATGCATTTCTACACTGTCTTAATTATTTGGGCTTTATGAGTTTTGAAATCCAGCATAACACATTCCTCAAATTTATTCGTCTTCAAGATTACCTTCACTATTCTTAGCTCGTTCTACATTGAAACAGACTTTGAAATCAGCTTGTCAGTTTCTACAAACAATCCTGTCGGGACTCTGTTTGAGATTACATTAAATCTACGGCCCAACTTTAGGACAATTGACGTTCTTTACAATGAACATGGTACCTCCTTTCACTTACATAGATGTTTAAACGTGGTTTTTTCAATAAGGTGTAATTTTCCGTAGAGAGGACTTGCACATATGTTGTTAGATTTATTTCTGACTTTGATATCTTTGAAACAATTGTACACAGTATCTCTTTAGACATTTTATTTTATGTTTATGGCTGATGTTTAGAACTGCAAATGATTTTGATACGCTGCCTTTGTATCCAACAACCTTGCAAACTCACTAATGCCAACAGTTTGCGGATTTGTTCGGGTTTCTACATAGACCGTCATAGCATACTAGTTGAGAACACTGGTTTTATTTTTTTATTTTTAATTTTTATTTTTTTAAAGATTTTATTTATTTATTTGACAGAGAGAGAGAGACAGCCAGCGAGAGAGGGAACACAAGCAGGGGGAGTGGGAGAGGAAGAAGCAGGGTCTCAGCAGAGCAGGGAGCCCAATGTGGGGCTCGATCCCAGGACCCTGGGATCACGCCCTGAGCTGAAGGCAGATGCTCAACAACTGAGCCACCCAGGTGCCCTGAGAACACTGGTTTTAGAATCTGACTGACTTGGTTTTGAATTCTTTTTCTAAAAAAATTAATTAATTTATTTAAAATAGTCTCTATGCCCATTGTGGGGCTTGAACTCATGACCCTGAGCTCGAGAGTCACGTGCTTTACCAATTGAGCCAGACAGGCCCTCCATTGGTTTTGAATTCTAATCCCATCATTTACGTGATGTAGGACTTTGAGAAAATTGCTTGATTTTTCTGAGGCTGTTTCTTTCTCTACAGAGTGGTGATGCTCTCTCATAGGTTTACGGTAAGGAATAAATGAAAGGAAGCACGTGTCATCTTGGGGCAGTTCTGGCACACCGGAGTCTCCATTTGTGATTTGTCATCGCATTCCTTATCCTCGATTTCCTCTTTCCCATTTAACGCCATAGCTCCCCCAATGCTGGCTTTTACCCTGTCATTCATAGGTGCGTTCCTAGTGTCAACTTTAATGGGCTGCCCCATTCAGATGCCAGTTTCAAGTCCCAGGGACCACCTGTACATCGGGCTAACTGGCTCTACATTTGGGATTTCCCACAACTGCATCTGGGTGGATAATTTGCCAGGATGACTTATAGACCTCAAGAAAACGCTTTACTTATATTTCCCCTATTAAATAGGATATAGTCAGGAACAGCCACATGGAAGAGATGGGGGTGGTGGTGACCCAGAGCTTCCATACCTTTTCCAGGCACATCACCTTCCCAGCACATAGAAGCTCCCTGAACCCCATCACTTAGGGATTTTCATAGAGATTTCATTTTGTAGCCACGATTGATTAGATCAATGGCCACTGGTGATTGAACTTGATGGCCAGCCCTTCTCCCTTTCACGGAGGTTGGCGTGGGGCTGAAAGTTCTAACCCTCTAATTACCTGGTCAGTGTTTCTTGTAACCAGCCACCATCCTGACCCTCTCTAGAGCTCCCCCATGAGTCAGCTCAGGAGCATACAAGAGGCAATAGGTTCCAAAGGTTTTAGGAGCTTTGAGCCAGGAATGAAGAACAAAGAACATTTAAAAAAAAATTTATATCACAGTCTCCTTTCAGATACCTTCTCTTGGCTTCTTGCCTACTCCCTCAGTTCTTATTCCTCCTCTCTGGGGTCTCTGCCCAGTCTCCTCATGGGCTCTTCTTTCCTCCCATTCCTTAAATATTGATTTTTTTTTTCATGGTTCAGTTCTTTGTCCTCATCTTTTTACCAAATCTGTATATCTATAACCATGGCCATATTCTTGGATACAGGTTCGTACAGACAATTGCTCAGCAGGCATGACTACCTGCCTTTTCTATAATGCCCCAAGTGAAATGAAGCAGACTTTCCCCAAGCCTTCTCTCCCTCTCTGTTGCTTATGTCCACCCCCCCCCCCAACTCAGAGACCCGAGTATCACTCTAGACCCCTCTGGGGTTCCTTCAGCCCTACACTTAGCTGTGGCCATGTTCTGTCCCTGATGCTTGTTCTCACTGTCATTAACTTGGTTCAGTTTCTCATAATCTCTCCCCCCAGTTGGCAACACCAGCTTCACCTGGAAACTTGTTGGATTTGCAAATTCTGCAGAAACGCTGGGGCTGGCACCCAACAGTCTGGGTCCTACTAGGCTCTCTAGGTGAGTCTGGCACCAAGAAAGTAGACCACTGATCTCACTCATCGACATGACTGGCAGGTCTGGTCCCAGAATAACTTTGTTGACATGAAGTCAGTTCTGTCCCCAGATGTCATCCTGACCTTCACAGGCTGGGTGAGAAATCACCCCTGATGTTCTCACGACACCTTGTGTCCTCTTTTGTTGTGAACCCCTTCGTACTGTCGTGGAACTGCAGATCTTGGCACCCAGATGGGCAGGAATCTGCTGTATTCACCTTTCTCAGTGAGTGTTTATACACTTTCAGGTCCCGGGATACATGCGGGAAAAGACAGACAAGCTCTTTTGTCCCATGGAACTGAAATTCTAATAGGGCAGGCAGAAAATTCATTGTAAACAAACTTTAGATAATTTCAGATGGTGATAATTGCTATAATGAAAATAAAATAAGGTGATGTCTTGGAGATGGGTTGAGGGGCTAGTTTAGATCGAAAGCTAGGGAAAGCTTTTCTGAGAAGGTACCACTGAGCCAAGGTCTACAATGATCAGAAGCCAGCTATGGGAAAACCTGTAGGTAGGACCTTGCAGGTGGAGGGAATGGCTGCAATTTGGTGAGTTTGAGGACAGAGGGAAGGGCCATGTGATTGGAACGGGAAGGGAGAGAGGCAAACTTCACAGGAGTTTGTATTTCATTCCAAGGGCTATGTGGGAACCCTCCAGGAGGGATGTGAATACTGGTGCGTGTTTTAGAAAGACCACTCTGGCTGCCGTGTGTATAAAATAAATTGTATGGAGACAGGAATAGAAGCAGGGAGGCCAGTTTGGAGGCTGCGTGAGTATCCTGGTAGATATGGAGGCAGCACTGCTAACGTTTAATCACATGGACCCTGGTGTCCATGTCCAAATCCTGCGTCCACCACAAGATGTATGGCTTTGAGCAATTCACTGAACCTCTCTGTGCCTCCATTTTTCCCTCTATAAGAGGCTATCACAGTAGCACTTAACTCCTGGGTTTGTTGGGAAGGCTCAGTGAGTTAATACATGGAAAACCTGGCACCACGCTGTGAATTATTATTATTATTAGTAGTTGTTGTCATCATGATAACACGGAGACAAAGCAATGGATTTAGGATATTTCTACAGGCTGAGATGACATGACTTGATGATACGTTGGATCTTAAGGATGAAGGGGAGGGAAAAAAGACTCCCTAGTTTTCTGGGAAAAGGTTTGTTGATGATGCTGTTCTATAAAATGGGGAAGAACGGGGAAGAGCAGGTCTTGGTGTGTGTGTGTGTGTGTGTAGACCTCAGTGTTGAACAGGGTAGGTCAGAGGCACCCAAAAAACATCCGAGAATTGATGTCTGGCAGGGGGTTCTATATATGAGGCTGGAGTTGAGGGAAGAGCTCAGGGAAGCGTGGAGACACACATGTGGGAGTCGAGGCACAGTGATGGTGTTAGACCAGCAGGCACAGATGGGGAAGAGAAGGGAACCCAGGACAGAGCACCGGGCTCTCTATCACGTTTAAAGGTAGAGCAGGGGAGCAGGAGCTGGCAAGGAGCCTGAAACAGCAGGCAGTGGGGCCGTGAAACCAGGAGAGAGGAGAGGAAGTATGAGAGTGGCCAGTGGGATCCATTGTTATCAATAGGTCAGACAAGCTCGGTACTAATTGCAAAGTAGATAATTGAGTTTGGCAACGTGGAAGCGATTTGCTGAATGGATGAACAAAATTTAACTTCTGTTGGTCACTTTATTTAAAAATCAACTCAATTAGAAAGTCTGGTTGTGTCCTCCCTGATGGCCAATATGGATTAGCTGAGTGGGGAGCCCCAAAGACAACAGAGCAAACAGCCTTCCCCAAAGCTGGGGTGACTGCTGCCTCGTAAAAGATCCCACCTGCTTCATCACTCACCAGTGGAGAGAAAGCTCTCGCCTCTCCTTCAGAATAAACTTTTAGGACCCACCGGTGACCAAACTGATGTGGAAAAGTGTTTCTGAAACTGGAATCGAAAATTTCCAGTGACACCACAGTTTGGCACAGCTGTTTTGAATCTAGGAGCATATTAACCATTTCTAAGCCTTTCCCAAAGCAGACCATTAACCTTTTAAATGAATCTTTTCCCTATTACCCAGTAAAGTGGTGACAGATCAGATCAGTGACTCTCACACTTCTGAGCACATCAGTGGAGGGCTCATTAGGATACAGGAGGCTGGACACCGCCCCACAGTTTCTGATGGAGTTGGCCAGGGTAGGGCCAGAGAAATTGCATTGCTGGCCAGCTTCCAGGTGATGCCACCATGGCCACTGCTGCTGTGGTCCCAGGATTGCCCTTCCCAACCTCTGGTCTGGATTATATGCTCCCTGAAAGCGGGGATGGAGTCCCTCTTGTTCACCTGGTTTGGTAGGAGGAACTCAATCTGTATTAAGTGAGGCATTTAAATACCCTTTCTGTGGATCCCTGGGAGCTGAGAAATGGGGCGAGTGCCGTGGTCCCGGTCAAGGACAGACAAGCTGTCACATGATTTGCTGCTGCCCTAAACTCCCCCAGCAGCCCCGCCATGATGATTCTTCTCAGAGCTTCCAGTTGCCAAGTCACCATGTAGGGCTCTCCGCGTTGTTCTCCTTGAACCGTTCCTAACTTGCAGGTTCTGTCCTACATATTGATTGTTAAGAAAACGTTTAACAACTCGGTTCCAGCCTGCATCAACATGGGTGGAGTTTAGGCAGAATTTGAGGCAGAGGGACACAGTGACACAAATGATTTAATGTGTAATGTCTTTCTTGGATCCGTTATGTAGCCCCTGGGTGAAGCCAATCCTTCCTCTCCGCTCTCCAGGGCCAGAGGAGATGGGGTGGGGACCTGGCACAGGGCTTCCAAGAGATGGAACTAGTTAAGTCTCAGTCCAAGCGGGGTGAACACTGGTGGCCACATCCCATGGAGCACACACGTCTTCTGGTTAGAGGCGCTGTACCCTTCCCCGGCACACAGAGCCTTCTTTCTTCCTTGAGGAAAAGTGCCCCTTTCACAGCCCGCCACTGGCCAAGGAAATGGAAAATCCCAGAGCATCCCGAGCCCCCCTCAATTTCCAAGGGCACTTTGCCTCCTGAGCCTCTCCCAAGTTCAGGGACAGGACAGGGCCTTTGCACGCAGGCTGGGTCCAGCAGGGAAGCGGCCAGTTCTGTGGCTGGAGGCTGCGGGCAGCACTGCCCATGTTTGCCCAGGCGGGGAGAGGCCCCGCGTGCTGACCTCCCAGCCTTGACCATTGTCTCAGTCAGAAAACAGCTCCAGAGCCCCTCCTGGCCCTCCTGGGCCACAGCCCCAAGCCGAGCAGCATAGCGATGGCTTTTCTGAGAAGCTGCTGATCTCAGCCCTGCTGGCTCTACATTCCTGGATGATGAGGGAGGGATTCCAGCGTTTGCTTTGAACAATGTTTTCCTGTGTCTGAACCGACTGGGTGTTAAATTCTTCCAGATTTCTGGCTCCATGTTGCAACTGGAACGGGACAGAAACAGGTTTACGGCGGTTGGCAGGGGAGCAAAAGCAGGGTCCGTCTGGGCACCTTCTGCGTTTCGAGTTTCCACTCGGTGGATGGAAAGACTTTCAGCGCCGGCTCCGTGGGCTGTGCGCCTGGAGGGGTTTGTTGTGGTCCCAACTCCCAGCCCTGGGCTTGTGCCTTTCACATTTCCCACCCTAGAGGGCAAAGTTAGCTTTTCTTTTTGGAAACACAGCAGGGAGTGAGAACAAGCTGAATTTTGAAGGTCAGGGCTTGCAGTGTTTTCTCTGTTAGTATAAACCCAGAAGCAGAGCTCATAAGGAATTCATTTGGTGGGATACTGGGAAACTGGAGTGCATTCCGGTTTCTGGGGCCTGCGGTATGACTAGGTTTCAGAGACACAGGGGAGGACAGAACTGGACGGGAGATGGGGCACCCGAATTCTTAATTTTACACAGGGGGAAACTGAGGCACAGAGAGACCTAGAGACGTGAGGGCTAGAAAGTTGGGCTGGAAGGAACTGTCCCCAACAGAGCTGAACGTATCTCTCTGAACCGCAGGGGTTGGGGATTGTGGCGACTTGTAACTACCGCTATTACTTATTGCTTAGGAAGGGGACCACACAACCACATGGGGCCGTGGGAGACATTCTTCATTAAGTGTTAATAAGTCGATGGTTTTAAAGATAGAGCACTTCAGGAAACTAACGGGATCCATGCAAAGATAAAGGTGCTCTTCCTTTCCACCAGCCGCAATAAACACTGTCTTCATTCTTGCGTTCTGAGCTGATGAGGAATGCAGGGGGAGCTCTTATGGGACCCCACAAGGACTTGCTCTCTGTAGAGTGCTTGGTGAAGCTTCAGCCTCTGGACAGGTGCCTTTCAGCCTGTTGAATCGGAACAGCCCAAATCCAAGTACGGTGTAGGGCAGATGGTGGCCTTGAAATTGGCAGCATTTTAGACCTTGTGCTTTTGGACCCAGGAAACCTGCTCCTGAATCCCTTTTATATGTGTGTGTGTATGCACATGAGTGTGTCATGCACAAGCAGGAGAGAAAAATTGGTGGCAATCCTCCTATCTTCAGGACCGAGGTGAGGCCCAAAGAGTATGTGGTGGCCTTGGATAAAATCGTTCCATGATAGAACCTTACCTTTTGATCTGGTTGTTTTCACAAAGCCATTTTTATGCCAAGGAACTTTTTACCTGGTCTTAAGAAGAAATCTCTATAATTTTCAGCTTCCTATATCTCTCAAGTACTATGCAAGGCAAGTGTCCCAGCACCATCTCCGAGCCTCCCTTTACATCTTGCTCCATCCCTTACTCCATCCCTGACCCTCTGGCCACATCATTATGTCTGCTATGTCATCAATGGCCTTATCAAAATTGGGTTTATTTCTGTACTTTATAACTAAAAATTCTTCACTTAGATAAATTCCCTTCTAGTAGAAATCACATGGTCCCCTACAGATGGGATTGGGATGATGCAGTGATATCACTCCCACGGCTGGCAGGGTAGGAAGCTGTCTTCCATCTTAGTCTCAGGGGCTTCAATGGGTAGGGGCCTTGTATCAGTTATCTCTTGCCGTGTAACAAATTTCCCCAAGACTCGGTTACTTCAAACAAACATCTGTTATCTCACAGTTTCTGTTGGTCTAGAATCCGAGCATGACATAACTGTGTGCCTCTGAGTGAAGGTCTCTCCATGAGGGTGCAGTCATGGCTTTGGCTGGGGCTGTGGTCCCATCTGAAGGCTTAACTGGGGGGGGGGATCCGCTTCCAATCACACTCACATGGTTATTGGCAATGTTAAGTTTCTCACAGGCTGTTGAACCAAGGGCCTCACTTCCTTATTGGCTGTTGGCCACAAGGCTTCTCCATAGCGTAGTTCATAATATGGCAGCTGGCTTCCCTCAGAATCAACAAGAGAGAGCATGAGAGAGAGAGCACACTTGAGACAGAAGCCAAGTTTTTTGTAAATTAACCTCAGCAGTGACATTCCACCATTTTCCCATATTGTTTGTTGGAAGTGAGTTGCTAGATGCAGCTCATGCTCCAGGAGAGGGGATTTCATGAAGATGTGAACACCAGGATCATTGGGGGCCATCTTGGAGGCTGCCTACCACAGGCCTTTGGGCCCAGTTGCTGTTGAGTCTGTTCAATGTGGGTCCTGCCACCGCAGTAGTTCTGATAAGCCAGTGGCTGTGAGGGGCTGAGGGGAAAGAGCTTTGTGTTCACTCTTACTTCTCCAGAGAGGAGGTGGGTACCTTCACGGGCATAGCCTTCTGAGGACTTCTCAGGGGCAAATGATTCTAAACTTCTAAACTAGATACACTTAAACTCCACTCTCCCATCCCATTCCACCTCCACTCCAAGGAAGGCAGATGAGTCCAAGACAGCCCTCTCTCTGTGGTCTTTGCCACTCTGAACAAAGCTCCACAACACAGCTGCCTTCTCAAGAGTTCATCTAATGCTCACCTTGGGTGCCAATGTTATTTGGCATTCTTGTTACCAAAATGAGCATAAACCAGAGAATAAAATTTATATCATTAAGGACGCCTGGGTGGCTCAGTTGGTTAAACATCTGCTTTCGGCTCTGGTCATGATCCCACGGTCCTGGGATTGAGTCTCGAATCGGGCTCCTTGCTCAGCGGGAGCCTGCTTCTCCCTTTGCCTGCCTTTCCCCCTTCTTTTGCGTGTGCTCTCTTTCTGACAATTAAAAAAATAAAATCTTTAAAAAAATTATACCATTAGTTCAGGATTCTTTGTCTTCTACACAAAAGCAGACTTAGAAAGATCTTTATGGGTCACGAAATACTTTTGCCTGAATTAATTGCATCATCCTAACTTCCATGGGGCAGGCTATTTCTCATCCCGGAAGCGAGAAAATGAGGTTCAGAAAGATGAGGTAACGTGCTCAAGATTGGACGTAAAGAAATGAAGCTGGATTTTAAAACCAGTTCTCCCGACTCCAAGTCTGTGCTCCACCCTGCGTCCCTTTAAAAGTTGTTTGCATACCTGAGTCTCCAGATTATTCCTACTGGGAATCTGGCGAGACTTCTTGGCCCAGGTTGCTCATTAAATCATTCTAGACCAGGGCTGCAGTGACCTGAGAAGAGAAATAGAACACAGCTGGGACAGGGGATGTCAAAGCTGAAGTTTACATGGTAGACATGGCCGGTGATTTTGGAGAGTTACACGGTGTTTTTGTGTGCGTGTGTGTGTGTGTGTGTGTGTGTGTGCAGCTCATAGACTCTTTCTCATCCCAGGGACTCTACGGGTGTTCTACTCAGGGCTATGTGCGTATGAGTGCATGTGAACACACGCACGTCTGCAGGTGGACACAGATGTCTCAGACCTGCCCGGGCTCTGGGATGATCTCCAGAAGGTGTCATTTTGGTGAGCAGATGGTATAAGCAGGGCTGTCAGTACCCAAAAAGTGGGGTGGGATGGGTGAGACGTGGGGACAGCAGTTGTGTCAGAGGGTCCCCTGAGCCCATCCTCTGACCTCTCACTGTTCCAGCCTCTTCCCTGATTTTCAACTTATTGTCCATTTTTGAAGAGACTGATTTGGTTAATTCCTCCAGCCTGAAAACTGGACCACGTTGCTTCAGCATTGGGAAAATATCACAGTCCCGCGTTCGTGGTAATGACCACAATGCAACTAGTGGGCTCTTACGATGGAAAATCCTCATGGCCATCCATGGCTCCTGTTACTGCCCCTCCTCTATAGATGAGAACACAGGGACCAGGAAGCGGAAGTATCTTATTTCTGGTCACACAGCTAAGCAGCAGCTGGACTGTCCTGAGCTCATGCTCTTCATTCTATGCCATGCTTTGCTGCAAACAATTGTTTAATATGCAGCTTTGCCTTTTTAGGAACTTTGGCTAATTCTCTTACCAGTTGCCCTCTTGAGATGTTGAAATACACAATGAAATCACAGAAACACAACAAGAACAGCAAGGGCAGAGCTGGTTTTCCTGTAGTGCTGCACGAGGGTAGGTCTCAAAGGCCAGGCCTTCGTTGGACAGAGGATGTCCACACAGCACACTCCGTGAGGGGTCTGTTCCCAGATCTTAAAAGCATTCGATGCATCCCTCCTCCATGCCAAGGAGACACATTACAGCCCCCTTTGTTTAATTGGGTTTCTGACTCAACAAAAACTCCTTTTGTCAGAACCTCAAAATTTCCTGGCATGTTACCCACACATAGTTTCAATGTGGATAGCAGTGATGTTGCAGTTGTATACCACTTGTGTGTATTTGTGCCTAGAAAGAGTCATCTGAAACCAGCAACTAAATATTTCTCCCCAAAAGAGACCCCTCCCTCCTTGACCTCTGGGGGATTGGCAATTGCTCTTGTCTTTTAACTGTAGGTAACAGTTTTCTATACATTCAACTGTCCACTTCCCCCAAAACTACCCATATTAGTTACAACATATTATGTTTTAGAAGTTTACCTTTCTCTTTCTATTTTCCCTAGAAACCTAGGTAAATGAACTGCACCAGAGACTTGCAAGAGCTTCCAGATAGGAGAAGGGAGGACAAGAAGAGATCAGAGAAAGGTAAGCAAGTCTGGCCTTGGATCTTGACTATAGTTAGTCTTCGAAGTAGGCAATATGTGGGCCGGGAGTTGACTGGATATTAAAGATCTTACTTCTGAGCTTTAGGAAACACAATGTAGGAAGAGAGAGAGACATATACCAGCTAAGTAACAGACAGTGGGACAAGTGGCCCTGACCGTTGAGGTGCAAGAGGGATGCACATGTAAGCCCACCTGCAGGGCTGGCCGGCCTCCCAAGGGAAATGTCACTAGACCAGCCCTGGAAGGAGAGATAAGGAGACCAGTGGGGTGGGAGGGATTGTTGGGGGGGAATGTGCATCTGATAATCATTCTGAGGGAAGAAAACATGTCTGTGAAAAGGCAGTTACATCCAGCATCACAGATGGAAGATACCCCATATATGGCATCCCGTGCAGGTGAGACCTGACCGTGTCTGGTGGGAGCGGAGGGGACAGAGCATGGAATGGGCCAGATAGGAATGCACAAGCACGTTGGGAGGGAAAGCAGAGTAGGGCTTGAATTGGAATTCGGTACGCTTAGGCCCTGTGGACTTTTCATATTAGATAAGGTTTCCCTTGGTCTCTTCATGACGCCTGAATGCTGGATGGTTGTGGCTCCAAATGCTGTTCCTTCTGAGCACTTTGCATGCAGTGTCTCATTTAATCTTTACCAAAATCCTACGAAGGAGGTGTATCATTCCCATTTTATAAATGGGGAAAACCTAAGGCTCAGAGAGAGGGGAAGTGACTGCCCACTTGGAAGCAGTAAGTGATGGTGCTAGGACTTGAACCCAGCTCTTCCCACGAGCCCTTATCTGTTTGTCATATTTATTAGGGTGATATCCCACCTTTGCCCATCGAATTCTCTAGTAGTAGCTATTGTCAGGTCAGTTAGTCCATGGTTCCCTTTGTGCCCCCTGCATGGGTGCGTAGCTGCCTGATGTTTGGATTTCCAAAAATTCTTAGAAATTCCAGGGGCAACTGTTGTGGCAATTGTAGGAACATTCATTTATCTAATGATTTTGATCTAAGTGCCTGGGGACAGAGAACGAGATGAATGAGATCCCTGCTCTTATGGAACCTACCTTCTAGTTGCTTAGGAGAAAATAAACAGATGATTAAATCATAGGATGTATTGGTCAGAGATGGTGCCATGCACAGAATTAAAATAGGAGATTTGGTAGTGATGGTGCTACTCTAGGTTGGCATGGAAGGCCTCCCTGAAGAGTTCACTTTTAGGCTGGATTCTGACTCTTCAGAAGGAACGACCCATGTGGAAATCAGGGAAAAGCGCATCTGGGGCAGAGGGAGAGGGTGGAGAAGGATGCTAACATGGGAACAAGCTTGGTGGGCTTGAGAAGAGGAGGAAGGCCAGTGTGGCCTTGCAGTGAGTGGTGGGGGAGTGAAACTGGCTAAGGCCAGAAGGATAGGCAGGGGCTAGATCAAGGAGAGCTTTCTAGGCCAAGGTAAGGAATTTGCATTGCATCCCAAATGGAATGGGGAGCCACTGGGGTATTGGAAGTGCAATGATTTAATCTGAATTATATTTAAAAATGACCACTCTGGGTCTTCTGTGGAGAAGGAGTTATAAGGGCATAAGAGTGGAAGCAGGGAGACCAGTGAGCAGGTGTCCAGTGTCCAATGAATAGATGTTAATGTCTTGGACTAGGTTGAAGATTCAGAGAAGCTACATAACGGCAGAGCGCGAGTGGGGAAGAAGATAATGAACTGGATGCACTAAGTGAAGAAGCAAGAGGAATTGAAGACAAACTCGACATTTTTGAATCGGGTGATTTGGTGAATGATGGTGCCTCTCTCTGAGATGGAAAAGCCTGGAGAGGAACGTTTTAGGGAGTAAGGTGGAGAGTCACGCTAGAACCATGACAAGTTTGAGGTCCTATTAGACATACAAATGATGACATAGAGTTGGCAGTTGGTTATGTACGTTTGGTCTTTGCGGAAGGGATCAGGTTAGTGCTAAGATCTGGCAGCTACATGAGCTGTGAGTAGTGCTTGAATAAGCATTCAGTAAATGTTTGTTGAATGGATGAATGAATATATTTATGAATGATAATTCTTGCAGCTGCCATATGGAGGCCGAGCGAGAGGGAAAAAGCATAGATGCGGGAAGACATATTTGGGGAACAGAGTCTGAATTCGGGGTGTGAGAAGGAAGGAGGAGTTGAGTTTCTACTTTGAGTGTCAAGAAGAATGGTGATGTCATTGAGAGATACAGGCTATGGAGACGGAGGAGATGTCTGTGGAAGTATGGGTGAAGTAACAGATACTGACTTGGTTTTGAACAGGTTCAAATTTGTTGAAAAGATAGAACACGTGCTGTTGGAAATAAGAATCTATTCTCAGGGGGCGCCTGGGTGGCACAGCGGTTAAGCGTCTGCCTTCGGCTCAGGGCGTGATCCCAGCGTTGCGGGATCGAGCCCCACATCAGGCTCCTCTGCTATGAGCCTGCTTCTTCCTCTCCCACTCCCCCTGCTTGTGTTCCCTCTCTCGCTGGCTGTCTCTATCTCTGTCGAATAAATAAATAAAAATCTTTAAAAAAAAAAAAAAAAAAAAAAAAAAGAATCTATTCTCAGAAGAGACATGGGTCCTAGGAGCATGTTTTGGTTAACGATCAAAGTCCTAGTGGTATCAAAGAGGTAGAGTGATATGGCTTTGGGGAAGTGATTGACCACACTCAGTGGAAAATGATTACTAATTCAGGATGTCAATATAATAATTTATAATGGGACATATACCTGAGTAATTTGATATGTCAATTTTCAGAAGATTGCTGAGTAAACAAGAACAAAAGAGACCACTTTTGTCAACCCATATAACCAGGGAGGCCCGCCCTTTCTATTCAGTCACTTTTCAGAGAACAAATATGGACGTTCCCAAGTTCACGGCACCCTCTCCTTTGCACATTGCTGGAGGAAACTTGTAAACTTTGGAAAGATCTTTTTCATTCTTCCTTGCATTCTCACTAGAAAATAGGGCACACAATTTGACAATTTCTTGATGACTCAGGGACCTTATCAAGAGCATATATGATTTCAATTTGGAGCGATTTCGCTGGACTGGTCTCATTACAGCTGGACGGTGGATTGGGACGTTGGAATTGGTGGCCTTTCACTAAATGGCTCTTGCTCATTGGGCTTTTACGGGGAATTGGTTTGCTTTTTGAGGTTCTTGGTTCCTTCTGCAGCCACCCGGTGTCTTGACAGTTGGCTGGAATATTTTGTACCTCCTTGTTTGGATACAGTTGTTGAGTGGCTTTCACTTGGCTCCTATGGCTTGAGCTCTAGGCACCGTACCTTGAAAATATAGAGTATTTTTTAATTGATCTCATTGCTATCTCCTTGCTAGCACATACAGTCTTGAAGCATTGCAGCATGCAGATTGCTTTTTGGGGCAATTTCCCTGTGCAGGGCTGGTCTTGTCCCCAGGGAGCTGATTCTTTTTAACTTCTCTCCCGACCCTTCCAGATGGGGTGGCAGAGGGGGGTTTTAACTTCAGTTCTCCTGCCTGAAGTGTGTCTCATTTTGGCACTGGGAGAAGTCGCTCACAGATTTTTGTATTAGTTTCTGACCTCATCACTATGGGTTGTGCTCCAGTGAATGACAGACCTTGGAGATGGTAGGACCCCTAGAGACCATAGCCTCAAATGTCCTAATTGCTCTTTGTCCATGAAGACAGGGGAACAGGGGAGACACAAATCACCTCTCAGGGTTGAGAGGGGAGTCGCTTTGGCAGTACTGAGATCTTTGGGAGACTAAAAACCAGCAACCAACGTTTCCTGAGCACCTTGCTATATACAGGTTTATAAATAACAGAAGGGCACCAATGAATTCTCCGTTTTAAAAGACACTGCCATCGCTTACAGCGGCTAAAATTGGAACACCTTAAAATTCCCAAATGCAGGCATGATTCATAATAGTTCATTCACTTGATGGATCACTAAGCAGCCTCTAAAATAACCATGAGGACTCTAAGAGCATGAGAAAAAACAATCTTAATGTTAGGACAACAATGATGGATTCAGAAGGGTATGTGCCTTTGGTGGCCATCACCCTGTAAGCCAAGAGTGAGAGCACAGATAAGTGTTGTGTGTTGGTAAATGGGATTATGAGATTAAAAATAATCTTTTCTATACTTTCTATAAGGCTGATGTATAATTTCTGTTATGAGGTCACATGCAAATAAATACAGCAAGATACAACTGGCCATCATCGGTGACACATGCCTTGAATTGCTTTTCTAGGAAAGGTGATGATTTGTTGTGATTCCTCCCCATGATCTGTTAGTGCACGCAGGGGCTGGCCACATGCAGGAAGGATATGGGACTATGCTAATCGGATAGAGCTATCTTGGCACAGCATTGAAATTAGCCTTCTTCACCCCACCTTCCACCTGTAAATGTGCTGTGTATCCATCTTCAAAGCTTTCCTTCCTTTGCCTCAGTCCCAAATGTCACCTCTTCCTTCGTTTGCGTTTATAAGTCGTTTTAGGTCTAAAGTTGTTGCTGGCTATGAATGAGGAGAGCCGGGACAAAGCACAGTCATACTCTTAGCTTTCAGGAGGATGATTTGTTTGGATTGTGGTTCGGCTGAGGACAACTCAACCCCAGACATCAGAGGGCTTTGATTTAATTGTAATTGAGAGTTGTCTGTGACCCAAGAGTTGGGTGCAAGCAACGTGCGATGCATGGATTTTCTCCAGCAGTTCATGAACTGGGGTAACTCTGTGATACTGAGGACGTGCTCTCAGTAGGCTGATGGGATAATCGAATCTTATAGAAGGCAGCCACTTTAGTGCTTTGCTTCAAGGCCAAACTCAAATGCAAATCACCTTCTTCAAAACAGACCCTGGCCTGGATTCCTAGTGCTCTGAGCATTTCAAAAGGGGGTGGCCTGGCCCATTGATGGAGGCCAGTCCTGGGAAATGCCTGCCTGTTTCCCCCATGTGTTCTCTAGGTTCACAATGCCCCATTGTTTCAGTGAAGCAGGACTTCCTCTTTCTGATTGATTCAACATCGTGGGGCCACACATTTTCATAGTCCCATGGCTCATGAGCCAGCCGTCAGGCAGAGAGAAGGTCTTTGAACGCAAATTGCTGGCAGCCTTTCATATTTGGTTTCCTGAACATGAAATTATAAGATTATTTCTTGCTGCCTGTTTTTCCACATCTTTCGTACCTGTCTAGCCTATCCATGTACAAGTGTCCCCAGAATGTCCATGGAAGGAAAAGGTTGAAAAGCTCTCCTCTGATTATGCCTGTTTGGCTTGTTCTGGAAATCTGATGTTAAGATTTGGAACTTGATCTATAGATAATATGACCGCGTGTGCTTTGTGCCTAATGGGTCTTCATATTACATCTTAAAATGGAAATTTTAATATTTATGACCGAATAGACCTTTGGTAAATATAAAATTCAGATCCATAGCTCTACCTGATAGGTATACAGTGCCCAGTGATTCTTCCTGTGGTGAATTTGTGAAGTGTTCATTTAGCTGACTCAACACTGTAGTTTATATGGAGAAAGGGTACCATTTGTAAACAGCCTCTGTGATCTGCATACTGGAAGAAGAATGTGGGCCCTGAGCACATCACTCAACATTTGAAAACATTGAGGCTGGCATTTAAACCATGCCTGTTGACCATCATTTCCCTTGTCTTTCAAGACTCAGCATAAACACATCTTCCCTTCTCGAATCTGTTTCTTGACATCTGTCCCCACCCAGGCTGAGCTAGGAAGCTTGTGGTCTGTCTTCCTCAAGGGGCTGTGAGTTCCTTGACCCAAGGCTGTGTCTCATTCTGCTTAGTGTGTCCAGCACTCACTTGGTACGTGGAGACGCTCAGTAACCATCTCCATCTGAAGAGTGGCTCCTGGGATTTGCCTTGGCCTCTGCACAGAGACTTCTCTGCTTTTTTTTCTTGATGATGAACAAGACATGATTATTCTTGTTTGATTTGTTATTGGCACAGAAAACCAATTTGCCGTGTAAGCCTCTGACATTGAGGAAGGTAGACCCAAAGCAAGAGGTGAATGTGGAGAATTCATAAGGTGTTTTGGGTGAATGCAACCTGCACACATTAAAAGTGTAGTGTTTGGAACTCAGTGTTGAATGCACGCATGCATGAATGAACTGATATTGCTTGGCCATAGGTACTGGAACTTTATTTCCACTCTGCGTCTCTCAAGGTACATACATAATCGTTAGAGAAAATATGTAGAGGACAGAAGCATTTTCGAGAAGCAGTGTATCTCCCTCCCACCCCACCATACATGGTGAATCAGTAATGTCAGGTCTGTGTTAGAAGATGGGCAGTTCTGATTAGACTCCCACCTCCCCACCCCAGATGTAGGTAGAGATAGTTGTTTCCCCCAGAGAGAGGCATGGTCTATGTTAGGACATGCTGACAACTACCAACTATGCCACCTGTCATGTTCAACTTAACAGAGTGCAGTCATGGGCTTGTTTCTCCTCTCTTTGGAGTGGAGTGTATGTGTTTGGGGAGGGGCAGAGATAAGGACGGGAAGGTGGCCAGCACATTGTTGCATAAGGAGTGGGGGAGACCAGCTTGCCTCTCCCCACTCTCACTCTCCTCTGTCTTAAATGGTCTAAGTTTCCCCATGTTCCCCAGCATCAGTGTCCTTAAGGACACATCAAACCATTATCGCGTGTGTATCCCCCTAGAGCCCAACAGGTAGAGGTGAGGCTACGACAAGAGTTTCCATAGAGTCCACAGGATGGGGCAGGGAGAGAGTCATGTTGAGGCTGGGCTAATGGGAAGCTTGTTGGATGTGCGCTCTATTTCCCTGGAATGGAGGGGGTCAGAGCATGCATTTGACCTCTAAGAAGGGGGCTCTGTGTGTCTCCCGGGCAGGCCACTTGGGATGGAGTCAACACGTCAACCACACGCTGTACCAAGGTGATTTTCCCCCAGGAGCATTTCTGCTGATCTTAGAGATAAACCTTCCAAGATGCTAATAGTCTAAGTGGCAGCTTCCTCTGCAACCAAAATAAATGAAGAGTAGCCAGAGGGCAGAAAAGGAAACAGAGGGCAGGGGAGGATATGCGAGGTGGGGGTGGGGGATAGCAGGCAGAGGTGAAACAACACCCCACATCAGTTTCCCGTTTGGGAAATTGTTCTCCTTCTGGGGCCAGACAAGACTCGTAGGTATGGCTGGAGGAGAAGAGAGCGAGATGAGATGCAGGCAAGACAAGATGCCTGTAGACTGCAGCAGGGGAGAGAGGAAAGAGGCTGAACAGAGGAAGATAGGTCTAGTTTCCAATGGAGCACAAGGCCCTCACGCTGACTTGTTCTTCTCGGTATGGACGCTTTCGTGGGACTGAGCTTCTGAGGCTGATTTCAGAGGAAGTGTCGTTGAAAAGCTGGCTCTACCTTGAGCAAGTGCATCCTTCCATCTTCTTATGTCATCACTGCCTCTAATGCTCTAAGTTCCAAAACAAGGATGCAGGAGGACATTGCTTTAGAATGCACACAAACGTCTACCGCTTACTAGTTCCATGGTATGCCCTACCTAGTGAATGAATGGATGGATGGCTGCATGAGGCCCTGGTCAAGTGAGATGAGGGGATACTGCATAGCAATGTCCCTTTTAGAGGGTTGCAGAGCGACGTAGTATATTAGAGTCTCTGAGAAGTGCTGCACTAAAGGAATTTAACAGATCATTCTTCAAACTTCCCTGACTGAGGGCAGTCCTGCTATGCCCCCATGGATTAAACAATCTATGTAGCCTTACAGGGTGACCTTATTTCCCTCCTTTTTAAGTAACACCAATTAACGTCTTGAGAGACTCTTGCATTCTATGGGACATGGTTTAGGAAACTCTAGATTAAGATAATGTTTTGCCCATCATGAGTGTGCAAATGGCATTAAGTCCACAGCATTAGTGGGCTAGAAAGTCTGAGTGGGGTTGACTTATATCAGTACACTCATCCATAGGTCTTGCCTGGAATCCACAAAATCCCTTTGCAAGATGGTTTCCTGAGATAAGGATGCAGCTTGTGGCCACAGACAGAGGGAGAGCTTAGCTTTGCATGAGGATACCATCCACAGCCAGTTTTCCTAGCTCCATATTTTAAGGCTCTGGCTGTCCTTTGATCCAAGTAAATTCTGGTATTGGCAGGTGGTAGTGGAAATGCACTCTGGTCCTTTTAAATGTTTAAAGGCCGCTGGCATTCAGTACCATGGATATATTTATACGTATATATGCAAGAATCCTTCAATGAAAGCATGTCTTTAAAACTGCAAAGGGCTGAATGATCTCCCAAACCTGCTTCCTATTTCTAAGTAGCAAATACCCTATACATCTTCAGTGTCTTTGGATTTGGTTTCCAGAACACTGGTTCCCCAACCTTGCTGCACATTAGAGCCAAGCTTTTAAATTCTGATGGCTGTATTCCATCCCATTCCAACTAAATCACAAAGCTGCAGGTGGGAGCCAGGCATATGAATCTTTAAAAGATCCCCAGTAATTCCAATGTGCAGCCAAGTTGGAGGACGGTTGATTCGTTTCTGGACAGTTTATTATAACAGCCATCGCCTCTGTGAGAGAAACAGGACAGATATTCGTCTTTATCTCCCAAGTGAGATAATGGAGGTCCTAAGACATTAAGGAACATGATCAAGGTCACAAATTTGTGTCAGATTCTAGGTAAGTGTCACTCTTTTGAATTTATGTAAGCCAAGTCTGGCATATCAGATAAGATTCTGGAAATGGTGGGACAAGAGATGGGTTGGGGTGGGAGGAGCTGGGCTTGAAAACCCAGTGGATTGAACATAGGCATTTGTGCCTGTAGGAGAAACAAGAAACCCACTTCAATGTTATGCCTCCTGCCCCTCCCATCAATGCCGTTTCTGTCTGTAGACTGCTGGTTTGCATTTCATTTATGGGGAGACAAAATGGAACCTTTGTGCCGGAGTTGAAGGAAATTATAAAAGCCCACAGCTTGTCTTCAGACTTAATGTCAACTATTTGTCTCCTTTATTTTCAAACAAACAAGTCCTCCCCATGAGTTCTGAGGCCTTCTCAAACATTCCCTGCCTTGGGTTTGTGGTTCCCTGGCTCCTGCATCAGCAGGTATGGCAAAAACCTACCATTCTATAGAATTGTGTATCAGCCACAGAAGGTTAGCCTAGGGGGTCCCGTGAGATATGGTGAGAGGCTTGAGCAAGATGTTGGGTTATCTGGATGCGCGTGGGCATTGAAACAAACGGTTCGCTAAGAACTGAGCCTCTTTGAGGCTTCAGGGTTTATTAGCTAGAAACTTAGAAGCAAGGATGAAAGGCATTATCCAAAATTCCCTAAATGTCATGAATTCAAAACATTTTCCCATCATCTACCACGATGGATTAATCCTATCGTACATTTCCAAAAGTTCTGCAGATAGGGGGGCTAAGTCAAGAAGTCTCTTCCATTGGAGGTGAACAGGCATGCTGGGTGAGCAATGGGGTGATAACCTCTACATTACTGGGGACTTGGGATGGGTGGCCTGCAATCCTGAGATCCATGGCGGGTCTTAGAAGGAGATATAGAACTTTCTTTTGTTGTTGTTTATTATTACCTAGGCTAGAGGTCTATGTGAACATTATTTCTTCTCTAACCTGTGAATTCTCCCAAGAGTGTGTTGTCATGAAAGATTGCCATTACGATGGAACAGTAGGGACGCCCTAAGGTCTGGATCTGGGCAGGTTTGACAAAAAATAGCCTTTCTTTTTTTTTTTTTTTTTAAGAGTACGAATAAATGTCTAGGATGTTATCCTTTGTTAGGTGTGTTATAATAAAAAGCTGACATTGGGAATAACTTACTTGAGAAATATAGTGAGATTTAAGGTTACCCTTGGCAGTAACCTACTCGCTTACCACAGCGGTTCCTTGGTTAGGTGAAAAAAAAAGGTGGAAAACCTGGGAATTTGCTTATCTCGAGAATGTTTCACACATGAGCAAGTCAACTCCTGCAGATGTCGCGGTGGAAAGAAACCCGAAGAATCATTATTCAGTTAAAGCGGCATTACTCTGTGTGTGGTCCTCAGACCAGCAGCCTTACCTGGGAGATTCTTGGAAATGCAAATTCCCAGGTCTCCCAAGCAGACCTACTAAATCAGAATTGCAGGGTGGGTGGGCCTGGGTGTCTGTGTTTTAACAAGCTCTCCAGGCAATGTCAGCGCTCACTAAGGCTTGAGAAGCATTGCCCTAGACTGGTGATTCCCAAACTGTGGTCTCCTGACCCACAGCGCCAACATCACCCCGGGGGAACTTGTGAAAAACCATCTGAGACTTTTCACTGACATTGGCAGTTGACCGTGGAAATGCTCCACGGCATTTCAAATGCTCAAGGGTCACAGAGATGGCCAAACGGAGCATACAAAATCACGAATTCTTGGCTAAAAATTCTCAGATGTGCATTTTCCAGTCTTACAACTGGAAAGGACCTATAGAGATCTCCTGGATCTGTTTCTTGTCACTGGCATTTACTAATAAAACCTTACAGACTGTCAACATTTCCCTCCCCACCTCTGGTTTAGAGCGTTGACTGTTGAATCAGGAATTCTGGAGGTGGGGCTCAGCACTCTGTGGGTTTTTTTTTTATTATTATTATTTTTAAAGATTTTATTTATTTATTTGACAGAGATAGAGACAGCCAGTGAGAGAGGGAACACAAGCCGGGGGAGTGGGAGAGGAAGAAGCAGGCTCATAGCGGAAGAGCCTGATGTGGGGCTTGATCCCATAACGCCGGGATCACGCCCTGAGCCGAAGGCAGATGCTTAACCGCTGTGCCACCCAGGCGCCCCAGCACTCTGTGTTTTAACAAGCCCTCTGGGCAGATGGACTCTCCCATTTGAGAACCACTAGACCCCCTGTTTCCATCAAGCTGCTCACATGTGTGACCACCTGCCCCCCAATGCCAGCTGAGAAGTGCCACCAGGAGGCAGAAACTTGGCCCAGTAACATGACCATGCTTGGATCCTGGTAGAGAAAATGACGTTTCCTGTGACCTCTTGTCTTGAGCCCCCCTAACCCCCCCTCAACTCCATGGAGAATGTGTCCTCTTCTCAGGCCACTCTGGGGCAGCCCTGGCTAACAAGTGTTATTTTCCCCAAGGTCTTTGGGACTTCGATGTGAAGAACTCTTTAGTGATGGAGGTGATTGATGCAAGAAAGATAAAGACAGAAGAAGGTAGGGCTTGGGATCTTAGCCATGGGAGCTCCTGCTTGAGTTGAGAGCTAAAGCTGAGAGGTCTGGGTGGGGAAAACCTAGAAGTAGGGCTCAGGGAGGCCCCTCTTGTTACACAGGTGGGAGTTTACAGCATGCCGGGGAGATGAAGGAGGGCTGCTCTTCATTACGAGCAAATGCCTTAACCTGCAAGATCTCTGTAGTTTTTTTTAAACTTTATTTTTAAGTAATCTCTACACCCAACGTGGGGCTTGAACTCATGACCCCTAGACCAAGAGTTGCGTGTATACTCTACCGACTGAGCCAGCCGGGCGCCCCTAGATCTTTGCATTTTGCATTTACTTGGAGGAGACAAAGATGAACCATCGAGTCCGCACTTGGAAGCTTCGATGTGCATTCTTTCGGTGAGAGGTGATGTCACCCATCTTGCCTTCCTCAGGCAGAATAATACACAACTCTTGCAGGGATTTGAAGCCTTTCACAGCACATTCCTTACTGACAGATCTGTCCCTAGACGAGCTCCAGCTCCCGAATGTCCACGGGGCAGCCTGGGAATAACTGCACAATCTGAATTTTCTCTGATTATCCCCAGTGATAGTGTTTTTCACGGAATTTAGGTTGAAGATGGCAAGATCAGCCTTTTAACTTCCTTGCTTCCCAAACCCCTATTGAAATGATCGAAGTATGCACCATTTGAGAAAACAGGCAATGTAGCACTATCAGGAGAGAAATCATGAGGCATTTCTGCTAGCCAGAGTGAAATTGCAGAGGGAAGAGGGAGGGACCAATGTGCCCATGATTTGGTATCTACAAAGGAAGATGCTTGGTAACCTCATGAATAGAATTTTCTAGTAGAGCCCTCCTTACCCCAAATACCCAAAACTTCTGGCCAGCACTACAGTGAAAAACTTACGGATTTCGGAGCCCGTTATGTTTGAGTTCGAACTCACCGTTTGCTAGTTGTGCAAACTAGTCAGCCTCGGTCTCATTGCAGCCTCGGTCTCATTGTCAGTTAACTGGGGGATTAAACAAAACAGTACAGGGGAGGAGAGATAGCCAAAATGTTCACAGTTACCATTTACCGATTATTACAGACCAGGTACTGTGCGCAAAGCTTTATGTAACTTCTTTCCTTTAGCCCACAAAAGGCTCTATGAAGTTGATTATATTCTAACCACGATTTTACACACACGGTAGTTAAGGTTTAGAAAGGCGAAGGGGCTTCTCAGGTTCACAGCGATTGTGAAGGTATAGAAGGAGCTTGGACTCAACCAGTTTAATTGGAGAGCCCATGCTTTCAGGCCCTAAACTGAACTGTTCCAAGCCCTTAAAATATATTGCTTTATTTAATCCTTACAATGGCCTCCTGGTAACCATTTTCATTGGTGGAAAAGAAATAGAAGTCCAGAGTGTAAACAATTTAATATTAGTCAAAGGTCTGAAGCCAAGGCTGCTGGACTGCCAAGTTCCCTTCCCTTTACCACCATGCTGTTCTTTACTTGATATACCCCATGGAATGTCATTCTGTCTCCCATCTATGGCTTTGATTTTATTCCCAGTGAATACAAGAGGTGTAAGGCCAATTCCGCGCAATGGGGAAAAATTCAAAACGTGGTTCCGATACCCTCCGATTCTAAGAAGAACTGGATCATTGTGTGTAAGCGCCTCTAAATGACCTGTATTTCTCTTTGCTGGTAGAAGTCACAAAGAACATCGGGCTCCCCCTGAGTGTGCTTGAGAAACACAACCCTTGGCCAGCCTATGTCACGTATGTGTCCCCGATGGTGAAAAGGCTCATCGAGAAAAGCAAAGTTAGAGATCTGGAATGCATGCAAGGACTCGAGCAAAACCAACGGGCATCGAGGCAGAGCAAGCCGGCCAGCATCACGCAGCTGAAAAGGAGAAAGTCACCTAAGTGCTCTGGAAACTTGGCGTTGAAGGACGCGAGGTCGGAGACCATGTTATCAGTGTGGAGCTCATACTCTGTACCGGCCGTGGGTCCCGCCATTATCCCAGAGCCAAGGCACTTTCATACGGATTCCAGAGAAAATCCCACTGCAAACTATAACAAGATCATCTTCTCTCGAAAACCCATGATGAGGATACTTCCATACAGCTCCCTTCTAGCCAGCAAGGAGAAACGTTCAAGTATTTAGCAGGGAGTCCCTGCAGTCACCCCCCTCCAAGACCGTACAGAAATGAAGCTCCATTTGCTGCAAAATTCACTATGTCCTTTAAATGGGAACTTGCCCCTGCTTATGCAGAGGTGGGCTGAGATAAACCAGATCTCAACGTGGGCCGTGGGCGGGCAGGTACACCCACTCCAGCATCACAGTCAGATGGGGTTGGGAAGCTCCAGGCTCTAGTTCCTGCCAGAAATGCTTAGAACCTAACTGAGGGTGAATGAGCCCCAGTCCAGGCAGGACACAGAAATCACACCAGTTACCATGCTGGACATAATTTGATAGAAAGAATTACCAACCAGGTAACTGAAAAGGTGGGGAGAGAACCTGAGGGTATTAGTGGAAGTAGACACCTGCAGGAAGAAGGGTTCCCAAGGCTGGGGGAACAAAGGGAAGATATTGGACTTATTAAAAGCTAGGCGCTTGGAGAAGGGGCATGTGGGCTGAATCTCAGATTTCTGAGCTTGGCAGGGGGCTGGGGAATGCTCCTTGGTTGGTTGGTTTTGGTGAGCTTGGAGGAAATTTCCAGTGGGGATGGCACCTGAAGAGGGGAACCTCTTTGGCTGACGTTGGTTCGGTGATTCTTGAGAAGACCAAAAACTAGACTCAAATGCTTCTGGAAGGAATTGTCACTGCCTGAGTGAACAAGAAGTGTTGCCAGTGGAAACAGACAGGGACAGGAACCCAACAGAGGGGTAAACAGGAAGCAAACCAGGAGAGAATTCCTTCCTCCTCTTCCAGCCTCAGAGCTCCCCCCACCCCCACACCCCCTGTGGGCAGAGCCTATCAGGGAGGAAAGCAGGAATGTGCTTTGCAGAATCCTGAACCCCTAGCATCTCGGCATAGGATAAAAGGATAGACTTGAAGCCAAGAGAACAGTAGCTTCAAAACTAGCATGGTGGTGTTTTGAGTGAGCCCACTTTGCTCCACCTGGCACCTGAACTTGGTACTAAGATGTTTTCTCCTTGGTGGGTTTGCAAAGTGGCGGTGGGGGTGTGAGTGTCCCCTGCTGAGAAATGGAAGGATTTCCTCCCCTGTACTATTTTTTTTTTTATAATTAATTTTATTTTATTATATTATGTTAATCACCATACAGTACATCCCCTGATTCTGATGTAAAGTTTGATGCTTCATTAGTTGCTTATAACACCCAGTGCACCATGCAATACGTGCCCTCCTTACTACCCACCACCAGTCCATCCCCTTCCCCCACCCCCTCCCCTCTGAAGTCCCCAGTTTGTTTCCCATAGTCCATAGTCTCTCATGTTTCATTCCCCCCTCTGATTACCCCCCTTTTCTTTATCCCTTTCTTCCCCTACCGATCCTCCTAGTTCTTATGTTCCATAGATGAGAGAAATCATATGATAATTGTCTTTCTCTGCTTGACTTATTTCACTTAGCATTATCTCCTCCAGTGCCGTCCATGTTGCAGCAAATGTTGAGAATTCGTTCTTTCTGATAGCTGAGTAATATTCCATTGTATATATGGACCACAGCTTCTTAATCCAGTCATCTGTTGAAGGGCATCTCGGCTCCTTCCATGATTTGGCTATTGTGGACAATGCAGCTATGAACATTGGGGTGCATATGGCCCTTCTCTTTACTACGTCTGTATCTTTGGGGTAAACACCCAGTAGTGCAATGGCTGGGTCATAGGGTAGTTCAATTTTTAACTTTTTAAGGGACCTCCACACTGTTTTCCAGAGTGGCTGTACCAACTTGCATTCCCACCAACAATGTAGGAGGGATCCCCTTTCTCCACATCCTCTCCAACAATTGTTGTTTCTTGCCTTGTCTATCTTTGCCATTCTAACTGGCGTAAGGTGGTATCTCAGTGTGGTTTTGATTTGAATTTCCCTGATGGCTAATGATTTTGAACATTTTTTCATGTGTCTGTTAGCCATTTGTATGTCTTCATTGGAAAAGTGTCTGTTCATATCTTCTGCCCATTTTATGATTTGTTTATTTGTTTCTCGTGTATTGAGTTTGAGAAGTTCTTTGTAGATCTTGGATACCAGTCCTTTATCTGTGGTGTCCTTTGCAAATATATTCTCCCATTCTGTGGGCTGTCTCTTAGTTTTTTTGACTGTTTCCTTGGCTGTACTATTTTAAGCCTTGCCCCGTGGAGTAGAGTTGGCGGGGGAGAAGTTCCTGGCTGGACCCCAGCTGTTATTTGTCAGACCACACTTAGCATTGGTCCACCCATGCTCTGGGCAGCTCCCAATTGGCCCCAAAGCAAGTGATGTTAAACTTAGTCTCAAAGTGGACAGCCTTTGTCTTTAGATGCAAGGGGAATCTGGTTACGATAGGGAGACCTAACTGATCGCACAATTGGAGTTTATCTATCGAGCATAGCATGGTTCCATTGGTAACTTTTCTTTGACCTCACCTGAATTTCTGTATTTGTATTCGTGAAGCGGTTAATATCCATCTTGCTTCCCTCACAGAGATTTAGAGGATGGGATGGGCAAGTTGCTATAAATGCCATTTGAAGAAGTCAAATTTGCCCCACACAGGCATTCTCTCCATACAGGAACCTTGCAGAAACTTTGGCACTCACCTCTGACTGCTGTGAGCAGTGTTGGGACAGCTGCACAAATTAGGGGCTCTGGACCCATTCCTGGGTTGCCAGGTCTTGGCCAGCATGAATTCTTGCAAAAATATAGGTGGTTCCCAGTGAATCTGAATGACTGCGTTTTGTGTCCGTGGATCAGTTATAGACATGGAGGCAGGTGATAAATTCCTCCAACAAGAATTTCTCTCTCTTCTATCCTTTCATGGGTGTTTAAAGCCAGAGTAGATTTGAAATAGATTTGGCATTTGCCCATTCTGGGAGCACCAGGGATGTCTCTCATGTTCTTGTGAACAAAGCTAGTCCCACCAAATGTCTAACATTGAGTGTTAACAGTTTATAGAAATTTGGGATTATTTCTTCCAATCCCTTTGAGGGCAGGGCAGTTACGGTTTTTTATTTTTTATTTTTTATTTTTTAAGATTTTATTTATTTATTTGACAGAGATAGAGACAGCCAGCGAGAGAGGGAACACAAGCAGAGGGAGTGGGAGAGGAAGAAGCAGGCTCCCAGTGTAGGAGCCTGATGTGGGGCTCGATCCCACAACACCGGGATCACGCCCTGAGCCGAAGGCAGACGCTTAACCGCTGTGCCACCCAGGCGCCCCAGTTACGGTTTTTTAAAATAAAGTTTTCTAGGTGTTTAATAGTTTTTTCAAAAGTATCTGTATATTCTCTAAATGAAAATGATGGCTTTATAGATGACTGTTTAGATTGAGTTAATTCTCAGCCCATTATAACAACGCAAGCATGAGTGGAAGGACATTATTAACACCTTATGTTGTGATTGAAAATTGCTTATATCTGTGACTCTAGTCCAGACACACTGCCCCCCAAGACACTTTTAAGAAAGAAAAAGTCTAATTCCTTTTGAAATGGGGGAGTCTGTTCAAGCCCAAGCTGGGGTTCACAGACCCCGCCACCACGGGGATTTGAAAGCCATGACTCCGTTTGCATGAGCACCGAGGGGGCTACAGGGAAGACAGAGTTAAACAAGACCAGCTGGACCCAGTAAGGAAGCCTCCGTCATCGGGGGAGGGAGGGTGAGCCTCAGTAATCCGTGTTGCCTAGATTTGTCTTCTGCGGCAGACCTCCCTGCGCGATGGAGGTGGGGACCAATGAGTCAAACTCCTCCTAAAAGGCTCTTTTGCTAAAACCCTAGAAAGCCCTGAGTATGCACAGAAAGGGGGAGGAGAGCTGCTTGATTTCACAACAGCCCAGCACGCAGGGTCCCACTATCCTGGGTCTGCCAGAGGCCAGTGGATGCTTGGCCGCACCAGCTTTGTTCATGAGAACCTGAGAGACAGCCCTGTGCTCCCGGAACAGGTGTGCAGCCCTTCCGGGGGCTGAAATCTGACCAGAGCAGGTGGCGCGTGGAATGGAATGGGGATTCTTCCTAATGTAACCTCATCGGCCTGTCCAAGCTGGAGGGGTCTGGGCTATCCCCGGTTCCTCTGAACACATTGAACTTCCATCTCTAAGAGGGGACTGGCTTTCTCTGATGTTCCACAGACCACAGCCCCTCATTTATCTCCTCAGCATCTGGAATTATTCTGTGTGTCAGGAGAGCTGTTTCACTCAGTCTCCCGGCCGTGGTAGGTTTACGAAACACCGGAATCCGTATTTTGTTGGCCCTTCTGCATTGCTCTGTAACCAAGGCCTCCTCCTGACACAAACTGAGTAGCTTTTTTTTTTTTTGAACAAATTCTTTGGCTTCTGCACACAATATGGTATTTACCCATTTGCAAATTCCACCGTTGGTGTTTAAACATAATGCTTGACCTCGGCTGCGGTCGTTTTCACTCTGGTGGGTCTGTTAAGGACATCAGAGAGTCCTTGCATGCTGGACTCATGTCTCAGCTGTGGCCTGGGAGCACGTCTTGAAGATTAGGCCACTTGGCGGATCAGATGCTGCCGGGAAGCCCTCCAGGTGGTTAACAGCAGGTGCGTGCAAGCCAGATGGTTGGGGGTGGCCTGGGAGCTCTCTGGCCAGAATGGGAGGCCTGGTGGGACCAAGACAGAGGGGCCTTCAACAGTGGTGCACTTTATTAACAGCCCACGTGACCAGCACAGCACGAGCCCCTCATCTCCCTCTTCTTGACCCAAGGTCCTCGTGTAGGAGCCACAAAGACCTCATGGTGGTCCTCCTAAGCCATTTTGTTAGGACACAGAGAGCAAAACACGGGTACCCCGAGGGACGGATTTTGACCCTTGGGCTTTTTGATAAGGGACCCTTTGATGAGGGTCCTCAGAGGTAGCCGAGAAATTCCACGGGGCAGGGGATACAGCACAGGCATCCCAACCAGGGATGGGGCGGAGACAGAAAACCAGAAGCAGCAGGAATCCCAGGCCTGCAGCCTCGCTCCATATGTCAACAGAGGTGGTAAAGAGATCATAAAAGTGCTTTCTTTGTGAGATGTGTGCGAGCAAAGGGACACATCTAGACAATGTGGCTCTTTTCAGCCTTGGCTGAGTCATTCATTCCTAGAAGCTTTTTGGTAGCCCCACCCTTCTCGAGTGACCGCACATTTTTAGAGCCCGCACTTTATCGGTGCCAGATAAGAGAGGACAGAAGGAGAGAGTTGTGGGGGAGGAGGTGGGGGGAGGGGAGGGAGTAAACAGAGACCTGAGATTTACTGTGATCCCGTGTCTTCTGAGCCCGGCCTGAAGCTCAGGCCTGGGTTTATGTTTGTCGAGTAATCAGGAAATCCTTCATCTTCCTCCCTCACCACCCCCACCCCCATCCCAATCTCTTACTTGGGACCCAGAGCCTAAGCCAGTGTCCCAAACCCAGAGCCTCAGCTAGTGGCTGGGCTGGGCCTGTTCCTGGAATGACATGTGTGTGGGATTTCTCTGGGGCTTTGGGGGTGGGGTGCAGTCAGGGCCAGCAGGGATAGAGGAGCACCTCGATTTTAGGTGGAACCCACTGCCACCCCCATATTCTGTGCCTTGATCCCAACCATGGCCCGATTTCCATATGGGACTGGTCAGAATAAACAGTGTCATGAAAAAGTATTGGACTTGGTGTCGAGACCCCCATCTCTTCTCCCAGATGTTCCATTCCAGGGCAAATAAAAATCCCCACCCCACTGGATGCCCTTCTGAGAGGTGCATCTTGCCGGGGGCCTTGCAAGTCTTGTGGAAACAACTCACTTCCTCTCCAGATTCACTTGTTCAGCCACCCAGAACATTGCCTTATTTGGGGGAGACAAGGGATGTGAGAAAACACAACATTTCAGGCAACCCACTTCGGTGGAATCATTTCTGTGTGCCTGCCGGTCGGGAAGATTCTCGTGGAGAGCGAACTTAGTACCAGAGAAAGGGACAGCTGGAAAGAAGCTCGCCTTGAGTGTGCCAGGCTCTCTGCTCACACTTTTGTGTCTTACAGCTTGTCCTTGTCCATTTTACTGTCAGAGGATTATATCCTTGCTCCCTTGGCTGGCTAGCTAACACTGGGGTAAGTGAACTCCTTTGAGATGGGAACCTGGGCTCTCAACTCCAAGCCGGGCTGGCCCCTTGTGCCCACATCCTCTCTTCTACCTGGGCTTCAACGAGGCAGTACGGTTGGTGGTTGCTGACCTGAACTTCAGCTATGACACCCTCTGCTGTGAGGCAGCTTAATTGGAAACCCCTCCACATGGGGCATGCTTCCTCTCACCCTGTGCCGTTGGACCAGCAGAACCTGGGTGGAGAGTCTGAGAGTGCCATGAGATCCAGACAAGGTCAGTCCCACCACCATACTCCCAGAGCCTGGCACATAGTAGGTGCTCAACTAATTTCTTGAGTAGATGATTTGCAACAGCAAGTCCTAACACCCGAAACTAAATGCACTGGGAAGAGATGGTTTCTTTCCTAATGTCCAGAGGCTGGAAAAACCACTCGACCAGGTTTTGTAGAAAGTTTGCTTTGAGTACGCAGCTTTGCTATAAAGTTCCTTCTAGTCCTGGTTCTACGATTCAGGCAAAGGATACAGCACGTAACTCGGATGGACCCTCCCTTGTAGGATATTGAAGGGCTAAGAGGCAATCTCTTAAAGCTGAATGTCTGGTGGTTCTGTTTAATGACCAACCCACGTCTATATGATGGAATTCCAAGTTGACCATATGTTTTCTCAACCTTTGTCAGAAGGGATGAAATTTCACAGACCTACCTCTGCCTTCTCATTCCCACGTTTGTAGCCATGCCAATGGGCACTTAGTGCTTGCTTTGCCAGGTACCATGCTGGGGGCCCGGTCATGAACATGGCACACTCAGGCTTATATCTGGCAGTGTAGATGGCAGACAATCACAATTGCGGTGCCTGTTACAAAGAAACCCAGGCTTCAGTGATAGCATATTTGCTTTAGGCTCCCGGCAAGTTCCCTCTAGTCTCAAGAGAAAGAAATTATGGAAAGAGGCAGGATTAATATGAGGACAGCTGCTCATAAAAAAAAAAAAGTGAGGTCATGGCAAATTTTTGGCCAAGTTGCGTTTTTTTAGTGGCCTGGTGAGTTTTTCAAGCTTCACAAAGCTGCCTCTGGTTGTTGGTGGGCCCCCAACTTTCATGTTTGTTTCTGTTGCATGTGGAGCTGTCATCCAGCTCAGGCATGCTTCGGGATCGGGCTTCTCCCTCACGACCCCTTGAAGCAACCCAGAGGCAGTGCCCACGTTTGTACACTGCTTATCCCGGCACACTCACTTCCTGCCTGCCTTTCTGTCCTGAAGGGCTGGGCCGGGCAGCTTCAAAGGAGACCTCAGGGGTCCCTTACTGTCCCCACTAGACCCTGGGCCAGGGGCCAAGACCAGGCCTCCAGCATTGGCCCTTGGCCCACTGGCCCTGAATGCAACTTCTCCAGGTCTCGAGAGCAAAAGGATCGGGTCTACCTTTCCTCTTCTCTATGACAGACAGACTAGCTTCCTACCAGCTTTTCCAGGTTTTTGTAGGTCCTTCTGTGGACTTGGGACAAGGGGTGAATTTCGACCCAGGGAGAAAGCAGTGTGCTGTTTCATGGCTCCCCCTGTTGTCTTTGCTCTTGGTCCATCTCCTTCCTCCCTCTGGTTGTACCCATGGAGCTCCTCTCCCGCTCCCTTCTCTTTCTCCCTCCACTTTCTTCCCTTCCATTTGATCTTCATTTTTATTTATTTATTTATTTATTTATTTATTTATTTATTTTGCCATTTCAAAGTTAACTGATGTTTGTTTCAAGTGACTCAGGCTCCCCGAAGCATAAGTGACCAAGATGACCTTGAACTCACAAACCTTGGGAGAAGCATGTCCCCTTAATGGTCAGATACCAGGAGTCTGAGCCTCCAACCTGAGGACAACAGGAAGTCCCCAGGTCCTTTGTGAGGGAGCTCTGAGGAATGCTTGCATATTCCACAAAACCTTCCTCATGGCCACCTGTCAGACTGGCCACCCATCTCACCCCAGAAGCATTGTCCCAAAATCCTAGGTCAGTGTTGACTGGCTTCTTCCCAACCTAGCCTTTGGGGGCTCCCTGAAGCCTCTTGAAACACAACTGAGCCCAGATGGTAACAGTCAACAAGTCTGCTCTGAAGACTCGGGATCACAGAAGCACGACAGTGTAAGTAGCAATTGCTACCAGAAGTGTCTGCTTTGGGAGGCCTACAAGTCTCAGTCTGACTTCTGTTCCCTGGTGAGGCCCGGCTCGGCCTCCAACACAGATCTCAGTGCATCTTCATTAACTCATGATCCAGGCCCAATTCTACCATATTCCTGGAGATAAAAGAGCCACCTCCACCCTACTTCCCCCTATCAATAGCCTCCCTCTGTTCTTGATGGCAAACAAAATTGCCACCAGGAATACCAACTGCCTCATTCATGAGATGTGGTTCAGTTTTCCTGGCCTGGAAAAGACAATCACAATATTCAACAGAACATAGTGCATTCGGGGCTTCAGAACTCTTCAGCAGAACAGAGGGCTTTTGTCTCGCCCTATTTATGGTCCTGCTTCCAGAGTGTGGGGAAGTTATACCTTCTGATGTCTAAGAGTGAGTAGCTCTTGGACAGAACACATACAATAGGAGCCAGTCCACTCCCATGACCATCACCTTCACCACCATCACTATCACCATCTCACCATCACCACCATGACCATCACCTTCCCCATCACCACCGTGACCATCACTTTCCCCATCACCACCATCACCACTGTGACCATCACCTTCCCCATCACTACCACCATTACCACCATGACCATCACCTTTCCCATCACCACCATCACCACCGTGACCATCACCTTCCCCATCACCACCATCACCACCATGACCATCACCTTCCCCATCACCACCATCACCACCGTGACCATCACCTTCCCCATCACCACCATCACCACCATCACCACCATGACCATCACCTTCCCCATCACCACCATCACCACCATCACCACCATGACCATCACCTTCCCCATCACCACCATCAACACCATCATCACCACCATCACCACCACCATCGCTAACCAGGGAAGGCACAGTCTCAATTAAAGACCTATTTTATCAGTCAGACAGAGACAAAGAGTGTAGGATATCACTTATATGTGGAATCTAAAAAAGCTGAACTCAGAGAAACAGAAGTAGAGTGGTCACCAGGGGCCCAGGGGAAGAGGGGAGATGTTGATCAAAGGATAAAAATTTCCAGTTACAAGGTTAACAAGTTCTAGGGATCTAATGTACAGATGGTGATTATAGCTAATGATAGTGTATTATATACTTGAAAGTTACTAAGAGAGAAGATTTAAAATTTTCTCACTACAATAAAGAAGTAATTATGTGACAGGATGGAGATGTTAACTAATACTATGGTAGTAATCATTTTGCAATACATATATGTATCAAATCAATACATTGTGTACCTTAAACTTATACAATGTTAGATATCGATTGTATCTCAAGAAAGTGGGGAAAAAAGACCAGGGGAGTCATCTGAATTTGGGTTATTTTACTGACACTGGATGCCCCAAAAACATCCCCTACGTGTGCATGAATTAAAAAATTCTCCAAGGTGGTCCCTCTCCGAAGAAAAGGAAGAATTGTCCAAGAGACAAGTGCTGACCTTCTAGGTGGTGGAAATAATCAGAGTTCTTCAGTTGAGGTCCACAAATAGAATTCAGGAATCCGTGAATTTGGATGGTAAAAAAATTACATCTTTATTTTCACTGATCTCTCAGTGAATTTTAGCACTTTGGTGTTCATGGTAACTGTGACTTTGTCACCGGTAGGAATCACAGACATTTTCATACCACACGATGGTCATGGACATCTTGAAGTATTGTGTATGCTTCTGGCTTTTTTGAAATGATGGTGGCCATTAGACTTGCTGATACATCGTGTTATGTAATGCATTAATAAAACCCACAGTCTGCTTCAAAAACATCTGTTTTTAAAAATACTTTGATTATTTAGTTTTAAAATAATTAGTTTCCTTTTTGGTCCTACACATTTTATTTAAAAGATGTTAAGAACCCCTGACATAAGTTCAGCTTTTGTGACTTCAATACATTTTAGATCTTGCTTTTATTGAGCGTCTAACGTAAATAGTGGAAGTCTCTCTTCCTTGATGTCTACTCCAGCAAGCAGCCATTGTTTATGGTTGGCATTTAACCTTGAAGACTCTTTTTCAAAGCAGATACATTTAGTATATGTATATACATAATATATGCACATACTAATACACACAGCTATTTTTAATGGAATCATTATACATCTTCAGCAACTTGCTTTTTTCACTTCATATCTCTCCCTGTTGAGGTACATAAATTGCCTCCATCCTTTTGGATCACTTTGAGGTGCCATTGTTCCTTTATCCATTCCTGATGGATATGCAGGTTGATTCCAATTTATCCCTACTCTGGAAACCTATTATTGCTGTAATGGGTCTTGATGTCTTTCTGAGGGATCCCTTCCCCTCACCTTCTCATGCCCAAGTCCTTGAGTGTCTCAGTCCCTTTTCAGGGTCTGTTCCTAAGGAAATTGAGGTGAGAGGGCTATCGTGTATGGAAGACCCATATTTGAACTTCTTTTCTTTGAGACAGTTATGTGCCTCTTGGTGGGAGAGTTCTGGCCTCTGTAATGCTCAAACAGAATGATCAGAGATCCTGGTGCTCAAGTGATCTCAAAGCAGGATAACTGTGAAGCAAAGCAGGGGTAGTGACTACTTCACCCTTCTTTTTATGTCCTCTAGCTCCCCGTACAATGTCGTATTCAGGACTCCTTGTACAGTTGCACAGGCTGAGAACTGCACTAATGATTGGGATAGAGACGCAATTTCACATAGGCTCTCATGAGATCGAAACTCCCTGAGTAACGTAACACGAAGCCTGGCTTTAAGTAGAAATGGTTAAATTAATGTTTCCCTAAAAAAAAAAATCATTGTTTTTACAAAGATGGGATCTTACAAAATATATTTTTTTCAAGATTCTATTTTTAAGGAATCTCTACACCCAATGTAGGGCTTGAATTTACAACCCTGAGATCAAGAGTCCATGCTCTACCAACTGAGCCAGCCATGGGCCCCACAAAACACATTTCCTTGGCTTTTCTCACTGAACGATACATCATGGATGTCCTTGAAGTCAATAGGCAGAAATCTCACTCACCTTCTCAATAGCTGGATGACCCTTCGTGGTAATCAATGCTTCCTGATGCAATTAGCTCATTTGATTTCCACAAAGTCTTAGAGCTCTAGAGCCCCTTTCTCCTTGACCTGCCCTCAGATTTGGCTTGGTGGAATAATGCCTTATGTTTGTGTGAAACATAGACATTTTCAGTGTGTTCTCGCACCTTACTTAATGCTTCAACCATCCCGAGATGGGGAAGACCCAGGTTAAGAGAATGTCCTAGGCTCACGGAAGCAGAGAAATTGTATCTGACTCCCAGAACTCAGTTTTCCTCGCCAGACAGCATGGCCTCTCCATGCAAGCATCTATCAGCCCTGCCTGATTCACAGCTCCTGCCCTGGATCATCTCTGAGTTGGCAGCTCACAGCTCCTCCAGGGAGGGCGTGGGGCAGCCACTCACCTGCGGATGCATGTGCCCAGCAAACGGTCATGAAGCTCTACCCTGTAGAACCAGAGCTCATGCTCGTCAGAGCTGCCAACTGCCTGAAAGACACCACGTGGTCCGGAGCTCAGCCAGCAAGAGGGGTTTGGGCTGTAGGCCCCGCATGGGGGGTGCATGTGGTAGGAACTCTGCTCTGAGTCTGGGGCCTGGCAGCAGGCCATGCAAGGTGGGGCTGTGAGGTTCCTGAGACGGCTTCTCACTGGCCTGTAGGCAGACAAAGACTCCCCTGAAAATTGGAACAGATATCCAAGAATATAGGCCTCTTATACTTTCAGTCACCTGCTGAAAAATCGTTTTAATGAACATAAATCTACAATGACTACCAGGTGAATGGTGCCCCCTGGGGTTGTGCCATTGCACCATCACCCTGTGACCATACAGGGTAGGTCCTGAAAGAAGTGATGCTTGACTCGACACTTGAAGGGCAAGTAGGATTTAGCCTGGCAAGTGTGCACCCGTCGTGTGTGTGTGTGTGTGTGTGTGTGTGTGTGTGTGTGTAGGGGATGGGGAGGCATTTCACGTACTAAAATGGCATTGCTGAAGATGTTGAAGCAGAGCAGTATATTTTAAATTTATTTTTGATTTATTATTATTATTTTTAATAATAATTTTTTATTATGTTATGTTCGTCACCATACAGTACATCCTTAGTTTTTGATGTAATGTTCCATGATTCACTCTTTGCATATAACACCCAGTGCACCATGCAATACGTGCCCTCCTTAATACCCATCACTGGTCTATCCCATTCCCCCACCCCCCTCCCCTCTGAGGCCCTCAGTTTGTTTCCCAGAGTCCATAGTCTGTCATGGTTCATTCCCCCTTCTGATTACCCCCCCTTCATTCTTCCCTTCCTTCTCCTACCGATCTCCCTGCTATTTCTTATGTTCCATAAATGAGTGAAGCCATATGATAATTATCTTTCTGTGCTTGACTTATTTCACTTAGCACACTCTCCTCCAGTCCTGTCCATGTTGCTGCAAATGTTGGGTAATCGTTCTTTCTGATAGCTGAGTCATATTCCATTGTATATATGGACCACATCTTCTTAATCCAGTCATCTGTTGAAGGGCTCCTCATAGAGCAGTATTTTAAAAAATATGGCCACAAATCCTTTGATACTCCTCCCTTCAAGACACAGAGCTTGATTCCTTCCTCTTGAGCGTGGGGCTGAACTTAGTGACCCACATCTAATGAATAGAATATAGCAGAAGTGATGGTACGTCCCCTGTACGATTAGGTTATAAAAAGACTGTGACTCTCTGCCTCGGATTGCTTGCTGTGAGGCAGATAAGCTGCCACCTCGTGTGGACGGCACTATGGAGAAGCCCATGGAGCTTTCTGCCAACAGCCATGCAAGAGAGCTCAAAAGCAGATCCTTCAGTCCCCTCAAGGGACTGTGGTCTTGGCCAACACCTCTGAAATCTCATGAGAGACCTTAAGCTAGAGGCACCTAGCCATGCTGTTCCCCAAATTCTTCACCACCAGAAACTCTGTGATGTAATAAGTGTTGGTTGCTTTAAGCTGCTAAATTTTGGAGTGATTTTTTACAGACCACTGGATAATTCAGTGGGAAGGAGTTTAGTTCATTCAAGGCATTTAAAGAAGGTTGGGGTGGCTGAGCAGAAACAGTGGTTTCTACACCTCAGAGTTCTTACAAATTGCTTTATGCATGTGCCCAAAATGCAGATTTCTGGGACCCACATGGAAAGAGCATGATTTAGTAGGTCTGATTAGGGTCCAGAGAGCTGCATTTTAAACAAACATCTCAGATAATTCCAATGCAGGTGAACTGAAAAGCACTTTGAGAAGCTCCAGTTTGGGAAAGTTGGTGGGCTCAGTGACCCACATTGAGGCTGGGGGCGGGTAGGTACGCGGCGAAGGTGGACCACCTCGAAGAACTAGAACATCTCTTTCCTAAGAGTGATGGACAGCCATGGCAGGGTTTGAGGCAAAACAATAGCTAAATCTATCATCAGAGGCTAAAACTGGTTTGGATTTCCTCTCTCATCGACCTGGCTTATCAATAACTCAATGCTGAACCTTCAAGATGGAGCAGATGAGGGAAAGTAGGATATGAGGCTTGCCTTGGAGGACCTCACAAATAATTTTAAAAAAGTATATATAGGAAATTTCATACCAAGTGACAGCTGTCCCCTTCAAAGTCATCAACGTGAAAGGTTGTGTCCTTATTACAGCAAAGCTGGGCCCGCTCAGAGCTTTTGAGCTCCATTTTCAGTAACTCATTTTCTTTTCTTTTCTTTTCTTTTTTTTTTAAAGATTTTATTTATTTATTTGACAGGGACAGCCAGCAGAGAGGGAACACAAGCAGGGGGAGTGGGAGAGGAAGAAGCAGGCTCCCAGTGGAGGAGCCTGATGTGGGGCTCGATCCCAGAATGCCGGGATCACGCCCTGAGCCGAAGGCAGACACTCAACGACTGCGCCACCCAGGCGCCCCACAGTAACTCATTTTCTGAGTTGGGTCATGGGCTATCCCAAAAACCAGTTGCTTTAGAATCATAGAATGATTGAGTGAGTAGATTTGCTTGAGATCATTTTATAGAGATCCTTTAATCTCACGCAGTCATTTTGAAGATAAAGAGACAGAGGGTCAGAGAGGCCCAGTGATTTGGTTGAGTATTTGATTTCAATACATCCAAGTCTTCCAGGTCCCCTGCTGACATGTGCCATGGACCAGGGAAGTGGGACTGGTGGCTTGAGTGCTGAGCATCTCCTGGTAGACTGGATGAGGGTCGGTAGAATTCCTTGGAGAGAGCTTTATGGAAGAAGTGAGGATTTTAGAGCTGAACTTGAAGAAAAAGAGTGATATGAATGGGTGTGGAGGACAGGGTGGGGCATCCCAGATATACTCAAAAGTGGATTCTGTCTATTTTCCTTTTCTTTCCTTCTTTCTTTCTTTCTTTCTTTCTTTCTTTCTTTCTTTCTTTCTTTCTTTCTTTCTCTCTCTTTCTTTCAGATTTATTTACTTATTTTAGAGAGAGTGCAAGCAGGGGTAGAGGGAGAGAGAGAATCTCAAGCAGACTCCCTGATGAGCATGGACCCCCCCACGCCCCCCGCCCCCGACATGGAGCTCCATCTCACACCCTGAGCCAAAATCAAGAGCTGGATGCTTAACCAACTAAGCCACTCAGGCACCCCTTTACAATTCCTCTCCTAAAAAAACCAAACAACCCCCCCCAAAACAAATTGGTGAACCATAGATTTTCCTAAAAATTAAAAAAAAAATATCCCCCTGCCCCTGTCCCAGAACACACTAGGCAGATGATGTTTGCATCTATGCCTTCCTTCCAGGGCATTCTCCGTTTTGTGTGGGGTCCAAGAGAGCTAGGACTTGGGTTTTGTGCAATGCCCTGAGCTCACCTCTTAGCCCACCCTGTTCCCTTCTATTTATTCCATCTCTGTGTTCTTAGTGCACAATGCATTGAAGGACAGTTCATGGCTCCTCCAATTCCTGGCGTCCCACCCCAGGCACCCGCAACTCTCCACCTGGGAGCTTTCTCCCGATGTCCTAGAGGGGAACCTAACCTGACATGTCACCCAGACAACCTCTAGATAATTGAACCATCCAGGAATAAGGGGGTCCCTTTCTGGGGATGTTTTTTTATTTTACGTTTTACACAGGGCAAAGGAACTCTTAATGGAAAAAGCAATTTGTGAGCAATAAAATTAAGAATCGAAACAGACTGCAGAATATAATGCAGAGTAATTCTCTCCCGTACCTCCCTGCCTGCCCCCCACTCTTCCGCTCCCTGGAAGGGACCACCATTATGGCTTGGTGTGCATCTATTTGGAAATTTTCTCTGTATTTTCTTAAAACTCAGGGTCAGATCATGTCACATCTCTGGATGTTAAGCCAGAGTCCCTCAAACAGCCGATGGTTTTCTATGCCCTCTCTCCTCTGGAACGCTTCCCCCCTGCTCTCCTTGGCACCCAACAGCTTCAGCCTCCCGGGCCCCTGGCTCTTCCTCTATCCTGCCACCAGGCTTCCTTCTGGGGCCTTTGCACTTGCTGCCCCTTCTGGCTGGACAGCTCTTCCCCATCCAGGTGGGAAGCCCCTTCCCCTCCCCATCCCCAAGCCTTGGCTTTTCTCTGAGGACCTGATTGGTGCCCCTGTCCCTGTACCCCTCCCCCGTCTCTTCGCTCCTGTGTACATATGACTTTCCACCCCGTCCACTTCCACTGCTCCCCGTTGATATAAGAAGCTAAAATATAATATAATAAGGATGTGAGCTCCACAAAGGCTTGTCTACATGTAAAGGGGATTTCGTCTATTTTGTTCACTGCGTGGAAAAGCTTCTGCACACGGCAGCTGCGCAGTGAAGATTTGTTGAGCAAATGCACAAGCGTGTACCCAAATGCGCATGCACACGGACACGCACACGCGTTCCGCTCCTTGTTTTTTCCACTTGGCAACCTTGGAGATTGCTTCTCTTAGATCGCATAGCCACTGCACCCATTTGCACGGCTGCGTATATTACCGTGTGAATGCTCATTGTGCATGCAACCAGCATTTAACCGACTTAATCTCTCGGTGAACGTCTAGGTGAGCTCGGATCGCTAGCTACGGCACACAAAGCAGCAGAGCCCCCCGTGTCTCTGCTCACATGCGTGAGGACATCTGCAGGATGAGTTCCTGCAAGTACGGTTGCTGCGTGTGCGCATTCTTACTTGGACAGATATTTGGAAAAGGTCACACCTGTCTGTACTTACCTCCACAGTTGATGAGAATGTTGGTTTCAGCACATCTTCCGCAACACTGCGTATTATCAAAGTTTTGATTTTTGTCAACCTAATTAGTAACAAAAAAAATTTTTTTTTTTAAGATTTTTTAATTTATTCATTTGACAGAGAGACACAGCCTGTGAGAGAGGGAACACAAGCAGGGGGAGTGGGAGAGGAAGAAGCAGGCTCCAGCAGAGCAGGGAGCCCGATGCCAGGGCTCCATCCCAGGACCCTGGGATCATGACCTGAGCCAAAGGCAGTTGCTTAACGACTGAGCCACCCACAAAAAAAATTTTTTTTAATAGTGTGTTAACAAATTTTATAGATTTTAATTTGCTTTTTCTTTCTTCTTTGCATTTTTTTCTATGCCATTTCTCTTTCCCTCTGTATGTGTGTGAACTGCTTGTTTATATGTTTTGCTCTTAAAAAACTTGAATTGTTGGCCTTTTTTGACTTGTGGTTCACGGGTCCTGTTTTCATATTAAGCTCTTTACATACTTGTCCTTTATCCATAACCTGTCTTTCAAATATTTTCCCCATCTTTTCATTTGTATTCTGACATCATTTTAGTGTTTTTGGTATGGACGAAACTTTAAATATTTATACAGTCAACCACATCGGTATTTTTATTTATGGCTTCTGAGTTTTGTGTTAAGAGAAAGACTTTCTCCTCTTCCAAGATGACATAAAAAATGGTCTCGTGTTCTTTTCTGATAGTTTCATGACTTTTCTTTTTTTTTTAAAGTGAATTTTTAAAAAAGATTTTATTTATTTATTTGACCGAGACAGAGACAGCCAGCGAGAGAGGGAACACAAGCAGGGGGAGTGGGAGAGGAAGAAGCAGGCTTCCAGCAGAGGAGCCTGATGTGGGGCTCGATCCCATAATGCCGGGATCATGCCCTGAGCCGAAGGCAGACGCTTAACCGCTGTGCCACCCAGGTGCCCCGACTTTTCTTTTTTAAACACGCAGTACGAGGACATTTGGTATAAAGACACGAAAGAAGTCCTAGTTTAACTCTTCCCCCTTTGGTTAGCCAGTTTTTCCAATAATATTTGTGAAATAATCCATTTTCCCCTCCATGATTGGATGTTTGCCCTTTTTTACACTTTAAATTATTCTGTTTTCCAGAATCTTTTGGGACACTTCATTTTGGCTCATTGATCTGTCTGCCTGTTTATGAGCCAAAATCCAATTATTTTCATTAATGCAGCTTTAAAATCTCTTACTTTCCGATAAGAGTAAACCCAGAGGGCCTTTCTGTAATTTTTTTTCCTGATGGTCACTGAGCCTTTTGGCAAGAATGAAAGCGATTTTTAGGTTGTAATATTGCCTTCTTTTCTCTCAGGTGACCAGAATGGTGCATGGAATGTAAGCTCCTTGATCCTGTTAGCTGGCAAGCCCATCTTTCTTCTGAAAGGTTAAATCTCATAACAAGGTGATCGTAAAATAAAAACTGTATTCCTTCACCTCCCCTGAAGTCATAACCCTGCCCGCGGCCAAACCTGTTGAAGTCCTGCCCTGGCTTAGGTGATCTCTAGCAGGTGTGGTTAGGGAAGGTCAAAACGTGAATTTACTAATTCACGTAGCCAGCTGAAGGCATGCCCTTTTCACTTAAGAAAAAGAAAATACTAAAATAGGAGAAGAATGCAAATCAGAAAAAAAATAGTCCCACCCTTGGAATACAATTGCGGCAAATGATTCTGTCAAAAACTAAAACAAAAAACAAAAAACAAACCCCCCCTCCAAAAAAAAACCCACAACAAAAAACCACAAACAAAACACAAAACAGAAAAAACAAACAAAAAAAACCCCGCAAAAAAACCCCGAAAGCATGAAGCATGGGGCTACGGCTGTGGGGCTGACACACACCAAAGCTAGTGTAGGAATGGCTGACTTTCCTCGGCTCCTTCCTGACCTGCCCAAGGGCTGCCTGAAGTCCCTGGACACCGATCCAGTGGGAGCTTGGTATGAAGTTAATGTTTTGAGTGGGTGAGGTGTAGGACGCAAAAACAGATATTTAGACATTTTTTTCCTCTTGCTTTCTTCTCATAGAATATTCCTGGCTTCCACAGGAACAGGCTCCCATTGTGCACCCCTGCCCAAGGCAGCTTGGCAAGGGTGCTGTCTCAGGAGAGACCGTCTTTGAGAGTGTGTGAGGACCTCGGGGAGCAGAACTCAGCTCCTCAGAGAAGCAGCCACAAGATAGCCCCAGACTCACCCCCACCCAGCCTGACTCTGACCTGGGCCCAGCAGGCACGAATCATCTGCTGGCTGCCTTCCGCTCCCCTCCCCCAAACACCTAGTGTCATAGAACCATCCGAACCTTGTGAGCAGGAAATAAAGGTGCCCAGAGCTGACACTTGTAACCCATGGTGAGCCCACCTCATTTACACACATGTGCCATGAACACCATTCAGTGCCAGGCACACTTTCCCCCCTTTCTTGAAGACCATATTGAGATATGTCTGAAACAGACAAGGGCAGGTGAGGAGTGACTGGGCTGTGAATACTGCTCAGGTGATAAGGAAATTACCTGCCTTCAGCCCAGGGAAACCCCAGAGCCCTCCCCGGTAATGCAGTGTCAAGCTCAGTTGACAGATGTTGGGGGAAGGGCAAGAGGGGCCAATGCTCCTGTAAGTGGGCAGGCCTGTGGGACATCCTTATGGGTGCTGGTGCTGAAATGCCCCAGGGCTCCTGCTGACCATCTCGTTGGCTCTCGTGGGTCTCCCCATTCTCAAGCCTCAGACTCAGGCTGAATTACACCGATTTTTCAGCTTGCAGAGGGCAGATGATGGGATTTTTCATCCTTCATAAGCACATGAGCCAATTCCTATAATAAATGTCCTCTTGTACATCTCTCTATATGTCCTACTGGTTCTGCTCTTCTCGAGAACACCGATTAATTCTGTTGGGGAGATCGATGGTGTACGTCCTGGTCTGAGTCCAAAAGCCAGAGAACCAAGGGCACCGATGGGTCTCAGCTCAAGCAGAGGGAGAGAATTCACCCTTCCCTCACTGTTGTGTTCTCCTCAGGCCCCCAGTACATTGGAGGAGGTCCATCTTCATTGGTGAGGACGGATCTTCTTCCCTAGGTCTACCCGCTCAAACTTAGTAATCTCTTCCGGAGACACACTCAGAAATTTCATTTTACCAGCCATCTGGGCATCCTTCAGCCTAGTGAAATTGACACGAAAAAGGAACCACCACAGCCATCCTCAGGGGTCTGGTAAATTGCAGTGTTGGTGTCAAGAGAGGAATGTGTAACCTTGCTTTCCCCCAACGGAGCAGTAGGCAGTACCCCCAATTCTTAGCTCTACGTACACACCTGCTCACCAGGTGGGGGCTCCTGTCAGCTGTCTGATGGACAGCTGCCTCCGAGGGCTGTTAAAGAGAGTAAATGAGATCATGTGTGCAGTAATTACGGTTGCGTTGGTTTACTGAGGGCTTCCTACGGGCCAGGTGCGGCTCTAAGACAACTTTGTGCGTATTGCTTCATTCAGTCCTCACACAACCTGTCGGGAAGGTCTTTTGATTGCTCCATTTTTTTTAAATAGATAAATTACAGAGATGTGCTGGGATTCCGTGGGCTTAAAAAGGCCCTAGCCCATAGAAAAAAAAAAAAATCTCAGGAAATGTGGTGGCTGGAGCAGAGCTGATAAGAGCTAACTGCATACATCTCTTTCCAGCTCCATGTAGAATGACATGTTAGCAGCTTGACATTGACGTGGTGGGAGTATCCACACCACAGAAATAAGCAAACACTACAAACCAGGGTGTTTTTTCCCCTTTTTTTCATTAAAAAACCCACTTCACCTCCATGACCGCTAATATTATACTTCTATCGGCATAGAAATTATCTTAGAATTGGTTCCTGGGGCGCCTGGGTGGCTCAGTCGTTGGGCGTCTGCCTTCGGCTCAGGGCGTGATCCCGGAGTCCTGGGATCGAGCCCCACATCGGGCTCTTCTGCTGGGAGCCTGATTCTTCCTCTCCCACTCCCCCTGCTTGTGTTCCCTCTCGCGCTGGCTGTCTCTCTCTCTGTCGAATGAATAGGTAAAATCTTAAAAAAAAAAAAAAGAAAGAATTGGTTCCTAACATCAATATGCGATGAGAGGGCACCCTCCCAAATTTCTTAAATGGAGGGTAGACCTTCATCAGACAATCCCATCAGGGAAGAGTTCCACTTCCGTGGGTTTCTGCCGGAGGAGCAGGAGAAAGCCTTACAGGGGGCCTGTGATCAGGAGCAAATGGTTTGGACAGCCTCCTGGTACATACAGCTCGGAAAGCTACAGACGCTGGTCATCACCAGGTAAGTTGCATCTCACTGTGTCCTGCACAGCATTTTTTCGAATAAGCCCCGGAAAGCAAAGATGTGGTCCAGTAGATCACTTGAGGGGAGCTGTAAAAAGAAGGGGGGTCTTTCCCGGGGAGGCTGGAGGAGAGGCAGCTGTGCAGAGGGGGTTCAGCGCAGGGTAACGGGGTAACCAGTATCTCCCGCCCCGTGTCCACCGCCCTGCAGGAACTTGGGGAGGTCGCTTGGAATCTCTGTTCTTTTCCATAAAACAAGGGGACGTGATCTAGAAAAAGTTCCAGAAGCCATCTAGCCCGTCATTGGCACGCACAAATGTAATTGCCACGATTTTCAGGATAACATTTCACCTTACTTAAGACTACACACCAAGATGTGTGTTGTAAGGAAGGCAGCTGACTCCGTGTTTGGATGTCACCGCTAAGGAGCGGAGAGAGAAGAAATGGATTGTGTGTCTACGGTTTGTTTATCAAGCAATCAAATGTTTATGGAGGACTCGTAGTTATGGACTCTGTGTCGCCTGCACCCCTTGCAAATACTCCTCCTGCTTGTTTGCAATGATTTGTTGTCATTTCCCTGTCCCTGGGTACTTGTGAGATTTGTGGGGTGGGGGCAGGGTTCAAATTGTAGTCATTGCTTTGTTCGACAAACTCGTGTTGAAACCTACTATGCGCTTCAAAGAACAACATTCTTCTCTGTTCGGGGCTTGGTGGCAGGAGGATGGCAGAGAGGGATGCTGAGAAAGGAAGGGGTCTGGAGAGAGGGCAGGGCACTGGAAAACACAGAGGGGCTGATGCACTTGGAAGAGTGACCGGGGCCCCCAGGGCCACGGCAGACATAAAACGATGTGAGATGAGAACTGTCCAAAGCACGGTGAACAGTGCTTCTAAATACAGCGCGATTGGCCTGCGGGCTGAGCTGAGCTGCCAGGCAAGGCTCTATCACACCTTTGGTTACACGGGCCCCACAGCAGAGGAGGGGGACGGCCTGGAAGGGCACCGTGTGCCGGGCTGTGCTGCCTGCCCTGAAAGGCACATGCCATGCCCTGAGTTGCTGCGTGCGTTCCGAGTGACGGCTGGCAGCTGGCCCCTCCATTCCAACACCCGAGATGCAACCCGAGAGCCTGGAATCCCTGTGCTTGGAGCCCCGGGCAGGCTGAAGAAGCCAGACACACGGGAAACATCATTCCTCAGCCTTCACACTCCCCAGAGCTGGAAGCAGGTGCTGCAAACCGGGGCCTCTGCATGGGTGCCCCGGGGTGGTCCAAGCCCATCCCCAGGTGGTAGTGAGCACCCCGTCTTGAGAGTAATCAAAAAACAGGATTCCATGCATGTATCCTAGAAGGGCTTCTAGCATCAGACCAGGGCTGGGGTTAATGAACAGGAAGGTTGTTTCTAATGCTGAAATTCTATCCTTTCGTGGAAGTGCATTTGCGTTGGCGGAGGTATTTATAGACCAGGACTCCATAAAGCAAGTCCTATAATGGAATGCGGGCAAACTTGCTCCAGAAAGCCTCCCAGGGCTTCCAGACAGGGCCCTGCCTCACCTTGGTGCTCCCTGGGCTAGAGGAGTGCACCTCTTGGCTAGCACTTTGCAGAGCATTTGATCATCTGTGCATAAAACACCCTCCCACCAACGACACTGGAAGCCCCCTAAGGGCAAGGACTGCTCCTTTCGCCCCCTTGAACCCCCAGCACTTAGCGCAGTGCTTCCCATACAGGAGGAACGCCCCTAAAGGCTGGGGAGCAGAATTAAAGTCAGTCATAGAGCAGGCGGGCGCCTGATGTCTCTCCTTCCAGCTGCTTCGCTTAGAGCACCTTATCCCCAAAGGTAAGAACTTCGTGCCCCAGGACGGGGGTGTCAGGAAGACGGCCCCTGCCACCTGACGTGCGTAGCCGTTGAAGCAGCAGCTTGCAGGGTGGGCTTAATTTTGAACTGCTGATTTGGTGCACGTAGGACCCACCGGGAGCATCCGAGGCAAAGGCTGACCCGTCTCTGAATAGTTCTTGTTTTTGACGGCTGGAGCATCTTCCCTGGAGACAGGGCTCCTCTCAAGGTAGTCTGCACCCTGTTATGTGGAAGAGGCTCTTTCTCATTAGGAAGGAATTACGGGCCTCCGTGCTGACTGCACGTGGCAGCGGGGATCCTGAGATGAAGTCGCAAGTTCTATATGGAACGATCTTATATGCGTGGATATCTCCTTAGCTACCGGTGCATACGTATGTATGTTTATATATATATATAGAATATGTAAAATAATATATACAGCTAAAATAATAATGTAGAATTAATATGTATCTTTATTAGATAAAATATAATAAGATATATTTTTATTACATATAATATGTGTCTTTGTTTACGTTGTTGTAATCATGGAGAGCTTCTGTATGAAACCCTGTGTGGGAGCCAGGTGTAGCAGGCAGGTGAGGGCAGGGCATCTGCTGGGAGCCAGGGAGGAGGCTGGGGCGGAGTGAGGGGGGGCCCTGGAGCCCGCTCTGTCTCTCTCCCCTGTCCCTGGAGAAGGCCACAGGACCCTGTACAGGAAGTCTCAGCACGCCCTGGGACCTCCATCGGAAAACCACTTGTTTTAAGAAGCCCTACGATTATGAATCCTCAAAGACACGACTCAAGACATTTTCAAAGGTAAGTTCTTATTCTTGTGAGCTGTGTTTCCCCCAGTATCCCATGCCTGAAATTTGGGTTTTGATGCAAACCTTTTGCTACATCTGGTGACCAGCAAGTCCCTCCCTGGGATCCAGCCCCTCCTCCAACTTGGTTGCCCATCCCCCACCCTGTCCTTTACCCCAGGGACAGCGCCCAGCCTGAATGTGCCCTTTGCTCACCAGTCTCTCCAGTTGCAGACCTTCCCTGGCATCTAGGGTGGAGATGTCTGGCTGTGAGGAGCAGACCCATCCCCCCAAGGGCCCGAGGAGCCCCCTGAGAAATGAGGCCGAGGCCCAAGTGTGTCCCAGGGCAATGGATGGGACAGGAGTAGGGAGCCTTCTGTCCATCAAAACACAGAGTGGCTTCAGCTTCCATGGCATCTAAGCCCACCTGCAAGAGTCTCCTCTCTTCTCAATCCCTACAGAATTTTCCAGAGAAATGGAAGCATCTGATAAAACTCCATGTTCTGGCTAAAAATGGGGAAGGGCGAGGTCACCAAGCAAGAAGTCAGAGGAATTTGTGCAAGACGCTATGAGGACAGGGAGGCCTGGACTTGGGGATGAGCATGTGTGAAGGAAAAGGGGAGGGACTCCCCCCATGTGACCTCCAAGGGGGAGGGGCTGTACGGAGGGGTCAAGGGTTTGCCAGTGGGCGCTCGAGGTTGAATTGCGTCTCCCCCAGCCCCAGATTTATGCATTGAAGTCCTAAGCCCTGGTATCTCAGAAGGTGACCTTATTTGGAAACAGTGTCATTGAAGAGGTAATCAAGTTAAAATCGGGTCCCTGAGTTAGGCCCTAACCCAGTGTGACTGGTGCCCTTATAAAAAGGGGGAAATTTGGGCACAGAGACACCCACTGAGGAAGAAGCCATGGGAAGACCAACAGGGCCATCTCCAGGCCAAGGAGAGGGGCATGAGTAGCTCCTAGCCTCACGGCCCTCAGCAGGGACCCACCCCCACGACACCTTGATCTTGGACTGCCGGCCTCCAAAACTGTGGGACAGAAGATCTCTGTTGTTGGAACCCCCCAGTCTGCGGTGCTTGGTTCCAGCCTCCGTCCACGCAGCCACGCGGAAAGGCTGATGTCGTGTCTCATGCTAGGGGTGGTGACACCATGCGGGCATAGCCTCTCAGCAAAAGCAGAGCCTGGCTGTTTCTAATGCTTCCCAGGGGCCTCCCTTGACCTTCTCAGCTGCCTGGATGCCCCACCCAGCAAAACAAAATGATTCCTGATCTGACAACGAACACATCCCAAAGACACACAAACTTTGAGGAGTAATGCAACTCTTTGCCGAAGGTTTTCTTGGGTGTGGGGGGCAAGCAACATGCGTGTCACGTTGTGCCGGTTCTTAGAACTCATGCTGTCTACTCGCCTGTCCACTCCTCTCTCTCCTCCCGCCCAGAGTCCCCACAGAGAACCAGCTGCTCAAGCCACCTTGTCTCTCCTCCCACTTTTTTTTTTTCTAGAAGAATCTCAGCTGCAGTGGATCTTCCCTGCTTCCCCCTCCCTCCCCTCTTCAAGCTCTTTCCATTTCCTTCCTCAATCTGTGCCTTGGCACCCTTTCTGTCCTGTGGTGTTCTTTCTTATGTAGATCCATTTAGCTTCCTGAAGCCTGTTCCTAGTCTCCTCCTGGCTCCCACCCAAACAGAACAACAAGGGCGGGGCCAGGAAGATTCCTTCCTCATTTTCCAAGGAGGTTGCAAAGATATCATTTAATTGCAAGGATATCATTTGCTATGCGGATTATTAAAAGGACTGATAATAGACTAATGGCTGAAGTGACTTCATAAGAAATTGCTTCTTCTTCCGCACGTTGTGTGCCAAGTAAGACCCATTTTGAATCTGAAGCCCGTCCTCATCAGGGAATAGAAGAAACCCTAAGCTTGACATGGTGAATATAAGTCGCACACCTAAATTTATGTTGATTAGTGGGTCTGGTGTCCGTAACAGAGTTCGTATTGTCAAGGCCAGTCATTATAGGGGAGAAGCCTAGGCATTGATGATGCTAATGATTCCCAAGGCTCTTTGATAACTAAATAAAATGATTTAAGGTATAGGCACACATAGAAAATCTTAATCCCGGTCCCACAGGAAAAATACAGGATTTAGGGGCGCCTGGGTGGCTCAGTCGTTAAGCGTCTGCCTTTGGCAGGGTGTGATCCCGGGGTCCTGAGATCGAGCTCCACATCGGGCTCCTCCGCTGTGAGCCTGCTTCTTCCTCTCCCCCTCCGCCTGCTTGTGTTCCCTCTCTCGCTGGCTGTCTCTCTCTCTGTCAAATAAATAAATAAAATCTTAAAAAAAAATACAGAATTTACCTTTCTCTAAGTCTAGGCCCCAAATGCAAGAGTGCCCACGCTCTCAGCCAGAACTCAGAAGCCCCCCAAACTATACACACACACAAACCTCTTTAAATAGTTATCACACCTACTTACCATCTTCTCTCATGCTAGTGTTTCCTTGAAAACTCACTTGTCTTTTTTGATTTCACATGCAATACGTGTTTACTCTAGAAAAAATATGAAAGGAAGCTACAGAAAAGAAAATTAATGCTGTCGGGTATTGCAGTGACCAGTTTCGTGGATATGCTTTCGGATTTGTTGTGTTGAAATATACACATGAGTATCTCTCTGTCTGCCTATTTACCCATCTCTAAGTAGACACTTGGAAAAATGGGCTTAGGTACACACTACTCGGACATTTATAAAAACCAATTAAGACCAGTTTTGCTGAATATCCCAAAATGAGATGCATCCCATTTTGAAAGCTCTTTCATCTTTCTATCTCAATACTTGGCCACGTGTATTTGCACACTCTTCAGTGGACGCTTGGTCATGGAGCAAGGCCATGGGAGAACCTTCTTGATGAAGAGAAGGAGGGTTGGGAAAAGGAACTAGAAGTCAGGGGCCTTGTCACACTCCGATACACAGGTGCTCATGAAATAATTGTTGATGGATTGAGTAACACAGCAAAGACCGATTTCTCAAGGAGAATAATTAACCCATTTTGGGACTTATTACAATGACTGTATTAGAGGGATTTTGGGTCATGGGAGGGTCGTCCTTAACTGAGTCAAAGCATAATATTATCCAGCTACTCTGCTGAGTCAGGCCTGCAGATTCACTTTGATTATGATTTGAAGTCCTTCACATAACAGTTAGCTGCCCAAACTCACTAAAGAGGGTACCCATGAATCCAAAGGGCCTCTTGGGGAGATGTTCGAGTGAAGCCTTCAGGCCTGTTGTATGGACACAGGATATTCAGTAAATCTGGACAAACTTGAGGAACCACCCACACTTTAGAGAACTTTTTAAACCAAACTTTCTGGGATTTATGCATCACTGCACAAAAATTTCCCATGACTTAGATGACCAAGAGGGAATACAATACTGTTTTTCATAAACAGTTGAATCTCTTGGCTCAGGGAACAGTGGCCGAGGAGACATCATAAACGGAGCAGAATCTTAGAGATGTCCGTGTGTTTTTGTCCAGGTCCAATGCAGAAGCACTGATTCTGCTTTCTGGTGCAGGTGATGGCCATGGTGGAGGTCAAGACCAGAGGGTGCGAGGTACTACAGGTCTAAATACATGCCCTGGTGGCTGAAAATTATGGCCGAGATGTCTGGCATTCTTAATACACATTCCAGGCAGTCTAGGGGCTTTTGGCCAGACTAATGTGAATTTAAGGGGAAAGAAATCATTCTTTTCTGGAACGGCCCCATTACCAAAATTGGACCCTTGTTATCTTGTGTTGTCTGATGATGGGATAAGAGACACTCCCAGCCTGGCAGCTCCCTCCTCCTTGCTGACGCTGTCTCAAGGTGACTCAGCTGTGGTACTCTGGGTCATCTGCTCTGGGTGGCCTCTTTCTTGGTGTACAGATAGGCCCCCTGCCTTACTCAGTAGGCTCTTTTTTTTTTTTTTTTAAGATTTTATTTATTTATTTGAAGGAGAGAGAGAGAGAGCAGGGGGAAGGGGAGAGGGAGAAGGTGAAGCGAGCTTCCCGCTGAGGAGGGAACCCATTCAGTGACTCGATCCCAGGACCTCAGGATCATGACCTGAGCTGAAGGCAGACGTTTAGCTGACTGAGCCCCCCAGGTGCCCCTCAGTGGGCTCTTTTACACCTTTCCTGTGAATGAGGAAGCTCGGGGCTGCTTCAGCTATACTATTGGGGTGGCCTGTAAAATCAAGCCCCCTTAGTTTATGCAAGAAAAACCTTGCAACTTGAGTGAGATGATGTTGAGAAATACCTCCCCAAAGGCTGATCCCACCTCACGTGTTAAGGTGGATTCGATTTGCTCTGCTGGGAATAGTCCTTGGCCTCCCAGCCCCTTGGAGCTCTAGGCATTGACACTTCCACCTAGACTTTCAGTTCTCTGACACCCACGTTGATGAACATTTTTGATCAAGGCTACCTCTGTATTAATAGGTTGGGGCCCGCCTGTGGGTGGCATAAGAGACCCATCTGGGTATGGCACATATTTGCAGGGAGGCCTGGGCCCTGGAACACCAGGGAGGTCCATGCCTTCCCCCCAACAAGTTTTCCAGGGACACGCCCTTCTTCTGCTCTCTTAAGTTTAATCACCTGGAAGCTGGGACCTCGGGTGCTACTAACGTGCCCTATGGCTTATTCGTTCTACCTTCTTGAACAGGGTAAATTAGGAAAGAAAGTCATTGATCTTTAGGCCAAAGTCCCTGACTTTTAAAAACCTGTGGTAAAATACACTTAATTAAATTTATCATCTACACCATTTTTAAGTGTACCATGTAGTGGCATTAAGCACTTTCACACGGTTGTGCCACCCTCACCACCACGGGCCCACAGAACCCTTTCCCTCCTCACATAGCTTTGTACATTCACCATCAAAATCAAGATACAGATCAGTTCCATCATTGTAAGGACCCCTTGTGTCAAGGTTCAGTGCTAGATTTCATGTTGCAATTCCAAAGGGTATGAAGCAATCACATAACTCAGCTCTCATCTGGAGATGTCGGCCTGCAGGTTTCCAACAGAGAGACCTGAGTCCAGGTGATCGTACTTCACCTGACGTTTAAGCCACGCCCTCCAGGGTCACGAATTGGGGGAGGGGTGTAGAGGGGGCCCCTGTTGCCCCAAAGCTTTCAATCGGCACTCCCATTTCACATCCCTTGTCCTGGTCACCAGCCACCAAGCTTATGCCATCAGTCCCCACACTGCTAGTCAAATCCCATCCAGTGTCACTGGAATTAAATGCCAGGAAGTGGCCTTTCAGATCAAATGCCTTCACTAGAACATTGCTGTCCAATAGGAATACAATTTGAGCCACAGGTATCATTTTAAATGGAAAAGAACACATGAAATTAATTTTAATAATACATATCTAATCCAATATATTCAAAATGGAATAATTCCAACATGGAATCAACCTCTACGTTTTTGATGAGGTATTTGACATCCTTTTTTTTTTATATGAAGTCTTTACCGTCTGGTGTGTATGTTGCACTTAGACGGCCTCTCAGTTTCATTTCATGTAGACCAGCTACATTTCAACGGCTCGCTAGCCATGTATGTGTATTGGTCAACACAACTCTAGAAGCAAATTCTAGAAGCAAACTCTACAACCACACTCTGAGACCACCTGTTATCCAAGGAGCTTGTGAATTCCACTGACCTGAGCATTTGCCTTCATGGTCAGCTAAGCCACGCCTTGGGCCAGCTGGTGATGGAGAATATACCAGCCTTGCCCTTAGGATTTTGCTCCCTCGGGAATCTGATGTTCATCGTCAGCCCAGGTTGGTCCACCTGTTCAGTGGCCCCAACATTAGAACTAGTCTAGAGGGGCAGAGAAGCACTTGGCCCTGAGATGCACATGGACACCCTTGGACAAGGTGGAGGCAAAGCCATTTGGCAACGGCTTTTTAAAGGAATTGAAATGAAATTCTGGACTGTTGGAAACGAGTGGAGCTCCGACATTGGCTACAGTTCCAGAGAGAACTCTGGAAGCTGTGCAAGTTGGTATAGTTCCCTGCACCCGAGGGGCTAGGGAATGTCACGTCAGTCATCTGGGCTGACCTAACATGGGCTCCAGTATGAGAGGCAGTCCCTCTCTCTCCCCAGGCACTTCTGTTCCAACATTCTTCCCAGAAGTTGGGACTGCCACCCACTTCTAGCCACCTCAGGAGATAGCTGGAATGCCAACAGCCTACAGGCGTCCTTTGTCAGCTAAAAACACCCTGGAAATGGGTGCCTGCATAAAAAGTCCTCTGTGTGTTGTAGGCTGGAACAATGTCGACCACGGCCTACACTTTCATTATGGGGATATTTCTGTATATGCTTAGTGCTCCCGGGAGAAGTGCAGACTTTCTGCAAAATGTATGGCGTAGTGGGTTTGCACATTGACTGCTTTTCTTGGAAAGGCTGCTATTCAGAGTCTGAGCCCCCACTCCCTGCCCTCATCCCTGCCAAGCCCAAGCGGGAGCACAGCATGCTTCGAGATCGTGGAATGAGAGGTGTGGACAGAGGGAGTCTGTGCATTTTGCACACACCGGCTAAAATATGATGAAGATTAATTTCACCTGTTTCTTTTTACTTTTAAAATGTGGCTACTTGAAAAGCTGAAACGACACCTGTGGCTTGTGCTATATTTCTGTGGGGTGGAGTGTCTTCAGTGTGCGCTGGACTGGATGACACCCTGGGATGGGAGTCATGGTGTCTGAGTTCCAATGTCATCTATGGGCACTGATGGGCTGAGAGACTGAGCATATCCCTTGTCTAGACCTCAGTTTCTTCATCTGCAAAACGGGAGCATTGAACTAGATCATATTCAAGCCACCTACAACATTCTACTTCTCTGCTAAGCAAATAACACGGGGTAAACTGGAAAGAAGTGATGGTGGGCACGGCCAGGCTCCATTCATGTAGAGAGGCAGCAGGGCTCATGCTCACATCATTCTGATAAACTATGAAAGGGCAGAGTGTTGGTGAATAGACAGGGCACCAGGAGCACCCATTTATTTATTCATCAGGCACCTCTCGGCTCAGTTCTCGAGGGACTATTCTCTCTCTGGAAACCTGAGCTCCCAGAGTTTCATCACATCCCCACCCAGGAGGTGTGTGGGGCCTAAGAAACACCACTCACAGCCAACTTGAAAGGGCAGGGCCCCACTTCTCAGAAATCAATTTCAGGTCAAAGGAGCAAAGGCATTAACTGCCTCTTCCAAGAACTCTCCTGCAGAAATCTTTTAAAAGCTGGAGGGAGTGACTGCCTCCGGGCTCTTTGCATTGTTTATGCATGCAAACATTGAAATAAATATTTAAGGCAAACAAATAGAAAGGCCACAGTTACTCACTGGGCTCTCCTTTGCATCAGAGAACCCTGCATCTGGTCTTCCTGGGTTGTTGCCTTCCTCTCATTAGATTTCTCTTCCAACAGCTGGTCAGTGCTCCCTGCCCTGCTTGTGACTTGCTTTAGGAACCTTGAATGGTTGTTTTTTTTTCTCTCCTTGGGAACAAAGTCCAGCTGGGAATTGCAGCATTCTCTTGCTCTCCCGCCTGCTCTGCATTCCCCAGCCAGGTCTCTGGGCTCTCCCAGGTGACTCACCTTTCCCCTGCTCAGTCCCTGGCTCACTGGGTGCTCCCTGGCACACTATCCTTGTATTCTCCACTTACGTGATGAGGGATTCCTCCACAATAATTAATAAAGCAATAGCTAACCTTTCTTGTGGGCTTACTCTACGGACCTGTTTATCTTACTTCGTCCTCTCCATGACCATACCTGGTGGGACAGTCGCCGAGTGGACTGGCAGATCAGGGGTGTCTGAACCCAGCCAGTCCATCTTGGAACCCCCACAAATAACCCCTCCGCTGACTTCCTTCCTTGTCAGCATTGATTTCTGTCTCCTTTGCAATCTGGTAGCACATTTGGTTTTCTCTAGGATAGCATGTCTGTGAGTTTGCTCAGGTTGCCCTAAAAAAATACCACTGAGTCGGGGGCTTGAAGAACAGAGATTTATTGTCTCCCGGTTCTGGAAGCTGGATGTCTCAGAAAAAGTTGGTTTCTCCTGAGGCTTCTTCTCCTTGGCTTGTAGATGACCATCTTCTCCCTGTGTCCTCCTGGGGTCTTCCCTCTTTGTGTTAGTATCCTAATCTCTTCTTTGAAGGATGCTAGTCGTACTTGTGGTCTGCCCTAGTGACCTCATTGACTTAATTACTTTTTAAAAGTCTTATCTCGAAATATAATCACCTTCTTAGGTGCTGGGGGGTTAGGACTTCAATATGTGAATTCTGTGAGACACAACTCAGCCCACAGCAGCACGGTCATGGTCAATTTCCTACCGTAGTGACTTAGGTGAGTGCCTGTTGCCCCTCCTGGCTAACAGAGAGTGTGTCCGAGTCAGCCCTGTGTCCTTCTCCACGCTAAACCCAGCTCAGCACTTTTAAGGGGACACTCCCACTTCTGGGCAAGTCCAGGCCTTAAAGTCAAGGTAACTAAGTGGTCATCTGTGTGTGGGGAGGACGCGTGCCATCTTTTTGCTCACCCAAATATTTCCTTTTTGTGGCATGAAACCAAGGAGCACAGTCACTGTCTCTGTCTCAGCCGGAGGAGAATCTCAGGAGGCCTGAGGAGCTGGGGGGCTTTGAGTGAGGTCTGGAGTCAGGGAGAGGGCTGGGGGCTGAGCTCCAGGTGGGGGTGACAGCATGCACCATGTCTCAGAAGCCCAGGGGGCACGATGCCTGGGATATGCTCGTGTGTACACACAGGGCGGTATGTGGGCGAAAAAGCGACAACTGAAGTCACCACATCTAGCTGGGGCTGGCTTTGGGACGCCACAGACATCGGCCTGAGGAGCTGGGTTTTCTTGGTGCCTTGTTGTGCACAAAGTTCAATTATAGGGTTGAGATGAGGAGCTGGGCAGAGGACTGGCTATGCCTGACCCCTTCCTCAGGTTCGTGCATGGAATTTCCAGGAAGGGGCAACCTGCGTTGGCTCTTCCTTGTCTCTCTCCGGGTTGCCTGGCCGGTTAGAGTGCACTGTGTAGGATGTGAGTGTGTGAGACGGAGGGCGCCCAGAGCAGGGGTGGAGCTTGGCAGCTCCTCTGTTGTCCAGAAATAACTCCCGTACTGGGGTGTTATCAGTCAGGGTGGGCCAGGGGCATGGGAGGTTCTTTTTATTACGTGTCTGTTATAAACCTGGGGCACCTGCTTTCCCTCTGGAAAATGAGAACAAGCAGACTGAGGGCTGCATTTGGATTAAATTTCTGTCTCTGTCTCCCAGCAGGGGCCTTGAGACCCCTTGGGACACCCAGAAGACGTAGGTCAACCAAACCTTTAGCTTGCCCACTGGCCAACGATGAAGGAGCCCTGTGTCCTCCCCAGGGCATCAGCTGGCATGGCCGCCCAGAATAAGATACTCGAGGTATCTCAGTGATTCACAGGACATGGGGACAGCTCACATGTAATCAGTCCCACCCTCCAAAGTCAACAAAGGCTGCTCAGGTCATCAGTTAAACACCATTTCTGTGTCTGCCCAGAGAAGCACATTCCATACTGACAACTGCAATGACCAGAGGTCTGTCATGTAGCTGGAGAGAACATTCATTCAGAAAGAACTTAGCAACAAAAGGTAAATAGTCACGCAGGACTTGTGGTTAAAGAAGGCAGTTTACACCCATGTTCATGAAACTCCATCAGCATTATGGGAGAGGCTTTGGGAAAGAAAAGCAGAATGCCATTAGGGTGGAGAAAAGGAGGAACGAGTCAGTCGTAGCTACATGTTGGACGATAGCACACGGGCAAATACCAACTGATTTAGCAGCTATGGGAGGCTCATTGCTAACCCTGAGCCAGGAAAGATGAGAAGCCACCCAGCTGATACCCCAGAACCTCCCAAAGTCTCAGGAATGGCAGCACCATGTGTTTCTAAAAGTGGAGGTCAGAGAGAGGATCCTTGGAAAAGCTGTCAAAGAAGAAGTGAGGTACACCCCCCTCCCCAACCCCTCCCCTCCCTCCCATAATTTCCTGCCTTTACTTTGCACAGCCAGGTAACTACCTGGCCCACATGCTGATAGAAAACCAGAACTTCTTTCTCTGGAGATGGTTTTAAATGGAAGTTCTCTGGACTGGGGGACGCAGGGGACAATGAACCAATACTCAAATGGCCATTTTGGAATGCTTCCTAAAGGCGGTGAGCTGGGTGCTGCGGGAGGTGGTGGCCCTGAATTGATGAGGCGGGAGGCAGTTTTATGATGGGAGGGATGACTCACGAGAAAGCACAGAGGCCAGAGAAGGTTGGTTGTTAAGGAGATGGGCTTGGCCGGAGCCAACGGGGGCTGGTACAGGGTGGACAGGACTGAGAAAGGAGGGGTAGCAAGCTCTGAGGGACATGATGATGCCAGACTGGGGGCTCACATTCAGGAAGAAAGGGTCGTCACCTAGAACGTGAAATGATGGAAAAGGGGTTTCAGGAGGACTTTTCTGCAAATGAATGTCTAGCTTGAGATCTGGAGAAGCCGGTACAGGGAGTCCAGGAAAAAGCTTTTGACGATAACCAAGGGGTTATGGAGGGTGCGGGGCTAGGACAGGTGTGGGACAAGAGTGGGGAAAAAGCACAAACTCTTCCCCTGGCCAAGGCAAATGCTGTTTGTTCCTGAGATTGGGTCACTGCCACTCTTCATAAATGCAAATAATTTTTGGCAGGTAAGAACACTAGATTTATGAGAACAAAGTCCCAGTTCTTTGACTCATTTGAAGGAATCCAAGCCAGAAAAATGAACTTGACTTTAGACAGAAAAAAATATATTCTCTTAAGAGATTTCTTGGTCTAGGATCAATCTTTAATCACCCACAGGGCACTGGATGCGTTCAAGTACAGACACCATGCGGGAAGGCAGTGAAATCATGCCCACTAATCGTCACTCCTGAAGCCTCTCCACCACCCCCGCCCCCCCCGCCCCAGGGCCTCTCCACCTTCCTTTTCCCACCCATCCTGCAGCCCCAAATCATCTGAGCACTGCAGCCCACGTAACGTAAGCACAAGGCACCTTGCAATTAGGAGTCTATTGATTTTTAATAATTATGATGAAACCTCAGTGGGTTGATGGATCCATCTTTGACCTACAAAGTCTAAGAGGGACTCAGAGTGGCCTGCCATCACAGAGCTGGTTCTATGGGCAGAGTGGGTGGGCAAAGAACACTATTGACTACTTTTGGGTCATCCTTCTCTATTCAGATCCCAAGGCATGTCTAGTCATGTAGCAAAGATGCTTCTTTTGCCAGGAGTCTATGGGGTGAAACCCAGTGACCTTTCCTCTGATAACATTGGATGTCTCCTGTGTTTGGGTGTGTTGTTGGTCTAAACATAGACCTGCCTTTTTTTTTTTCTTCTACTGACTTTGTGTGTGTGTGTGTGTGTGTGTGTGTGTGTGCAAAATATAAACAACATTAAATTTACCATTTTAACCATTTTTAAGTGTACAATTCAGTGGCATTAACAGCATTCACACTGTCGTGCAATCTGCTTCTCCTAGGACACTAAACATGATCTGCCACCTGTATTCTTCAGGAAAAGCCTGCTCTCTCCTACCCCTCTCAACCTGCTTGCAGTCTTCAAGTCGGTAGAGCCTTAGAAATTGTGTTGTTCTAATCTCCAACCAGATGCAATTCTCTCTGAAGGCTCCCGACTTCTGCTCAAGGCTGCCCCTGAGGAGAAGTTTACCACTCAGTGAGTTGGACCATTTCCCTCTCGGGACACTCTTATGCCACCAAGCCCACTTCTCCCTATACTCTTGCCCATTGGCTCCGCTGAGCCTGCTTGAGCACATTCCAGAAGGCTTTTACCTGTGCTGCAGGAAAGTTCGTCAAATATCCAAAGGTCATGCGGTAGCAGGAACCCAAGTGGCTCTGTAGTCAGACAGATCTGAGTTCAAATCTAAAAATCTATGGATGTGCCCCAGGGCAAATCTGGTCTTTGAGTCTTAGTTTCCTCTTCTGTAAAGTGGGGATCCTACCCTCAGGTTGCAGTGAGACTAAGAAATAATGCATAACAAACACCCCACGTCATCCAAGGAACTCAAGAGACTCTGGAAACCATTTTTGTTTAAAGACAGAAAAGACCTCTCTGCACATCGCTGGCACCCCTCACTTTACTTCATGTGACAGGGTTTCTATTTATCTGCAACTGATCCCCTTCACTGACAACAGATGTACCTTCAATCAAAGAGTCTACAGTCTCTGTTCACATTTCAAGAACAAGTTTGTACTCAAGCCTGATGAAAATGATCCAGAGAGTTGGCAAATTGGAGGCAATAATCCTCCACTCAACCAATGTTTATAACACTATGTATTTGCTCAGAAGAGCTAGAGGCTTTGGGCATTGTTTATATAACAGTCTATGATTATTTATGTAATAGCTTATGATTATGTAAAGCTTATGAGCCCGAGATGGAATCCAGACATGTCTGTGGAAGAGGGATGGGTTGGACTCTGGTGAGTGTATTTGCACAAGAGGTTGAGGGCATCATGGGAGGGTGCCCATCCTCAGTCAAGAAGAGCCAGGTATGATAAAGGTCTTTCCAATCAGTGCAAGGGAAGGGTGATGCTGCGTGGGTGTCGCTCAAATCTATCCCCAGTACAGCAAGTAGACATACATCTGAGTCCAAGAAGAAAGAGGATCTGAAAGTAAAAATGGAGGTATGTTACTAAGAATGCTTATAGGCAGTGGCTCAGAATGAGGAGGTTGGCCAAGAGCCAGGGAACTGTGGGTTATTGTGGTAAATGTTGCCCCATCTGTACCCACCGGTAGTGAGGATAGGAGAAATTCAAATGAATTCAACACAGAATAATGCCTAATGAGTGACCAAAGTTCAGCAGGGGATTAAAAAAAAAAGTTGGTGGTTATAAGAGGGTAGGAAGTGCCATTTGGTAGGAGGGAGGGCCAGATAAACTGCTCTAGCCATTCAGGAAATGGAAAGATGGCTTATAGAGGAGGTGTGCGCGGGAGCAAAGCTTGAGTAGCACAGGTAGTCCTGAACAATGGAACAGCTAACATTGATATCTGTCCTCCAAGTCTCAGTTCTCCTTACCTTCCATAGTAACACAACTCCCAATTTTTAAGTGGGAATGTGGTCACTCACAAAGACATTTCCCAGACGCCCCTGCATCTGGATGTGACCACATGACTGAGTTCAAAGAGATGTCAGTGAACTATTATGTGGCAGTTTCCAGGAATAGTCCCTAAAAGACAGCTGGTCTGCATCCTTTGCCCTCTTTCTCTTTGCCCCTTCCTGTGCCCTGATTCACGGAATATGGATATGATGAAGGAAATCTGGGTTCTACCTTGGACCATATGGATGGTGGAGCAATGAGCAGGAAAGATCCTGGGTCTCTAAACTTCTATATGAAGAGAAATAAAATCTGATCTTGTTTAAGCCTGTTATTTTTGGTCTCTGTTGTTCTTAACAACAATCCTAACTGATGGGCAAGATTTAGATAAATGGAAGTGGGGTTCAGAGAATGAATATTCTGGGCAGAGTGATGGCAAGAAGACAATATGAGGGGCATGTGAGGAAGAATGGGAAGAACCGTGAAGGTCTGCTGGGCAGTTAAGGCCAGTGAAAGGCAGGAGGAAGAGGTATGGTCAGAAAAATATCACTGGGTTCAGGTAATGCAAGACTTTGAACAATGGATGAAGGAGTCTGGACTTATTCTGTGTGCTGTGGGGAGCCACTGAATATTTTTGGGTTAGGAAGTGTCCTTATAGGAACAGAGCTTTGGGGAAATGAATCAGAGAGCAGTGAAGACAATGACATCAACTGTAGGGCTATTGTAATATCTGGGCAGGAGGAAGCGTGGGTCCCAATAATGGCAGGGACAGAGGGAATGGAGAGGAGAGGAGACATCCTCAGATATTGCCTCCCAAATGTTCTCCAGGAAATTCTTTCTGAGAGGAGTTTTATTTGGGAAGGAAGACTGAGAAAACATATGAAACCTTGAGCACAGGAAGAAGAGGTGAAGGGGATGTCACCTGGGAGAAGGTAGGACACAGAATGGGGCATTGGAGGCATCTGAAGATGCATTACCTACTATATAAACAACAGGATGCTATTGTGAGATGTCTTATGTATGATCAGCCTTTGCATTTAGGGCCCCTGAGACATAAATATGTACTCACTACTTCCAAAAATTGGAGACAGCACTAGCCATAATCACCTAACCTTCATTAGGCGAGGGAGGTTATCTGCTGTTTGTTGTCAAGAAGTAGCTGAGTGAGAAGATACGATCGGCTCCTCCAGGCAGACCCTGTGGGGTCACCCTTGCAGAAGGATGAAAACAGGAGTCATTCCACCCTGGAGAAAGTGATGTTTACCCAACTGACAGGTGTCTGATGTGCCAACAAATATAAGGTTATAATGGGAGACCAGCCTCTGAGTATTCATATTTTCTTCCAAGGAATTTCTGTTCTAATCCCAAGGTAGCTTGGGATCTATTGGAAAAGAGTGTTTTGTGAACATGAATTCAGAGCAATGAGAATTCGTTTCAGATAGTGCCTGGCATAAGCTGTAGGATATGTTATTCCACAGGCTGTACTGGTATAGGGCTTGGGGCACGGGCATTTATCAGGTGCATTTCCTCCCTGCTTCCTTCCAAGTACAGGGATGGAGAAACCCAGATACACTTTTTTCCCATCTTTGATGGCAGCATTACTTGGCCAGGGCATAGTTCTTAGCTCATACAATGAGTCACATCACTTCTCTGGGCTATAGATTCCTACTCTATAAAATAAAGGGACTGACCGCATCATGATGAAGTCCATTCCAGCCCCAACACTCCGGGATGCTGTGAACACATCTTACTACCTTGGGGGCATCAGGGTAAAGAACATGATGCCCAGTCCTAAATCCAAGAGAGTGCCCAAGGGAAATCAAAAGACTGAGTCAGGACCTGGAGTCATAGAATTAAGCCACTCCTTCTTGTAGCTCCAGGACACAGCGGCTGAGAGATACCCTTGGCAACAGTTGCTTTGACAGTTTTCTTGGAGTCATGACAGTGTTTTACCCACGGCAGCCCCATACACTCTAATTCTGTTTGACTCTGGGTAATCAGACCAGTCTGCTGAATTTGGAGGGTCCCACTGGTTCTTGATCAGGCTTCTTCATGGTTATTATGCTTTAACCAGAACTTTCCAGAAATGGATGGGTAGAAGAGGCTGAAAGAAGCCTAAAACGTTGTATGCTTGGACCCCCTACCATATCTTCATGAAGCAAGATATGAATGTCCAAGTTGCGTTAGTATGCAAATGTATCCTTTCTATTTTTGCTGCCTAAGAGGGACTCAACTTATCTCCACATTCTCTTTTCTTCTAGGGAGTACAAGGATTTCCTCTCATTAAGGGGGCCTGTGAGAGGAGACTGTGAAAAGACTGGTCTAGTTGAAGCACGTGCCTGGCTCAGGTAACTCTTTTGTTGCCCATCCCCCAATCCACAATTCCCAAGGCCCACGGTTGCCCACATGGCACATGTCACACCACCCCTAGCTTGTATCTGGCCAACAGTGCTGGTCCTCCTCCAGCTCACTGGTGTGATACATTTCTCATGCCTTTTTCTCCTGGGTGGGTGTTCAAGCCAGCTATGGCCTCTGGTATTCAAAGAGTGCTGGCCACCATGTGTCAGGCCATCTGCTGGTAAAGAAGTGATGGGCCAGTCCCCTTGCTTCTGAGGTGCTCAGGTGATGGAGGCAGAACATCATCTACTATGGGTTCTCTGAAAATGAGAGCTACTGGAAATGAGGGATTAGGAGGGCATGGGCAACAAAGGCCAAAGTCAAAGCAGGTGGAGATCAATGTGGGTTAGGGTAAAATTGGGAGGGGCAGTGTAGACAAAAGGCCGGCATCTGGCCCATGCTCAGCCTCTGCTAAGGGGTGCCTGTGTCTGGGGAGAGCCCTCCCCCTACCAATAACCTCTTCTCCTAGATGTGATAATATCAAAGAGAAGGAGACATAATGGGCTGTTTTCCATCTCAAATTTATCACCCATGAAGTCTATCACAAACTCAGAACTCTCAACCCACACTTAGTGGGATCCAAGTCCCATCGTCTCCAAGACCCATCGTCTCCAAGACCTTAACATCTTTCAAATCTACTTTTCTCCAGTCCCTACCCACTCTCCCCTCTCATTTGAAGTATTACAATGGCGGCCCACTCTGGCCATACCCCTATACATTCTCTACACCCCTTCCAGAAGGATCCGTCTAAAGTAAGACTGATTATGGGCATGACTCCACTGCACGAATCCCTTCCATATTTCTCTGGTGCCTACAGGTGGTGGTCCAAACTGGGAGACAATGCTTTTGGGTTCCTGCTTGGCCTAGCCCTTGCCCATCAGTTCAGCCTTATGTCTAATCACCCACCATGGCGTGATCTACCTTATTCATCACAGACCTCAGGCTTCCTAGAATATTTCTCACTTGACTCACATTTGCACAAAATACTTGCCCTCTCCCCTCTTCTCCTGCTGAAATCCTGCCTGTCCTTCAAGGGTCTGCCCAATCACTATTGTCTCATGAAGCCTCTCCCAATTGTCTTGGAGAAACTTGGGTGGTCCTTCGTCAAGGCCACCACCGTGTCTGGCACATATCTCTATCAGAACAACTGCCGAACTATGTTTTGTTTGTTTACGCCCAGTGGAGAAACGCAACCTGTGATCCCATTTCCATCTTCACCATCCCAGCATCTGACATAGTGCCCAGTGTTTATTGGGTATCCAACAAATCTTTTATAAAATTAGTCGATGTACAGAAAAAAAGGAGAGTAGTAAATAAAGAGTTGGAGAGGTTGTCTGTGCCTTTGGTAGAAGGATAGATGGAAGGTTCAATGACTTGGTAGAAATCTGAGAGGGAGAGAAAAATATACTAAAACAGTAGTATTTGGATGTATTAAATAAATGTTGGCTTGGATGTGCAAGGAGTAATGGTAAAATGAGTACTTTTTTTTTCTCCATTCCTGGAGTTTTAGGGTCTGAGAGGTCAGAAATGTAACACTGCACTTTTCCTAAACAAAGCCTCAGTTTGTCATCTGCGAGTGAGGGGGAAGATCCCGGGTGAGGGGGAGGAGGGCCAACAATGGCTTTTTTACACCATATTTCTGGCCCCTGGCTAGTTTGGTTTGCCAGCAAGGGAAGCCCTGGGGCCAGACATCATGAGTCATCTGTAGAGGAGAAAGAGTTACCCCAGGGGCGAATATTATAGGGCATTCCAAGTGCAGACAGTTTTTGAATTTTACCTTGGAAATTCGTGTTGTATTCAACGGGTACCTGCTGGGTGCTAGAGAGGAGGGAACTAGGCATATAGAGACTACTAAAATTCACAGTCTAGTGGAGAAATGTGAATATAGAGAGATGATTCTAACAAAATGCAATAAGCCCCCAAAGGGCTAGGGGAACAGAGAGTGAAAACTAACTGCATTAGTGAAGATCAGGAACACAGGGATACAACAGAAACCCTCAAAATAATATTGGCTTACGTAAGATAGAGGTTCATTTATCTTGTACATAAAAAATGTCCAGAAGTGGGCAATCCTGGGCTGGTATGATGCGTCACCTGCATTAGGAGCCCAGACTTTTGTCTTCTGCTCTGCCATCTTTGGTTGTGGCTTCCTCATTGTCTTGTCCTTGATCACTCACAGAGCTTCAGCCAAGACACCTGCATTCCAGGCAACGGAAAAGAGGAAAGACAAGCCCTTCTCAACTCAGGCAACTCTTTTAGCAGCCTTCTTGCCAGGACAGCATTCCTGCTTAAGTCTTGGTGGCTAGAACTTAGTCTCCTGGCCATACCTAGCTGTAAAGGTGGCTAGAAATAGTCTTTTTTGGGGAAACAGTCAGCAATGTTCCCAACTAAAAGTTGGCATTCAATTACGAAGGAGGGAAGGGAAAATGGATGTTTATGTGGTCGACCAGCAGTTTTTGACACACTAACCCCCTTTGAGGCATTCTGGGGAGTCTATTTGTATCATAAAATTAACATTACTTAAGATTCTACACACCTCTCCCATAAGGGAAAGAGTGCATGAGCTGTAAGGTATCAAGACGTGGGGACAAGGGCTGTGGTAGAGGGATGGAGATGTACAGTTAGGGATTTGCAAACTGATTTTGGTGCTTGAGCTCTGATGCATATCCTTGTCCCCTCTGAGATGTAGAGAAACACCCATGAACATTCCAGATACCCCCCACTCCCAAGGCAGAGCTCCCTTGTAAAACTGAATGGGTGACTGTATATTTGGCCGGGAGTTCTCATTGACTCCTGCCCTCTGGAATCTAGGGTGATGAGTGCAGAGCAGATAAGACCGGGCTGACTCATCCAACCTTGGATGCTGAGGATTGGGAAAGGTGAGAGTCCGTGCATGAACGTCCCCACCTTTTATGAAGTGATCCTATTCGCTTGTCAAGCCTGACCCAGAGACTGTCTCAAACTCTCACTGATCAGATTGTCAACTTCTCCTCTCTTGGGAATAATCTAGTTCTAGGCTGGGCATTTCAATAATTCCTCGATCTTGGGCTGAGGTGAGGTGTGGGGACAAAGGGAAAATATTCTCCCTTGTTCCCAGCATCTGAGTAAGAGGGTGGATGGCCTGCGGTGTGGTAGAAATAGCACGGCGCCACATTTTATACAGATCATCAGATTGCTCTGAACTTGAGGTCCCTCCTGCGTGACAGATGATAGTAGCTTCTGCTCTCTCTCCCTTGAGTTTGTTGGGATGATCTTACTATTATTTCTTGGTTTTTTTTTTTTTGGGGGGGGTGTTCAAATTTCTAAGAAACAGAATCTGTCAGGAAGATGTAGGAATATGAAAAAGATTCATGCAATGCATATTTAACAAATAAAGAAGCACAAACAGGTGCAAAAATATGGATCCCCAAGAATTAGGGCAGGAGATTCTAGAATGAATAAGGTAACATGAGGTGGATTGGTGTGTTGAGGGACATTTGCTTGTTTCCAGTTTTGTCTATTATGAATTACGCTGTTAAAAACATTGTGGTACAGGCTTTTGCACACCAATGATTGAGTTGTGCTGTAGTTGTATGTCTAGGTTTATAAGAAACTGCCACATCGTTTCCCAGAATGTCTGTACCATTTTCTATCCCCCCAGCAATGTGTAGTAACCCATTTTCTCCACATGATTGCTAGCTTTGGGGGATTTTTTTTTTTGTTGTTGCTCTTCTGATAGGTGTGTGGTGATATCTCATTGTGGTTTTAACTTGCATTTTTCTGATGGCTGATGCTTTTGAACATCTTTCTGTTGCCTATTTGCTATTTGTATATCCCCCTCAGTGAAAAAAATGTCTGTTCATGTCTTTTGCCCATTTTCTAGTTGGATTGTCTTCTTAATTTTGAGTTTTGAAAGATTTTTAAAAATTATATATTCTAGATGGCAGTCCTTTATCAGATGTGTGATTTGTGAATTTTTTCCTCAGTCTCTAGCTTGTCCCTTTTTTAAAACAAAAAAGATTTTATTTACTTATTTGACAGAGAGAGAGAGCAGCAGCAGAGGGAGAGAGTGAAGCAGACGCCCCGCTGAGCAGGGAGCCCGATGCAGGACTCAATCCCAGGAACCTGGGTTCATAACCTGAGCTGAAGGCAGATGCTCAACCGACTGAGCCACCCAGGCATTCCTCTAGCTTGTCTTTTCATCCTCTTAATATGTATTTAACTTTGTAAGAAACAGCCAAACTATTTTCCAAAGTGGTGGGACCATTTAGCATTCCTACCAGCAGTGTACAAGAGGTCCAGGTCCCCTATATCCTCACCAACACTTGGTATAGTCAGTCTTTTGAGTTTCAGATATTGTGCTGAATGGGTAGTGACATCTTAGCACAGTTTCCCTCATGGTTAATGACGCTGAACATCTTTTCATGCATTTATTCGCTATTGGTGCATCTCCTTTGGTCAAGTGTTTGCCTAAGTATTTTGCCCATTTTATTGGGTAGTTTGTCTTCTTTTTTTTTTTTTTAAGATTTTTTATTTATTCGACAGAGACAGAGACAGCCAGCGAGAGAGGGAACACAAGCAGGGGGAGTGGGAGAGGAAGAAGCAGGCTCATAGCGGAGGAGCCTGATGTGGGGCTCGATCCCATAACGCCGGGATCACGCCCTGAGCTGAAGGCAGACGCTGTAACCACTGAGCCACCCAGGCGCCCCCTGTCTTCTTCTTCTTAAGTCATGAGAGTCCTTTATATATTTTGGTATAAATCACTTGTTGGATATGTTTTACAAATATTGTGTCCTAGTCTGTGGCTACGGGGCTGTGTCTGAAGGAACATTTTTTTTCCCTATAAGACCTGGATTTCATCTTATTTCTCTGGAGAAAAACAAAATATTCTATTCATTTGGCTGGAATTAAGACTGGGGAGATTAAGTTATTCAATTAATATGGCAAATAGCACAAGGCATTTCATCCTATGTTACTGGAATGACAGGGAAAGGAAGCAAGGACAAACCAAAAATGGACGGATGTTTTTGAAATATTCCCTAATTTTATCTAACTAGTTATTTAGTATTTAGCTAGTTATTTTTCATGGTTTTTTTTGCTATTTTATAATTGAATAATTGTTGTTACTCTGATTTGGTTTTCATTATGAGTGAGATCTAACATATTTTTAGTGGATTGACCATTTGTGGGTTTTTTTCTCTGAAATGCCTATTCAACTCAGTCACATTTTTCTGTGGGATTTGTTTGTCTTTTGCTGTTGTGGAAATTGACTCATATGACCTGTTTAATAATATTTGTATATATGTTTCCATATGACTTATGAATATTTTTTTGGATGTCAGTTTGATGTTTTGTTTTGTTGGTGGTTTTTCATGTAGGAGTTAAATATTTTATAAGCAGGATTGTAAAGGTGAGAAATGGTAGTAAATGTCTAGATACTTCACAAGAACTGTACCTTTCCTTTGGTATTGGTGACTCACTGGGATGAGAAGAGGCTCTGGATAGTAGGGGAAAGTATCGAGAACCATCTGGGCTTGTTCAGAACTGATTTATGGAAAGAAAACAGACTTGCTGGTGACAGAGCCTTGGGTCCTCATCCCCATGCTGCTAACATCCAGCAACCTAACATTAGACAAGGCAGCCATCCCTCAGGGTCTCCACTTTGACAGTGTTAAAATAAATTATTTAGTCCAGATGATTTCTAGTGTCTCTTCTAGTTTCAATATTATTGGCAACTGGGGTGTATGGCCATCACAGTGACGTGAATCTGCCACTGGGTTTCCTCAGACAGAATCAGCATATCCATAACACGTGGGTCAGCCTCAAAGCTCTGGAACTCTCACCTCATTTGCAACTTTCTCTCTAGTCAGCTTTCTGCTTGTTTCCCTTTAATGGCCTTGGCTCAAAATATGCAGCTTGTGGGGAAGGGACAGGAAATTGCACAAAACTCTCAGATGATCCTGGATGTCTGGGGTTGGCAGAGTGGCAGAAAAGCAAGAACACGGCTTTTGGAACCTGATGAGCTTGGCTCTGATCCTAGCTCTGTCCCTCACCAGCTGCATGACTTTGGATGGGCTCCTGAAACTCACTGGGTGTCTGTTTCCTCTTCTGCAGAATTTCTTTATCTATCTTTCTCCGGACTATTGTGACCATCAATACTCAACAAATATATACTCCTCTACCCATTTTAATAATAAAAATCCAGTGAATATAAATACTCTACGCTTAATAAAAGCATTGCCTCTAAGAGGTGCTAAATAAGTATTTGTTGATTAAAGGATGTGGGAGAGAGAAAGGAACACTACCGTTTATTGTTCTTGGGGGTTTATTGTTTTTTTTTTTTTCAAAGATTTTATTTATTTATTTGACAGAGATAGAGACAGCCAGCGAGAGAGGGAACACAAGCAGGGGGAGAGGGAGAGGAAGAAGCAGGCTCATAGCGGAGGAGCCTTGTGGGGCTCGATCCCATAATGCCGGGATCACGCCCTGAGCCGAAGGCAGACGCCTAACCGCTGTGCCACTCAGGTGCCCCGGGGGTTTATTGTTTTAAATAGTACAAGATTTTTGGAGACCACCCTAGCACTAGTCATCAAGAGCTTTAAAATTTACAAGTCTTTCAATCTGGCAATTCTAGTTGCAGGATTTTTTCCCCCTAAGAAAATAACCAGCGGGGGCCTGGGTGGCTCAGTCGGTTGAGCATCCGACTCTTGGTTTCAGGTCATGATCTCAAGGGTTGTGGAATAGAGCCCCTGCTCGGGATGGAGTCTGCTTCGTATTCTCTCTCTCTCTCCCTCTCCCCCCCTCACTCTCTCTCTCTCAAATAAATAATCTTCAAAAAAAGAAAAGAAAAGAACCAGGCAAAGAATATATAAGGATGTTTGGTGCCATAGTGTTTATAATAGCGAAAAAACTGACAGCTTTCTGAATGCAAAGTAATGGGGGACTTCGTAATCAAATTATGGTTCATCCCCAGTGGGTACGTGTCGCCATGGCAGATGCCGGGCTGGAAGAACATTTGGTTTAGAGAATAGGCCTTGATACCTGTGATGAATTGAAGCCTGGCAAGACACTTGCTGGTTATGTGGACTTTGGCAAGTTTACTCAAAGTTATCAAAACATTAATTTTTCCATTTGTAAAGTAGTTATAATGATGCCAATCTCATTGGATCAGAAAAAATTTGACAAATGCTTAGGACAGCTGCTGGGAGACCACCAGGGCCCCAAAATGGCAAGGGTGAGCAATTCACATGAACAGATAAAATGCATCAAATGAAATAATGTAAGCTAAAACACCCGTATGATCATGTTGTTGTGAAAAATTAATACACCTATAGGTAGAATGTATAGAAAAAGTCTGAGAAGATATATGCGAGCACGTTGATGGTGGTAATGTCAGCAAGGGCGTTGCGGATGGGTAATAGATTTCTTTTTGTTCATGTGCATTTTCTGTTTGCTACCGTGTTATAGGGTCATTTTTGTAATAAAAACACATTCAAATTATGTGTGTGTGTGTGTGTGTGTGTGTGTGTGTGCCTGTGTGTGTCTGTGTGTATAGTGTAATTTCTAGAGTATTTGGGAAAGGAGTTTTGTACTGTTTGTTATAGTTTGATGATTTCTCAAAAACAGATATGACCTAATGGGCAGATTTAGTTAGTCTAATCAAGGTTTATCAGATAAGAGTCAGCTCCATCCCTTTGGATGAGTTTACATTATATTTCCATCAGGGGACTTTGGATACTGACTCCTCAGGTGTGGCTAGGAATGCAGTATTGGAGTCAGCACCTACCTTGCTCCTTGGGAGATCAACAACAGCCACAACAGTAACCAACATTTATTGAGCGCTGACTGTTTGCAAGCATGGTGCTAAGCACTTCCCGTGAACTGTCCCATCATGACAACCCTGTGTAATGGGGCTCTTTTTACCTTTATTATGTGGCTTAGAATGTGGAACCATGGATTATTTTACCATAGGCTAAAATGTGTTTAACACAGTATTTTAACATAGGTTTTAAAAAAATGCCCAAGGTTTCATGTCCACTAAGTGTTAAGATCAGGAACTGCAATATTCAAATGTACTGCCTTCCAGCTAGAGAATTCTGACCATTGAGACACCTTGACGATATCCAAGGACACTCTTCAGCAACCAGCCTCATTAGTCAATGAGATCTTGTGCAAGTTTCTTTGTCAGTAAAATGGCGGTATTAAGGGTGCTCATTGTGAGGAATCCATGAACAAGTGCATTACCCAGATGGAGTAATATTTGTGTACTGTATGTTTTGGCACCGTTACCCACTGAGCTCTTTAGCAGAACCCTTCCCAGCAGGGCTCCAAGGGACCATCCCAATAAACCAGTGCTGATACGGCAGGTTCCCTTATTTGCTATCTCCATGCTCTCCTTTCCCAGATGTCATGATGATATCATTTCAAACAATGAAAATGAAAACTCTGGTTGTATGTGGCCCTTCTCTTGCATTCCTGAGCTGGAGCTAACTACTACCATCATCCTTGTGTTACCCTTCAAGCTGGCTTGTCCTTTCCCTTCCTCAGGGACAGCTCCGATGTTAATAAGGATGATGGCAATGATCATGTTCATTATTTTGCTACTTTCAATAACCCCCTTTTCTAGAGTTAGGAAGACTTAGTTGTTAGTGCTTGAAATGACTATTAATGATGTTATTTGTAATTTTTCTTTTTTTTTTAAAGAATTTATTTATTTATTTGACAGAGATAGAGACAGCCAGCGAGAGAGGGAACACAAGCAGGGGGAGTGGGAGAGGAAGAAGCAGGCTCCCAGCAGAGCAGGGAGCCTGATGCGGGGTTCGATCCCAGGACCCTGGGATCACGTCCTGAGCCGAAGGCAGATGCTTAACTACTGAGCCACCCAGGTGCCCCTGTAATTTTTCTTATTTCGTCCATCTCAGTTACTATCTTATCATACATTTCAGAGTGACCATTTTTTTCTTGTGATGAGATACAACATTATTAACTATAATACCCGTGCACCACATATAGTGACAAATCTCTCCCCCATACATATTAGTTTGCAAATTCAACCTTAAAACAAAGTTTATTACTCTCTAAGAAGATGGAATTGTGATGAGCTGTCACCTGGCAACAGTTCTTTGGCTCCACGATCCACATAGTAAGGCAGGTGTGCTATTTAGGATTTATCTAGAGATTAAGCAGCCTTGTCTGACACAATGAATCATACCTTCTGGCGCTGGGTCACATGGGTGTTGCCGCATGCTGTGTAAACATTAGCCTCATTCCAATTTCCTAGTCTTCTAGTGAGAAGACTATTAGGCTTCATAACAAGAAAATTATATGTTAAAATCCTTTAGAAATAAATTATTGCAGAAGTGAAAAGGCAATATGCTCAGAAACATCTGGAAACTCATAGGTATGTGGATTTACTATCCTAATGAATACTAGCAGTGTTTTCAGTGTTTCATTCAATTTTTTCTTCTCAGATGGAACGCTGGTGGAATTGCTTCTACTCTTTTGAGTATGGAATCCTAGAATAAGGTCCTCTCAGTTTGGGGTGAATCTACTTTTTAAAGATTTTATTAATTTTTGTGTGTCAGAAAGAGAGAAAGAACAAGCACAAGCAGGGGCAGAGGCAGAGGGAGAAGCAGGTTCCCCACTGAGCAAGGATCCTGCTGCGGGACTTGATCCCAGGACCCTGGGATCATGACCTGAGCTGAAGGCAACCGCTTAACCGTCTGAGCCACCCAGGTGCCCCTGGGATGAATCTACTTTTTCCACTTCCCTCAAAGAAGGTAGGACAGGGGGGCGAAGGGTGAAAAAGATTAGCTAGCAGTTATCAAGCGCTTCTTACATGCTAGGCACTGGTTCTGAGTTGGAGAAATTTAATATATTTTAACTCATTGGTAGTAAGTGCTTTTATTAGTCTGATGTCACAGATGACAAAGCTAAGACATAAAGGGGAATTTGCCCACATAATAGAACACAGGAGTCAGAATGTAAACATATGTGATCTGACTTTAAAAGCTGGCTCTTAACCTGTGTGTTATTCTACCCCCTCATTTGCAACCCTAGTGTTCTAAACTACAATCTATCCTCATGGTTTATGGATCCCTTATTTGTGAATTCATCTACTCCCTCAAATGTATTTATAACACCTCCGTCAAGAGGTACTCATGGCTCTCCTGGTCCTTCTCAGACATGCACCTGCACAAAGGGGCAAAAACACATGAGGTGTCTAAAGCGAGCACAAGGTCACATCCGGATTCTTGTTCTGGACCTCCGTACTGCAAGCTAGTGTCCTCTCCGTGGTATATTCAGTGCCACGTTTTCCAGTTTTCATGTTTTTGTTGTTGTTGTCGGTGGTGGTGATTTTGCTGTTTAAAGTGGCTTCCAGGTGGAGTGCTGAAATGCCGTTTGGCCTTCCTAAGTGCAAGAAAGCTGTGATGTATCTTCTGGAGAAAGTACACTTGCTAGGTGAGCTCCGTGGGGCATGAGTTACAGCACTGTTGGCCATGAATTCAGTGTGAGTGAGTCCTCAATATATATTAAATAAACTGGCTTTAAACAGGAGCACACATAAAATAGGGTGATGTATTGATTGGCTGATGAAAATATTGTGATCAGAGACTCGCAGGAACCTAGCCTTGTATTTCCCCAAGGAGCAATGGTTCAGTATTTACTGATTCAGTGTTCTCAGTGACTTCATAGACTACAACTATAGTCTCATGAATAATGAGAACCAACTGTATTTATATCGATTATCTATATATCAAACCATTTAAACTTCAATAATATTAAAATGTTTCATTATAGTGAAGACTCTCCAGGAGGGTGGGAAAACACAAGTCTTCAACTGGAACTGTCTCCCTTTCAGAGTTGGGTGTTGTGTGAGGCTATCATAAGCCCCTGAGACACAGTGACCAGTGAAGGACATCTATTATGAAGATGACAACATTCTGAATCATTTCAGGTAGGTTGGGACAGATCAGTAAAGCGATTTCTAGTATAGGCATTAAACCCACACCTCCTTTCCACCCTTCCAATAATAAAAAATTCAGACTTCATAAAAATTAAATTATATGCTGAAGTCCAGTGGAAATGAATCATTGGAGGAGGAACACTCAAAAAATGTCCTGTACAAGGCAAGAAGGTGAATTTACCACCTAGTTAGGGCCCAAGTACATCTTATGATACTTATTTTGCAAAAGGTTTGCTCCTACTGTTTCAGGTTTGACCGAGTTGGTTCCCTACAATTGAAATTACCGTATATCATTCAAAGATTTGGATTTGCTTATTTTTGTGGTGGTTGGCTGGAGTCTGACCTTGAGACAAGCCAGGGTTAATTTTCACAAAGAAATAAAGCTGAAGAATTATATATTTTTAGAGTAATAAAAAAAAAAACCCCTCAGATGTGAATTAGCTTTTTCTTCTTCTTTGTGCAGGTGAAGAAATTAAGGCCCTGTCCCCCACTGGGCCCCACCAGCTAGTGAATGAGGAAGTCTCTGGTCTAGATCCCATTACTTTCATTCAAGATCCTTGTTAGCACACTGTCTCCCTAGAGCTGATGGAATGAATCCGACCTTCTTGGAAAAAAGGAAAGGTAGGTTGTCCTAGCTAAGGTGGACACTGAAACACTAAGCTGTCACCCATCCATCTTCTCTACTCTGCCCAGAGGTGGTCAGCATTTAAGACATTTGAGCTCAGTTAATGCCCGAGTGGCCAAAAAGTGCACCATTAGTCTACCATCCACCTTCTGAATGCATATGATTGGTCCCAAATGAGACTAAAAATGTGTGCATCAGTGTAAATCCTTCCAAGCTGGAAGAGTCTTTCAAAGCACATCTCACGGATCCTGAGTAGGTTCTTACTCTATGGCTCTTGACATACTTAAAATTAGGGTCCATTTACTGATTACTAAGCACCAGGTACTGTGCTAAGTATGCCACATTTCCCATCACTTAATGCCACTGAAGTTCTAGGATCGAGGCACTACCAGCATGCCCTCCGTGAAGTTGAAGAAAGCAAAGCACAGTGATGTGTTCATCTTGTAGCTCATGGGTGACTAATGAGGGCAGATTTGGAGCCAGGGGACCCACCGCTGTGCCAATATTTCCTTTCAGCAGAAGGGTCTTCTGTGTGGTAGATCTGGTATCCAGGGAATGCAGGTAGATGGATCTGGATTAAAATTTCAGTCCTTGCAGTTAACCTTCATCCAGCTACTTAACCTCCTGGGTCTTCAGTATTCCTGATTCTAACTTGGGGATAATGAGACCTACCTAGAGAGAGAGTTGTACCATGTATGTCTGTAATTAGAATCGTGTAACACAGTTTTAGGATTACCTAGTGGTGAATCAAAATGGCCAAACACTTATTTCTATGTGTGCATGTGGGAACTGGGCATGGGCAGTGGGGTTGAGTGAAGAGGGAAAGATGTCTTTGGATGGCTGCATCTATATGCTATTAACAAAATAACCCTCCCAGCTTTCTAGAGACCGAGTGCTTAGTAAGTCCTCGATCATGAAGTCAACGCTTCTGAAAGTGGCACCTTTTCTTGAGAGGGTGCTTGCTTTCCTCCTCCTTCGATAGACCACGCTCCATGAATTCCTGGAATAGTTTCACTGTAAAAGCCAAGATCTGGGACATCTACAATCGACTCTCTGGACTGTGCCTGTGTTCACTCCCACTGGCTGGAATTTTTTATGGGGAGTTGGGACAAAGGCCATTTTGTGGCTACTCCCTCTGCCCCCTGCCCAGAACTGGCTCTACTGGAATGCACTAATTGCTGCTGAACAAAAGGACGCCTATGTCCCTCTCTACTCCATGGTTGTGCATTGATTCTTTATGGTGTTGGTATCAAAACAGCCAGTGTTTCCATTCCCTGGTCTTTCCGCAGCAGCAGAACACAGCACCTTGGTCTCCTGCACTCCCAGGGAAGTGCGTGTGGGGCCGTTGGTATGCAAGAAACGACAGGCTCCATTTACCTAGCAGCCTGTGGAGGAAAACACCTTCGGTTGGTCACAGGGTCCCTTTTGTCTGTTTGGGCATGTGTAGTTGTGACGGACTCTGTGGACCCAGCCCAGGTGTGGAAAACCAGTCAAACGTATTATTCAAACGTATTAAAACTATTCAAAAGTATCAAATCCACCAGCTGGGTGTGGACCTAAGCAGAAACATGGCCCTCCCCAGAGAGGCATTTAAAAAAAGAACGAATGAAGGGCATTTTAAAGGGGGTGGACTGAACTCCTATATGAAAGTTTCTTGAAGTCATAAATCCATAACAGCACACACACACAAAAAGATTGCGTTCCATTAGTCAATAAGGACGGAGGGCTGTTGTTGAAGATGGAGGGCAAGACAGAACAGCAGAAAAGCCACCCAGAGGATATTGTGGCAAAAGGCTGCAGGTGTAGTGGTGGCAGGAAGCCCTGTGCCCAGTCTTCTATAAAAACCCAGACGCAGATAGGACCCTTGGGCTCTCTCTGGGAGCATAACTTGAGAGCTGCATTTGGAAGGCCAGGCAGCCCCTTCCCCCAACTCCTACTTCCAGAAGCAATGACTTTTGCACCCTGACTTAGAGTGAGCGCTGGGTGCTAAGAGAGAAGGAGGTACCCCCAGGGGCTATTGAACCTGAAGAAGGATGGAGACCTGTCCAAAGCCAGATCACCCCACTTTACAATCATCAAGAGCAAAGTGCAGTGAAAGTAAACCCCGTCCACAGACAGACAAGGAGGGAATCCTAAGTATGTGTAAGGAAGCATAAGAATGACCCTTCCAGACAAACAAATATCAGAGAGAGAACCATTGAGCGTACCAAGATGTGTGTGGGGGGAAATCATCTTCCAAGGAAATAGTAAAAACAGAAAAATACTTAAAAATAAAGATTAATTAATTAATTCATGTCTGATGATATGTTAATTGGATGATCTGATAAGAATAACTGATGTAAAAAAAGACCCAAGTAGGAATTCTATAAATTTAAAAGATGATTTTTAGAATTTTTATGCAAAGAATAAATAACTATGTGAAAAATAAATCCATGATTCAAATGGCTGAACCTAAATCCACCCAACACCAGTTCCAGAGGAAACAGAAGGGGGAAAGTTATCAAAGAAATAGGGCAGGAATTGATGGACATGGCAGTCTACACAGTAAGGGCCAGCCAGGTGCCTGGTACCATGACAAATTAAATAAGCAAACACAACAACTGTATAACAAATCTATATACAATTTCAGAACAGTAGGGAGGACGAAAAGGGGGGAAAAACCAGGTTACATGTGGAAGGATTAGAAATCACAGTGCTAACACACTTGGAAGGCAGAGGACAAAATACTGCAGGAAAATTATTTTCACCCTGAAATTTAATCCTGAGTCAAACTGTTAATCAGGAGTGAAGGAAGACTGATGTCATTTGCAGATAGATAGGGAAGCACGAATTTTGCCGACCGTGAGCTTTTGCATAGGAAGCTATAAGGATTTATTCCACCGAAGTGAGAGCGAAAACTAGAAATGAAAAAAACAAAGGAGCCAGGAAAGAGAATATTTAATAGAGAGAGATAGAAAAAAAAAAAGGTCAATGGAAGTCTCAGGATGTCAGCTATGTGAGGCGAAGCTCAAATGTGCTCTGCAAAAAACATATTCAACGGGGTTGGGAAATGTTCCGTGGGTCAGAGCATCTTAGTTCTGGTCCACATTCTTCCAACGGTGTGACTTTGGGCAACTCACTGAAACTCCCTGGGCTTCATTTCGGTTTCCTTGTTTGTAAAGAAATGAGACCGAACTGTATAATTCTTGAGTTTCCTTAGATTTCTAATATTCTTTGCAGAGCAAGAGGAAAAAGTCAGTGATTAACTTTTTCCAGAAGAAAAGTGCAAGTATATATACTTTTCACTTCCTGTGGAACAAAATGTTGGTACCAGAATAAGATAGAAAGAAAAATAGAGTTCTTGACATTTCTTCCAGTTCTAAAAGCCTACTATTCCTTTATTTGTGTAACCATCGAAGTTAAATTTGGGGTGGTCTATATGTGTGCGGCTATTGTGAAATGGAAGTAAGCCAAGTAAAAATGCACTAATTGTCAACTTTCTTGAGGTCTTGTGTTGGCCTGAGCCCCTTCTGGTGGAACTCTTAGAGCCTGAGGCATCTCTACCAAACGTATTACTCGTTAAATACGAGCTTATATTTAAATCCAAGAACACGGTCTTACATCTCACAGTTATTTTTAACCAAACAAACATTTGAGTGGAAAACAGGTAAAGCCCCCCCTTTCACCCCATAGCCTCAAGCTCTGGGTCATGTGATATTTCATGACACACCTTAGTCCCTCTTGACGGTGTCATCGCTTGAAATCCCATGTGAGGAGTCCCATCATAATCCATGCCGGCTGTTCTGGTTTCCAGACAGGGGATGATGGTGTGCTTTCTCTCGCCACACCTGATGGCATGCCTGATGGATTGTGCCAAGACTTAAGAGCAAAGCACCCCAGACAGCTAACACTAAGTAAAAACCAAGTTTCTTATGAGGAAGCAAACTGGTTAAGCATCAGAGATACGTAGAATCAAATGCTAGTCCCATCACATGGTAACTGCTTAACTCTGTACGGACTAATTTAGCTCTAAAATCTCATTTTTTCCCTCCTCTGTAAAATGAGGTTAATAATACTGCCCCTTTGAACACAATTTTTGAATTTCAATGACGTAATACACGTGAAGCACACTGTCCTGTGTGTTACGTATGACCACTCAACACACACTTGCCGTTTTGTAGCCCTTATCTTAAGCAAATTCAGGTTTCTTAAGGTACTCAGTAAAATTTTATAGATATGGAAAATTTTGCAATCAGTATGCAAACAAAGTAATCCTTCATCCATTGCCAAATCCAAGATCGTAAAGATTTACAACTATGCTTTCTTCTAAGAGGCTTATGGTTTTACTCTTGTATTTAGGTCGTTGGACCATTTTGGTTAATTTTTGTATAAGAAATGAGGTAGGTGTCCAACTTCGTTCTTTTGTCTGCAGATACCCAGTTGACCAAGGACAGTTTGTGGAAAAGACTGTTCATTTCCCATCAAATGATCTTGGCACTCTTGTTGAAAATCCATTGGCCGTGGCTATCCGGGATTATTTCTGTACTCTCACTTCTGTTTCATTGAGTGCATCTTTCCTTAGGCCAGTACGACCCTGTCTTGAGTACTGTTGTTATGCAGTAAGTTTTGAAATGGAGAAGCGTGAGTCTTGTAAATTTCTTCTGCATTTTCAATTTGTTTTGGCTATTCTGGACTCCCAGAAATTCCATATGAATTTGAGGATTGGCTTTTCCATTTTTGCAGAAAAGGCCATTAGAGTTTTGAAAGGGACTGCATGGACTCTATTGATCACTTTGGGTAAGTGCTGCCATCTTGACAATTACCAATGCAGGAATGTGGCTGCTTTCTCCTCCTTTAGGTCTTGTTTAATTTCTTTGAGCAATATTTTGCAATTTTCAACTCCTAGGTCTACCACCTCCTTGGTTAAACTTATTCTTAGGTATTTTATATTTTTGGATGCTATTGTAAATGACATTATTTTCTTAATTAGCTTTTCAGGTTGTGCATTGTTGGTGTATAAAATCACAACCAATTTTGGGGTGTTGATCTTGTACCCCACAACTTTGCTGATGTCATTTGTTGCTCTAGGTTTTCCTTGGGTTCTTTGGGATTTTCTGCATATAGGCTCATGTCACTTGTGAATAGAGATAGTTTCACTTCTTCTTTTTCTATCTGGATACCTTTATATTATCTCTTTTATTGCCTACTTGCTCTGGTTAGAACTTCCAGTACAATGTTGAGTAGTAGGAGTGAAAGTGGGCAACCTTGTGTCATTCTTTTTTTTTTTTAAAGATTTTATTTATTTTACAGAGACAGCCAGCGAGAGAGGGAACACAAGCAGGGGGGAGTGGGAGAGGAAGAAGCAGGCTCCTAGCAGAGGAGCCTGATGTGGGGCTCGATCCCATAACGCCAGGATCACGCCCTGAGCTGAAGGCAGACGCTTAACGACTGCACCACCCAGGCTCCCCCAACCTTGTCTCATTCTTGATAGTAGGAGGAAAACATGCAGTCTTTCACCATGGAGTGTGATGTTAGCTATGGGTTTTTCATAAATGCCTTTCAACTACCAGTTTCCTCAGTGTTTTTATCAGGACAGGGTGTTAGATTTTGTCCAATATTTTTATGCATCAACTGAGATGATCATGTGATTTTCCCCCTTTGTTCTATTAATGTAGTGTATTACATCAATTGCTTCTTACATGTTGAATCACCCTTGAATTTCAGGAATGACTCTCTCTTGATCATGCTATATAATCCTTTTGATATGCTGTCAGATTTGGTTTGCTAGTATTTTTTTGCATCTACATTCATAAGGGACATTGGTCTGTCGTTTCCATTCCTTGTGCTGTGGATGTGCATTTTATGCATGTTTGTGCACGGACGTGCGCGTGCACACACACACACACACATTTATAATTTACCAAAAATCCAAGCTGCTCCAGACACTTGAAACAAAATGTGTGTCCAATAAGTATATTATTATACAATACCCCAGGAAGGATGACAGCTAAGAAGATCTAGTTTCCCTGATCATTGTTTCTCAGTTATGGTTCTCAAGAAAGATACTGGTCTGTGCAATGTACATCACGTATCCAGCCCTCGTCTCATCTATTGAGCTATGTTCCGAGTAGCTGTACCATGTTGTCAAGTGCTTCTCAAACTTCACTGTACGTACAGCTCGTCTAGACGTGCTAGACACCTTTGGGTTCGGTCAATCTGTCATAAAGGCATAAGCTTGGGCTCTGCATTTCTTATAAGCTCCGAGGGGACACTGTTGCTGCTGGTCTATAGACCACACTTGGAGCAGCAAGTTTGCGGCCATGGGTTAGATGGGGGTGGGCCCATTCTTGCTTTGGTTACTAATTACCTATGAACAAAGTTCTCCAATCGTGAAGGCAGCCACGCTAAAGCAAAAATTCTTCAGAAGGTGCTTAAGGGATATGAATGGGTGTGTATGCCTAGGTAAGAAGAGCAAGGGTTTTGTAGTGTGGGGTGCTTGTGACATCCACATGACCTAAGCCATCAGTCTGTACGATTCTACTTGCTGCTTCTGCCCCGTTGAAAGCAAACAGGGTCAGGCCATAGCAGCACTCTGTAGCTGATAAAGTTTTCCTGCAGCATGTCCAGCTTTTGCTTTTGGTGGCCTATTTTGGAAAATGAAAGCCCCTCCCTGATCTCATGGGGCTCAGTGCCTCCTGCTGTTATTTCCTGCTCATTTCTCAACGTTGGAATGAATCTGTTACTAGTCAGTTGCGTTCACTACAATATCCACTTTTTGGTAGGAGCTCATGGGGTTGACTCATGGTGACCCTGATAAAGGGCAGGTTCATCTCCAAGTCTGGGGGACCCTGAGCATGGGTGGGGGAGGGACTTGTGATTGCCATCTGTCCTACCATGTCCCCTCCACATCCTTTCCCTGCTCTCTCCCTTCTAGTTCCTGCCCAAGCACAGGCGGGGACCTCCCTGCCTTCCCCCTCTCCCGGAGTAATCTTTTCTTCCATCCCAGATGTAATTTGTGTTAGCCAGGAACTGCTCTCGCTGCAGCTGGTTTTGGATAACACTTTTGTCGCTTCTTTTATCTCAAGGTTATGTCCTGAAAAAGTACCACCACCTTTCATATTATTTCTACCTTTTGTAGAAAGATATTGACTAAAAAGCGTAATACCAGAATGTGTCTTCTTCATGAACAGATCATTCTAGAGCTATCCCCGGGTGACCGGACAGTGATGAGCAGCTTTGAGTTTGAATGCTAAAACGTGGGCAAGAATTCCTTTGGAAGTAGGGATAGGAGGAACAAATCAACACCATTTGGGCACATTAGAGCCACAGTCTTCAAAATATTGGAGCTCATGTAACCTTAAAATTTTTTTTGAGGGGCGCCTGGGTGGCTCAGTCGTTAAGCATCTGCCTTTGGCTCGGGGCATGATCCCAGGGTCCTGGGATCGAGTCCCACATCAGGCTCCTCCACTGGGAGCCTGCTTCTTCCTCTCCCACTCCTCCTGCTTGTGTTCCCTCTCTCGCTGGCTGTCTCTCTCTGCGTCGAATAATAAATAAAATCTTAAAAAAAATTTTTTTGGAAAAATTTTGTCCTCTCTTGCACTTTTTATAGTCGATGTGCAAAAAAACCCCCCAAAACCCCAAAAAACCAAAAAAAAAAACCGCCCCCAAAGCAAAAAAACCCTGTAAGTTTAAGTAATTGCAAACAAATAATTTATATGCATTGTCAACATTGATATTTAAAAGTAAAGTTGTTACATCATTCTTTTTAATATATCCAGTTAAATACAAAAGGAATGATATCCACCATCACCTATTTAAAAATAAATGAACAAGCTTATCTTAATGGTCAGAAATTTTATATCAATTCTTTGAGCTCATTTTCCTATTCCACTTCCCCCACAGAAATGCATTTTAATGCGATGTGTATTTAGGCTTGAAAATCTCCCATTGACCACCCTCTTGTGCTTCTCTGCCAACATTTTTATATAAATGAAACAAAAAGAAAATATAAACAAAATGGAAATATGTATATAAGTGAAATTTAACAATTTTGAAATCTTTATAACTCCATCAAATAAAGCTCTGAGTGGAAAAATGTCAAACTTTTAATTACTGGTATACTACTGACCTAAAAAACAGAAGTTTCCTATTATTAAACTCCCGAAGCAACGTTTTACTGGAAATGCACATTTCCATGAGATAGATGGGACATGACTTACTTATTTTACTAGTACGACACATAGCACTGCTAAACTGAGCTGAGTTTCACTGTTATTTTTGTGTCAATGTCTCATTTTTATGGATGCTGATGTTGAGAAACTTTGTTCACACAGATTAGATAGGACTGGAAGGAGAATCCTTATATCAAAGTTACTCAATTTAAACTATAACTCCTTCTGAATGATATGCCCCAATGAACAAGATCATCTATCGTCAAAAATTATTTGATGGATGGACAGTTGTTTAGGTCTTCCTTCGATTTCATAGGAAATGAACTAAAACACACTAGATTGGCAAAATAATTCATTACCTGATTATTACAGTGATACACTTTCTGAACCATTGCCAAGTCTTTGCGTTGCCCCTTTTCTGGCATCCCAGGATGTTTCACACTTGAGGCCAATACACTATTGAAAGCAAGAAGGGTCTTAGTGAGAGGATGAGGGAACCAGGAGGACGCCTTGACTTTGCTCCCCTCAAGGCAGATCATTTGTAGGAATGAACATATACTGAAGCTGAAGACTGGAAATTGATGTTCTAATACCATCTGCGTGCTGACGTGCCCTCTCGGAAAGTATCCCAATGGCTCCAGTAGGCTTGCCTAGTAGTCTAGAGGACTCCGCTGGGCTAGAGAAAGCTGCTGTGTTGCACCTGGGCTCCTGCCCCAGACCCAGCACACACTCCCGTCCTTCTCAATGCTCTGCATTTTCTGAGGATGACTCTGAGAGCCATGGTAGACTCACTGTGACCTTGTCCTCTGCAGTCTCTTCTTGGTTCTCTTAGATAACCCCCCAAAAAGAGTGAAGCACCCAATAAATTATTTGAACATCCTGGATGGGTGCCTCAGATATCAAGTTGTACGTTTCCATTGTTATTTCGAAGTTGTGTTCTTGGAAGTGCTTAAGAACTCCAGGGATAGAGAACCAGGGGAAGAAAGATCAGCTCTGGCACTCGCAAGAAACCCTGATCTAAATTAGGCCTTGGGCCAATCTACCTTAAGCTGAGAGGAGAGAGAGAAGAAAACACTTAAAAAAATGTCTAGTTATTTAAAAATAGTTGTCACTGTTCAAGAAGCCTTGGTCATTTTCTGTAAGAACTGATGACCTCATCCAATGTTGTGGCTAACTTGCAGCCACGTATAATTAAATTCTGTCTTGCCATGTTTCTGCTGCAAGATAATGTAATGCTTCTTTTCCTGCTATGCTGCTGTGGGAGGGGGAGGCCAGGAGAAAATAGCCACCATATGTGGCTGTGGAGGTTCAGGAACCTTCCACTGTCACCTCTCCCTTGTTCTGTAGGAACGGCGATGTGCTCCTCTGAGGAGAAGGGAAGCTATTATTTCACCCGTGTTCCCATTTAATTTGCGTAACCACCTGTGAAGATGGTATTATTATCCCCACTTTACAGGTAAGGAAACCAAGTCTCAGAGAGGTTAAGACTCGGTCATTGTTGCGCACCAGTGGAGGGCAAAACCAAGACTACTGGGTGGGTCTGTCTTATTACTGGGGCTGTGTTCTTTCTAGCAGGCATGGGGCCACCTTGGGTACAAAACGTCTCCCTAGCTGTGGTCGGTACCCGAGATGGGGGTGTGGGAAGCTGCTGTGGTAGGTGACTGTGGTCCTCAGAAATGCCTAGCCTATGTGTGTCTAGAGGAGTGCTTCCCAACCACCTCTGCATCCCAGCACGCAGAGAAGAGGAAAGCAGGCATTTGGGTTATACAGAAGCATTCCAAGGCTAGAGGCCACAGGCCCAATGTCGTCCCAGCTCCTGAAGACAGCACACTTGCAACCCACGTAGAGCATGGCAGTCTGACCCACAGTGCACAGGTGCAACTCAAACATGGTCCTTGAGGACCAGCCACCATGGCAGTGGGGTCTCTGCAGAACTGCATCCCTTCATAGGATAGGCAATAGATGATCCTTTTTGAATTCCCGATGACATGCTTAGTGTCCTCAGAGCACTGGTGACTTTGAATAGTAGGGTGGAAGAAAGCGGGAGGACACTGTGTTTCCTGGGCAGCTGTGACAGCTCTTGTCCCTGGAGAGATGGCCTGAGATTGCATACAGATCATAAAGTTGCTCATTGTCTTTTCTCCTTTTCTTTTAATTGATTGACAATTCAAATGCTGTTATGAATGAAGTAAGAACCAATACAGTGTGGAGTTGATGATTCTCATTTTGGACTCAACTGGTTTCTAAGGAAGGAGAGAATATATAGGTGTTTGTATGTATTTGTATATGTCTGTACACACACACACACACACACACACACACACACGCATATATACAGAGAAAGACACAGAGAGACGAGAGAATAGATAGATATATATTCTCAGCAGATATGAGTAAGGAGGCTCCAGCTATTGATGTAAATGAGAATACATTAGAGTATCTCGAGGCATGATGAAATTTGCTTTTTGGTTTTAACTGTAATCTTGAAGGCTCTTCCTTAGGGAAGCTTCAAGGTAGTGGGGGGGGATGCTTTGTAGGCAGGGGCTGCTCAGGCACAGGGAGGAAGCAGCTACCTCGGTAGGCTCTGTTCAGAGATAATATGTCCACCCTGCTCAGTTTGCCTAGAAGTACTGTTTTTAGAAGACTAGAAATAAAGCTCCAACAAGAAGGCTCACACCAGGCCTCCTGGGTGTAGGGGAGACATCAAAGGATGTTGGTGACAGATCTCCCAAGCCTGGGGAGGGAGAAACAGGAGAGACATAAAAATTCCCCCTGGATGCTTAAAAAAACAAAAAGCAAAAAACTAACTTTAAATTAGAAATATAAGTAACTATTAAAAAAAACCTCTCTCACAAGCAGGAAAAATGACAACTTGTTTACGATGTAAGTTATGTAAGTTGAGAAATCAGGAGACAGAATGCGTTCTTTGCTTTTAAAAATTCCCTGATTAGGGGCGCCTGGGTAGCACAGTCGTTAAGTGTCTGCCTTCGGCTCAGGGCGTGATCCCGGCGTTATGGGATCGAGCCCCACATCAGGCTCCTCCGCTATGAGCCTGCTTCTTCCTCTCCCACTCCCCCTGTTTGTGTTCCCTCTCTCGCTGGCTGTCTCTCTCTGTCAAATAAATAAATAAAATCTTAAAAAAAAAATCCCCTGATTGTATTATACCCCTGAAACCAATATAACACTGTATGTTAATTATACTTCCGTTAAAAAAAATCCCCAAGATTAAAATAAGAGTCATCTAAACAAAATGAAAGATCCAGTGTTATTGCTCAAATCCAAGGAAACTCCTTTGCAATAAAGTTTATATGGAATCCCAGGCCCCACCCTAAATTTACTGAATCAGATCCTTTTGGGATGAGACCCTGAAATCTGCATTTTAAAAGCTCTCTGGGCAATTCTGATGTGTCACGCTTAGTACTTGGGAATGTTCTTTCCCAGCAAAGCAAAGATGTCTCTGTATTGTGACTCAGATGAGCTAATTACCAGCCTAGGCCTCTGAAGAACATTGGTATTTTTACGAGCATTCTAGAGAAGTGTGGGGTAGGGGTGGGAGAGATGATGTTGATTCCAGGCAAGCTTGAATTCTGTTTGTTTGCATTTGGTTGCGTCTGTAAAATTCTGGCATGGACGGTTGTAGTGAGGGTACCACTCATATCCATGTCCTAGCTGGCCTGATACCTCAAAGGTCGTTCAACTTGCATTTCTGAACGAAGATGTCTGTCCTGTGGTCCTCTCTCTTTTTTGGGCCCTGGTGAGCTGGGCTAGATCAGAAGCTCCTTTTTAATCTAGTTACACAGCAAACCTGGAGCAAGTCCCAGACAACATGCTTCAGTTTCCATCCTAGTCTGGTCCCTTCGTCACCGAACCAAAGGCTCAAGAGTCATCTCTAAGTCAAAGGGCCCCATGTTTATGGTTTATAGAGTGCCCTCCACACTCCTGGTTGGTAGATTTTGACTCTTTCTTTCCCCTCTCTCTCTCCTCCCTAGCTTGGGAACCTCATCTTGGCTGCTGCAAGTGACAGAAGGGGTTATGGAAGTCTGAAGAGGATTCAAATGCTTTTTCTACCTCAAGCATGAGCGCTAGTCTGCCTCCTTTCAGCTTTTCAATATCTCAAACAGATTTCCTTCCATCTTCATTGTTCAACTTATTTGAATACTAATTTGCCTTCATGTTGCATCTATTCAGATCACTATGGCCTTCTAGATAATTCTCAGGAAACTTTCCGTGAAGAATTTGGCAATGAGTGGCCAGAAAATTGGGGCCACCAATGAGGTCATTCCTAGCTTATGTTTTAGGCTCTTTGGAAAACAGAGATATCCCATTACCTTGAATAATGAGGGTTATAGGAAAGAGAGGTGTAGAAATAAGAAATCTCATGGAAATGGGAAAATATTTGCGAACTGGAGAGTCATTTTTGCTCCCTGGCAGTCTGAATCTTTAAATCTCAACTAGAATTTTGCATCCTCAAATATGTTGACTCAGCTACTCTCTATACGTATGACACAAAATCAAATGTTCCGAGAGAGAGTGTCTGGTTAGATTGGCTTTTGTGTTAGGCCACCTCAGTCTGCTGGCAAGACTACAGATCGGCTATCTTTGAGCTAGGTCCCTACCTGTGATCTAATCAGCTGTGGTCAGGGAGTGCTGGATGGGAGTGGATAACGTATAGGAAGCATGGACACCTTCAGAAGTTGGGTTCATAAGAAACCACCTCTGAGGATTAGTGTGAAAATGATTTATCATAAAGTGTTCCCCCTGGGAAAAGTAGTAGAGAAATGAGGAAGTGAGATCTAGATATCTAGATGGGAAATCAGGGGAAGCAGGAGTGTGGTATCAAGCCAAATCCCCAAGAGGGTAGGTTTGGTTTAATCCCATAGGAGGAGCTCTGGAGACAGGGTAGGTCACCCTTCAGAGTTGTCCCATGAGGGTAAGGGAACTGGGGTATTTATACCCCTGAACTCACTAGTCTCTGGGTGAGGGTTGGCTCAGGCACAAATTCCTAGACACTTCTAGCTTTTCTTATGCTGGCAAAGTAGACACTGGCAGCCAGAAGGCAGTCCTTCTTCAAGGACTTGTGGAGTCCACTGTTACGGGTGAAAGCACACTGACAGGTTGTGCTTAAGAAATGGTCAAGGTGGGGGCACCTGGGTGGCTCAGTTGGTTAAGCATCTGCCTTCAGCTCAGGTCATGATCTCAGGGTCCTGGAATTGAGCCCCTCATTGGGCTCCCTGCTCAGCGGGGAGCCTGCTTCTCCCTCTCCCTCTGCCTGCCTCCCCACGCTCATGCTTTCTCTCCTGCACTCTCTCTCTCTCAAATAAATAAATAAAATCTTAAAAAAAATTAAATGGTCAAAGCAGCTGAGGGAATGTGGATTGTAGCACTAACAGCATCTGATGAGCCCCTAAAGAATGAGCTAGAGAGGTGTTCTTCACCAGGGCACTATGGCCAACACCATGAGCTGAATGAAATCTTCCCTATATTGCCTGACTGACAACAACAAACTGAGCTGAAAACTTCCCTTCAGAACATAAAACGTGCAGTCAGGTATCTGGTACCTGTGTCTACAGAATGGCACCTTCAGAAATGGTCAACTGAAGCTCACATAAATCAGACAAAGACCAACACAAAGCAGACAAGAGTTCACACTCACCAGACTCCGGCAAGTGTATTAAGAAGAGATGAACTGTTCTCAACCATGCCAACAAAAAGAAATTAACTTTCTTATTAATCACTGAGAAACACCCTTTCAAATATCCGATACAAATATAGCACGTCTGTCTACAGCCAGCTCCATTTTTATTTCCACTAACTCTCCTCCGTTTAAAGAGCCGCACGATATTCCATATTACCTATACACTAGCCTTTTAGGAATCCTTGGCTGACAGTGTGTTCCCTCCTTTGGGGACTCTCACCACATTGGAGCCCGCACCATGACTTTCCGATGTCCCACTAGACAGTAATTTCTTTAAAGATAAGCACAGGGACCCACTTAGAGCGATACAAACATTTAACCACTGGCTGTCTGGGAAAAATGTATTCATATATCCATACACAACTTTATTATACATTTTAATGATAGAAAGGACATATAGCAGACAATTTGTAAATAATTGTAAGCTCTACAGTACTCTGTGTTGTAAGTTCCACATAGCCAATTGATTTTCACAGGGAGATTTTATTGATTTTTGCTAAATTCTTCTATCCCTGGCCAACCTTTAGTTGCAGTTGATGAACGAGGGGAGTTCCGACCTGCATGTTGGTTGATACCCTCATTTCTGTTTACAGGCAAGACAAAAATGAAGATGTGTGTTGGAACTTCACTCAACAGCATGAATGACTTCCAAAATGGTTCTTGTGACTAAGGCTGGAAACACATCGTTCCTGTCCTCAGAGGACTCACAGTCTCATGGGAAAGACGAAATATACAGACATATGATGATGGAGTAATGACTCTGACGGAAACACAGGGAAAGAGAGCCCCGTGGAAGCCTATCATTTCCCACTTGATCAGGAGGCCGGAGCAAAAATGTAATGTGATTTAGCCTCTAGAATCACAGCTCCTCACCTGCTAACCAAGGAAGCTAGAAGATGATATTTAAACCTGGCAGAGTCTATGTACCTTTGGATATCTGGAGGTACTCCCGACAAGGTGTGCCCTGCAATTTCGTGCCATGAGAAAGTCTATTCGGTTAGAAAAGCTGGCGGTGATACACACCCCTTCAAATAGCTTAGTAACGAAAGCAAAACATAACAGTGACAGCTGATATTGATTGCCTTACTGTGGTTGTAAATGATAAAATTCTCAACGAATGCATCACACACTCAATCAAGTTTCTCAATCAGTCCTCAGTGAAGCGCTTTTCTGTAAATATGAGTGTTGTATTCTGTACATTAAGTCAACATGGATCCCATATCCAGGTCATAGCTTGACATTGCTGTTTCCCAAAGTACTGATGATATGGATGGTGCAAATTTGAATAAAATGACGTGCATCTGTTTCTAAGTAATTTCTGAGCACCAGTGATAATACATTTCAAGAATTTACATTATCCTCTAATTTCAGACTGCAATTTAGAGCTTACATTATTCTTTTTTTTTAAAGATTATTTTTTATTTTTTTATTTATTTGACAGAGATAGACAGCCAGCGAGAGAGGGAACACAAGCAGGGGGAGTGGGAGAGGAAGAAGCAGGCTCATAGCGGAAGAGCCTGATGTGGGGCTCGATCCCATAACGCCGGGATCACGCCCTGAGCCGAAGGCAGACGCTTAACCGCTGTGCCACCCAGGCGCCCCAGAGCTTACATTATTCTACAATTCAGACTCTCACATTTCTACAATGCAATATTTCCCGTTTCCCCATATAAATAGCCATAAAACAGAATTATGGAATTAGAAGAATTTAGAAAGAGTGGGCAGACTAGACACAGCTGGCTATAAAGACAATCTTTTCTATTTCATTTTCCTAAACATTCTTCCTCACTCCCCCTACACTCATGCCCCCATACACCTCTTTCACCTCTCTTTCTCTCTCGGTCCTTCTTCCATCAGTTTTCCAAGAGCTACCCTTTGACTCCTCCTCCCCATCTCCCACGCTCCTAGACAGGATACTTACATGGGGAGCTGTCATTCTCCCTTCTAGGTGGTATCAAAATTATTTAGCCTGCCTTATTAAAGGTGTGATCCTAGAAAAGGTGACTTTAATGCCTCCCAACAGGGGACCTGTGCTCCAGTGCCTGCTTTACCTGTTGTTGCAGACAAGGGAACTCACAAGGCCTTCAGCAGGTATTAATGTGTGCTGGGCCAGTGGTACCTTTCTCCCAGGGCTGTTGATGAGTTGAAGTTCATGGATGTGAAGGCTAGTGCCTGGCATGGTGTAATCCTTTAAAGCTACTCCTTTGTGCTTGGTATTGTGTTTCTGATATATGACTTATTTCAAGCTTATTTGTTTATCGTATAGAGACAAAGAGCATAGAAGTTAACACCAGGCAGACCTGGACTCAGAGCACGGCTCTCCCTCTTGCTGTCTGTGTGGTCTCCGGCAAGCCACCCAACATCTCCAACCCTCCATTGCCTCATCTAGAAAACAGAAGTAATAATAATCTGTTCCCTACTGCAAGTAGGAGAAATGAATGAGATTATGCATGTAAAGCCTTAGTATAAGATATGGTATATGGCAGAGTGAGGGTTCATTAAACATTAACTACGATTATTATTGCAGTCCAATGGTGGTGTGTGTGTGTGCGTGCAGATATAAGGCGTACTATCTAGGGAGTGAGGCCAAAACATTAGTAAATAAATACAGCATCAGGGCGCCTGGGTGGCTCAATCATTAAGCGTCTGCCTTTGGCTCAGGTCATGATCCCAGGGTCGTGGGATCGAGCCCTGCACTGGGCTCCCTGCTTAGCGGGAGGCCTGCTTCTTCCTCTCCCACTCCCCCTGCTTGTGTTCCCTCTCTCGCTGTCTGTCAAATAAGTAAATAAAATCTTAAAAAAAAAAATAAATAGAGCATCAAATGGATTATACCATACTTTCCATACAAACTAACAGGATAGGGAAGAATAGATTAGTTTTGATGAGCAAAATATATGACGTTTTGGAGCATTTGTCCTTAGCCTCAAACAATGAGTAGTGTTTATACAGGCAAAGATGGGAGGAAGGGAGCTCCGGGTTGAGGGGACAGTCCGAGCAAATCATGGATGCAGAAATATTAAAACAGGCTGTTCTTGGGGCCTACTTGGAGAATGGGAAGCTGGGGCAGAGGCTGCGTGTTCACCTATGTTTGGGGTCATGGAATGGGGAGGGAAGGTTGGAGAGCTCGCCCATATTCCACCTTTCCCAACTTGGCACTGCTTTAGGGCAGGGACCTTGTGTTCTTAGTTCTCTGCTCTTCAGGGCCTGGCACATGGTAGCAGGCACTAAGTAATGGTCGAATGAATGAATGAGAGATTTCTAGCCTGTGCTTTTATCTTAGCTGGAAACTGGAAAGCAGAGGGACAAAGGGGCTTCAATATTTTACTTTGAACCTTGGGTCCCTGCTTCATGGAAAGAGATTTGGCTAAACATTATGGGCAGTAATTTGGACGGATGAGGCATTTGTCAAGCCCAAAGAGCTCACAGTGGAAGGTGGTGGCAACAGGCTGTCCAGCTCAGAGCATGTCAAACCAGACTGGAACACTGGGTTGGAGATGTAGACGTGGGAGCTAAGAACATAGATACAGAACTTGACTCCTTGGACTCCACATGGCAATAATCTATGTAGAGGTCATGGTCATATAACATTTACCAGGGACTTGACAGGGAAAGGAAGAAAGGTATAGGGCAATGACTTGATGACACGGGAAAGCCTAGTCTCTTAATTCAATAACAGCAATGGTTGGAGTATGTTGGGAGATGGAAGGGAAGTTCTCTAGGGAGTAAGAGAAGTGAAAGATGCTGGAGAGTAAAGGAAATATTTTAGATATCTGAATGGCGGGATGCAATGTGGTTCTGAGTGAGCATTCATGAGAAAGTCCCCTTTGTCCAAGGATGAAGACATGAGTGAGAGATGACATGAGAGGTAGTCAGGTGTGGAGGAGAGACAGGGTAAGGGTGTGCAGGGGGAGACAGGGCAGTGAGGTGTGGAGGGGGAGACCGGGTGGTCAGGCATGGAAGGGAGACGGGGTGGTCAGGTGTGGAAGGGGAGACGGGGTGGTCGGGTATAGAGGGGATACAAGGCAGTCAGCTGTGGAGGGTGATGACTTGGCTTCCTATAGTTGGAGGCTAAGTTTTCCCCTCACCATGCGTCTTGGGCATCTAGGGATGAAATGGGAGTTTTAGGGGAATGGTCCTTTGTAAACTAAGGAGATGCACAGAGCTCAGCAAAAAGATTTCTGAGGAGTGGCATCAACGCTTAGACTGAACGTGAGTGGCATCGCCGTGTCGTGAGCAACATCTGCTAACCGCTGGCACAACTTTTAGTCCGGGAGGAGGCCCGGTGGAAGCAGGCTGTGCTCATGAGTCAGCCCTGCAGGTGAAGCTGGTGGGTGGGGGTCGGGAGCCGAAGATGGATAGGGCCACCCTGGTTTCTCACAAGGGAGCCTAGCTGCGAAGAGGCTGATAGCATCCTGGATAAGGAGTGATGGAAGCCCCAGCGAGCCTGGAGAGGAGTTCTGGTGATATAGGGCAGGGGAATAAAAATATAGTCCGTACAAATGTATGGAAGTTAGTGGGGAAAGAAGCCCTGAGGCAAGATTATAAAAGAGGGAAACCGCTTTATTGCTTCTCCACTTCCGTACATTTGATGATCTCCTATCCCGCCAATCATCACAGATTCACTCCTTCATTTAACAAACATCGATTGCACACCTGCTTTTTAACAGGTACCAAGCCAGGTCCGGCAGATACAGAGATGGACAGAAACACACTTGTCCCTGAACTCGTGAAGCCGCTGACAAATGTCATGTTAATTAGCTGAATATACATTGTTTTGCCATATTCTCTTTGTAAACAGGGACAGACGAGCATTGTAGGACCTCTCCATTGTAAAATAAAGTGGAGGGGGGAGGCAACCTCTTCATTCTGTCAAAGACTCAATAATCACATAACAATTTTAGGGGGATTTTTTTTTAATTTATTCATTCGACAGAGATAGAGACAGCCAGCGAGAGAGGGAACACAAGCAGGGGGAGTGGGAGGATTATTATTATTATTATTATTTTTAAATCATTCAGTTCTTTTTGTGGAGACCAGAGCTGCCCAATGCCCGGAAATTTTGATCAGAAGGTTTTAAAATTTCACTGGCTCCATGTAGCATTCAAAGGATCAAATTCTGCTATAATTTCACCTGTTTAGGTTTAGATCAAACATTGAATGAATATGCATTGAATGAATTTGATATTCAATTAGCTGTGATATTAGGCATTTTGATGCATGCCAACCACGAAGACTGTGTGTTATCTTTAACAGACAGTTACATCTGTTCTAGGACTGTTGCAGCCTTTTGGCTGGTAGCATTTACAGGTAGGGTGCCCCCCCCCCAAATGAAGCCTAGTTTCAGTTTCAGGTGTACAACATAGCAAATGGACAATTCTATAAATTCTATGTATTATGCAATACTCATCATGAGAAGTGTAGGTACCATCTGTCATCCCACCAACTTACGATGATATATGGCATATATCTTCCCTATGCTGTACTTTCCATTCCTGCGACTTATTTATTTTGGAACTGAAAGACTGTACCTCTAAATCCCTTTCACCTATCTTGCCCATTTCCCTACCCCCTCTCGTCTGGCAACCACCAGTCCGTTCTCTGCATTTATGAGTCTGTTTCTGTTTTTGTTTGTTTGGAAATAAGTCAGACAGAGAAAGACAAATGCCATATGATTTCACTTACATGTGAAATCTAAAAACCAAAACAAATGAACCGGTACCATTTTAGACCCATGGTAGCATTTACCATGTCTACAGCCTACAGGCCCATCCAGAATTCTGAGAATTAATACAAAGTATACACTATGCATGAGAAAAAGTAATTAAAAAAAGGTATCTGAAGGTAAAATGTTTGTGAGGTCAGGAATAGAAAGAGTTGCTGGTAAGGAACATAGGAAAACAGGAGGACAGGGTTGGGGGAGCCCTGGTGCCCTGGTGGGATCCTGTTTAGACTTGGCCTGTTTAGTTCTGTGGCCAGGCTAATGAACAGCTTCTGATCATCAGATGTTGTCTGTGGTTTTCCTGCTTGGGCAAAATATTCTGGGCTTGTCTCCATTGTCAGAAGTGCCCTGTTGCTTAATATAAACCCTTGTGGTGGCACCCCCATCCCTGGTTTTTCTAGTTCAGGCTCCTATGAGTTCAGTTAATGTGAGTTAGCCTCTAATAAACTTGGAAAGGAAACAGAACCACTTTTCTGTATTGGCAAAGCTGAGGTCCCTAAACTTGAGTCATCTCATTAAGGTCTGTTAGGGGCCGGCCTGATGGTACCTTATCCTGGCAGCAAGTCCCCCGCTGTCACCCTTTGGTGAAGTGTCATACAGGGGTTCCCAGACCAACCAAGACTGATAAACTGAGGGCTGTATTTTCTTTAGCACTAAGAGTAACTCCATGGCCTCACTGTTCACCCATTAAGACTGTTGTCTTGTGGAAAGAGTGCCTTGAAGCCGGAGAGATATGAGTTTTAGCAGTAGTTCTGCCACTTACCGTTTGGGTGACCTTGCCTATGTCAGTTAACGTCTCCAAACTGGCATTTTTTTTTTCATGTAAAACGTAAATTCCCACCACAGGGCTGTAAGGAAGTTGCAAGGGTGAACAGCGATGTATGGGAGACAGGGGACCCAGCCCCTGGATGAACTGGCGGAGGCTACTGTTTACGGAAATATTTGCTAAAGAGAGAGAGAGAAACCCCAAAATTCTCCCTTAGAGTGAGGAAGGAGGGGAAGGTCACTAGAGAATGCCACCACGGGAGAAGCCCGGCCGGCTGGGCAGAAGACAGATGTAAATGTGGAGGCTTGCCCGCGTCCTGCACCCAGAATGGGCCACCAAGCTCTGCCGCTGAGGAGTTCCCATTCAGGTGCTGCGGGAGCGGCGGGGTTATCATCGCAACCTCTCCCTTGGGCTGCGCTTCACCCCGTCACCTTTGCGATCGAGCAGGTCTCCCCTGAGCCGTGGTTACTAGGCGCGAGAGCGTCCATGGCAACCGCCTGCCGTAGGGTTTCCCTCCGTTCCACCCGCTCCCGCCTTTCCTCCCACCGGCCAATCGGCTCCCGGCGAGCCGGCAGGGGCGTCCGTTGAGTGGTCCGCGGGCCCTGACGTCACAGGTGGGGGAGGCGGGGCCAGGGCCGGCCGAGTCCGGGTCCCAGCGATCAAGGGCGGTAGGTGGGGGGCTGCCACCCTTTCGGCTCACCGCCCCTTCCCCACCCCTTGCCCGCCTCCGCTGACAGGTGAGTGGTCTGGTGGGCTCCTGCCTGACGCTGGGACGACCCCGACAGCGTCCCCTTTCCCCAGTGAGGCCCCAACGTCTGACCTCAGAATTCGGGGTGAAGTGGAAACCCTGCAATTCCTCTCCCTAATCTGCACTTCCCTGCTCCCACCCTTCAAAATAGACACCATACAGACGCACTGGTACCCGCTACCCAATCCCCCACCCCGTGCCTTTGTAACTGACATTCTGATGCTTTTCAAGGATTGAGAAGTTATCTCTAAATGCGGAACCAGCAAAGGGGCGTCCGACCCCCCGACCCTGTGCGCACTCGTGTAATTTCTTACACCAATTAGCACTGCTGAGCTTTTCCACCGTAGCACCGCGTCCTTCCGGCTTCATCCGCCGGGTTTTCCAAAAGCTGCCAAGGGGAGGGCGGTTGAACCACTTGGCTGTTCAGAGAGAGTTCCTGAGATTCGGGTCAGCGCAGGTCTTCTCTCCCTGGCCTCTGGCCATTTCTGTTCCGCTCTGACCCTGAACCTCTTACTTGTTTTGACCTTTTAGACCAAGCCCTTTTATGTTTTCTCCCAGGATGCTTACGATGGTTTAGATAAATATTTTAGAAATAGGTAATATTAGTGGTTTGGCTAGTGTGAAAAAAAGCAAGCAAATTGTTTCAGTAATAGGCAAAGTGTTCCGAGGTTTCTGATAAACTATTCTACTCTTTTCTTTTTAAAGTGAAATATTTTACGCGATAAGTGGAGTGTTCAAGCATCCATGCGCTCATGCCTCATTTAAGACAAACAAGCTAAAAACAACGTTACAGTCGCGGATGAGACCTCCCTCCTACGTACCCCTTGCGAATCCCATTCCCCTTTCTCCTTTCCCAGCTGTAACTACTTACCAGAATTCAGTGCTTACTTACATTCTGTATATTTGGACTTTTCTACTTATGTGTTCCAAAACAAATATACAGTGTTATTTTTAAAGTTTATATAATGGTATTGTGCTCTAGGTCATTCATTTTAACTGCTGTGTGATAATACTCGTATGAACTTGTATGCCTACCCCTGCTGATAGACTCTTAGACTGTTTCCTTTTAAAAGATTGTTAGAAACGTCCTTGTACATTCGTCTACATTCTTGGGCACATACTTGAGTTTCTCTAGGTTTGTGGAAAAGTTGAATTGCTGAGTCATGGCAAATGGGCTTTTTCAACTTTGCTAGATACTGCCGCATGGATCTCCAAGGTATATTAATTTATATTTCCACTCTCAGTGAAGAGAGTTCCACATTAAACATTTTTTTTAAAGATTTTATTTATTTATTCGATAGAGATAGAGACAGCCAGGGAGAGAGGGGACACAAGCCGGGGGAGTGGGAGAGGAAGAAGCAGGGCTCATAGCAGAAGAGCCTGACGTGGGGCTCGATCCCATAATGCCGGGACCACGCCCTGAGCCAAAGGCAGACGCTTAACCGCTGTGCCACCCAGGCGCCCCATATATTAAACATTTTTTTTGAAAGAAAGAGATTATTTACTCTGCATAAAGAGAAATGGCTTAAATGTTGACATCTGATAGAACTTTTAAAAACCTGCTGCTCATTAATGTAGTGGGAGCAGTGTTTTATTTTTGGCTCAGTTTGAAACTGAATAATTAGATGGATATGGCCAAAGGAGCCAAGAAGGGTTGTCTGTGATCGTTTCAAGCCTATCCTGGTCATTGATCTGAGGCAGAGTGTGGTGAAATTCGTGGAAATCTGTGCTTGTCATGTCTTCTGCAGAAAATGATACACACAGGTTTTTATACCTTAAAATATTTATGATTTTGAAGCCTTGCCTAAATATGCTAATAAAATATGTTTATCCAACTTGAGGTCATCTTTTGGATTATAGGTAGAGCTTCCCAGTACCTACAGTCTTTGTGTTATTGATTATATTTTTAACATGTTAATATTTATTGAAGACAATTATAGCATTTTCTCCCCAGTAGGTAAATAACTATTGACTCCACATTAAATAAATACAAGAAAGCACTGTATTTGACTTCATTTCTTAAAATGTTTTTTGGTCATGCCTAAAAGTATAATAAAAAACAATTGCATAACTTAGGGTATGAGTTTTTCCACAGCTATTTTCAGTCATTTTTCCAAAGAATTTGTTCAGTTCGCTTGCAAATAGGAGATGTTTAGAGCATCAGTTAATGATCTTACTATGTGCTGCACGAGCCCTCTTAAGATGTGACTGAGTTAGAATTTAGAAAATGATTTAAATGTTGTAAAGGGCACATCATCAAAGTAAGCCATAGGCTTTAAAAAAAACTCCTCCTTGAAATTTGGTAGAATTCACCAACAGACCCATTTAGGCATGAAGTTTTCTTTGAGGAAAGATTTTAAACTACAGATTCAATTCCTTTAACTACCATAGGGCTACTCAGATGATCAATTTCTTCTTTAGTCACTTTTGGGTATTTGTGTTTTTAAAGCATTTTGTACATTTCATCTCTGTTGTCAAATTTCTTGGCATAAAGTTGTTAGTAACATTGCTTTATTAACTGTCTTCTAATGCTTGCAGGGTCTGTGGCAATATCTCTTTTTCATTCCTGATATTAGTAATTTGTCTCCTCTCTTTTTATCTTGATCAGTCTGGTGAGAGGTCTATCAATTTTATTGTTAGATTTTCACTGCTTCCCCCCCCCCATTTGTTCATTTTCTATTTCATTGACTTTTCTCTTTTTATTATTTATTTCCTTCTGCTTTGGCCTTACTTTGCTGCCTCCTCCCCCCCAGCCATTAAGAATAAAGTGGAGATCATTGATTTTATTTTATTTTTAAATTTTAAAAAAGATTTTATTTATTTATTTGAGAGAGAGCATGAGTGGGATTGGAGGGGCAGAGGGAGATGGAGAAGCAGGCTCCCCACCGAGCAGGGAGCCTGAGGTAGGGCTCAATCCTAGGACCCTGGGATCATGACCTGAGCTGAAGGCAGACGCTTAACCGACTGAGCTACCCAGGTGCCCTGAGATAATTGATTTTAACTAATTTTTATTTTCTAGTATAAGCACTGAAAGCTATACACTTCTGCCTAAACACTGTTTTAGCTGCATCTCACAATTTCGATATGCTCTGTTTTTATTCTCATTCAGTTCCAAATATTTTCTAATTTCCCATGTGATTTCTTCATTGACCTAGAGGATATTTAGAAGTGTGTTGTTTAGGGGTGCCTGGGTGGTTCAGTCAGTTGAGCATTCTACTCTTGATGTCAGCTCATGTCTTGATATCAGAGTCATGAGTTAAAGCCCTACATTGGGCTCCATGCTGGGTGTGGAGCCTACTTAGAAAAAAAAAAGTGTGTTGTTTAATTTCCTACTATTTGAGAATTTTCCAAATATCTTTCTATTATTGACTTCTAATTTAGTTCTATATGGTCAGGGAACATATTCTGTATCATTTCAGTATTTTATGTTTATAGAGAACTTGTTTAATTGTCAGTATATGGTCTATCTTGGTGAATATTCTCTGTGTAGTTGGAAATTGTATGTAATTGTTGTTTAAAAATTTTTTTCTTTCATTTTTTTTGAGGTAAATTGACATATAATACTGTATAAATTTAAGGTATACAGCATGATGTCTTACATATATTGTGAAATGACCATCACAATAAGTTTAGTTAACATTTGTCATCTCATACAGATACAAAAGTATCTGCTGTTTCGAGTGGTCTGTTCTATAGATGTAAATTAGGTCCTGTATTGTTCAAATAGCTTATTTTTTAACCAATTTTCTGTTTGTTCTAACAATTACTGACAGAGGAGTATTGAAATATCTGCTATAGCTGTGGATCTATTTCTAATTTTAGTTCTGCCAGTTTTTGCTTTATTTGTTTAAAATTCTATTGGTGGTTACATAGACGTTGAAGATCATTATAGC